>NW_026020477.1:3519637-4094753 GCF_900185275.1 Solanum verrucosum | reverse complement strand
ATAAAAGCTTACCAGGCTGGGAATAGTGCACAAATGCAAATACAAATGTAAGAGGTAGGCTATGGGTGATATGGAATTCCAAGGAAATAAGCTTCACAAAGGTGACAGATGCAGAACAATATATACATGGTTTGGTAGATATAAATAATACACCAATTTCAGTTTACTGTTGTGTATGGACTACATACTATAAGTTCCAGGATTCCATTATGGACAACAATTCAACAGATGAGTAGTCAAATTAATGAGCCATGGTTAATTATGGGGGATTTTAACTCTATACTAGCATAAGACGATAGAATAATTGGAAGCCAATTTCAAGATGCAGAAACAAGAGATTTCAAAGAATGTGTGACTGATTCTAATCTAGTAGAACTGCAGATAAAAGGAAGGAACTTCACATGGACAAATGGCATGTATATAGTAGAATAGATAAAGACATAGTTAATGATGAATGGGTGAACAAGATGGCAACACAACATGTTATTGCTATGGAACCTTTGTTTTCAGATCATTCTCCTATAGGCTTGATATTGGAGGAACAAAGGGATACAAGGAAGAGGCCTTTCAGATTCTATAATTGTGTAAGACAACATCTAGAATTCAGGAGCAGGGTGCAAGATAGCTAGCAAATTTCAGGTGGAGGTATGAAAGGGGTATGGAGAAATCTGAAAAAGGTAAGGAAAGAGATGTAACAACTAAACAAAAAAGAGTTTATGGGGGTTTCTGAGAAAGTGCAAAAAATCAGAAAGAGCTCATAGATAAACAAAGGAGTATGAGAACATGTCCAAATCCACAAGGCAACACTGATGAGGAGAAAGCACTGAGAGAAAAATTGGCAAAGTAGAGTATGATTGAGGAGAATATATACAAGCAAAAGTACAGAGTACAATGGCTCAAACTGGGGATGAAAACAATGCTTATTTCTTTGCTAGTATGAAGGGTAGGAAGGCTCAAAATCAGATCAACATGCTAACAAAAGAGGATGGCACTGTTATTAGGGAAGCAGCAGGTATCACAAAGGAGGCTGTGGGTTTTATAAAAAGTTGTTAGGACAATGTAGCAATCACATGCAAGCTACACAACCTGATATATTAAAAGATGGACCAGTTCTTACAAGAGACAACAATTGTTTCTCATTCAACCATTCAAGGATATTGATGTGAAGGCAGCACTTATGAACATTGGGGATTCAAAAGCACCAGGAGGGGATGGTTTCAACTCTTACTTCTTCAAAAAAGCTTGGCTAATCATAGGGGAGGAGTTAACATCAGTTGTTTTACAATTTTTCCAAACTACTGAGATGTATGAACCTATAAATAGGACCTCTGTCACATTAATTCCAAAGGTGAAACATCCTACCTCCATAAAAGATACAGACCTATTTCTTGCTGCACTACTTTGTATAAGATCATTTCAAAGATGCTCATAAATAGACTTCATAGTGTGATGAACTATCTAGTTGATCCAGGACAAGATGCTTTGTACCTGGTAGAATGCTGACTGATAATGTGCTTCTTAGCCATGAACAGGTAAAAGGGTATGGTAGAAAAAGGATCTCACCAAGATGTATGTTCAAGATAGATATGCAGAAGGCCTATGACTCCTTGGAATGGCATTTTATGGATGAGGTATTAGCTGGTATGCAGGTACCTTAAAAGTTCCTAGGATGGATAATGAGCTGTGTTAGGACTATCTCTTATTTTATAATGATTAATGGCTATCAAGGCACCTTTCAAAACAAAGGGGGGGGGGGGGAGGTGAGACAAGGGATCCTTCATCCCCTTATTTATTTGTCCTTGCTATGGATTACCTTACAAGAATGTTGAAAATGAAATCTAGAGTTTAAGTACCACCCTAGATGTCAAAGGCAACACATCATACAACTTAGCTTTGCTGATAATCTCTTGTTGTTTAGTTGAGGATATGTACCATCAACTACACTCTTGTATGAATGTTTTAAACAATTCTCAAAGGTGTCTGGACTCATAGCAAATCAGGCAAAGAGTTGTGTGTACTTTGATGGTGTGTCAGAAGATATTCAACAATTGATTCTACAACATACATGTTTTGTAAAGGGCTTACTTCCTTTTAGATATCTTGGAGTACCTTTGAGCTCAAGGAAACTGTCAGTAGGGCAATGTCAACCATTAATAGACAAGATAATAGGCAGAATTACATCATGGACTGTCAAATTCTTATCATATGCAGGCAGGTTGCAATTGGTAAACAGTGTGCTAACATCTATATAAGATTTCTGGACACAATTTTTTCTGTTACCAAAACAAGTACTGAAAAGAGTTGAAACAATGTGTAAAAGGTTTCTATGGAATAGAGAGACATAAGTTAAAGGGAAGGCACTTATTGCATGGGACACACTCTGCTAGCCAAAAGTGGCAGGAGGACTTAATGTTACTGATATCTACATGTGGAATAAAGCAACTATGCTAAAACACTTGTGGGATCTAAACAAAAAGAAAGATAAACTATGGATTGTATGGGTTCATACCTTTTACCTCAAAGGTAGGAAGCCATGGGAAGTAAGAGCAAACCAGGCTTCTTGGATAGTGAGGAAAATTATACAGGCAGGACATTGGCTTGAAGAGAAGGGTTTGCAAATTGCAGAAAACATGGAGACAGATGACTTTAGTAGCAAAGCAATGTATAAGAAGCTAAGGGGTGATTATATCAAGGTTCCTTGGAGGAGAATGACTTGCAACAACCAGGGGAGTCCTAAATGGATCTTTACATTGTACTTGGCAATAAATAGAAGACTATACACCAGAAAAATGGGGTATCACAAATGATATCTTATGTCCACTCTGCAAGGAAGCAACTGAAACTCATCAACATTTATTCTTTACATGTATATTCTCAAGAAGGCTGTGGCAAAAGCTCCTGAATTGGCTATCAATTAATAGAGTTAGCAATGGATGGACTGAGGAACTGATATGGGCTGTAGAACATGCTTCAAGCAAAACAATACAAGCAGAGATTTACAAAATGACCTTAGCTGCAGCAATTTACTACATTTGGCAAGAAAGGAACTACAAGATTTTTCAAAACAAGGAGAGGAACACAAAGATGATCACTAAAGTAATCATCCAAAACATACATTATAGAGCTAGTATGATACCTAAGTTTTTAGGTTTTATGCACAAGCTTAAGTTCTATCCTTAGAATAGGTGCTAGCAAGAAGGAATTTTGATTAACTGGACTCTGAAAGTGGAAGTTGTCCACATCCAGAGTTTTCAACTTTGTACATATTGCAAATCTGGTAATAATAAATTACAGTTACCAAAAAAAAAAATCCTCACAAATGCAAGGACCTGGTCCCTGACTGAGTTCTATCGTCCAGATCTATAATGGGATACAACTGTAAAGCTGTGGTGTCAGAGGTTGGTGAAGCGTCAGCGTACTACACCAATCAGAATGGACGCAGTTGTTTGTCCAACAGTTAATAACTCTTTATAGTTGACTTAGTCAACATGACAAACAACAAATTAATTCATTCATTCAAAAAGAGGAAGAGAGCCAACAAGCCTTTCAAGAACTCATAAAGAACATTGTAAGGGACCTGGTCCCTGCAAGATTGCGTATACGAAAAGGTGACAAGACAGTCTGTCAAAAAAAGTTGCTGGTAGGTGCACAAATTTTCTAACCAGCAGGCTCTCAGCCAATATGGTCGTCTCAAGGAGTTTGTGTTGATTTTATATAGTCTCTTCTCCAAAACACAAACTCAAGATTTGGCAAACAAAAACTTGAATTTTCTCTAAAAATTCATAAGCTTGAAAAGAGAAGGCCATCTTCAAGGAAGAACATTGCTCAACTCAACAACGGGACCTGATAGAGTGAAGAAGAGTCTTTGTTGTACTTTGAGCTTTGTGTCTTAGGTGCTTACATTGTAAATCTACTCCTAAGTTATAAATGATAGTAGATCATTTGCTTGTCTAAATATTTAGTTTGAGTCGTATTAACTAGAGTTAGTTAGTCGAATCTTCTATGTTTTGGTCAAGCCTTTTACACCATTGTTTTGGTGTTCTCTTGGGTAGAGTTGCCTAGGAGTGTCAACTAGAGTTAGTTGATGTGTGGTGCAGCAGAGTTGCTGCTCGTTTAAGCTCTTGTCTTGGAGATCGGAGTTGGTGGCTAGAGTTAGCCTTGGGGGTTCTTAAAGTCTAGATCTACAAGAGTTAGTTGGTTTAGTGCAATAGGATTATTGCTTTGGCTTGTTTAAGTAATAGGAGTATTACTTAGTGTGGGATTATGGTGTTAATCTCACGGTTGTGGTTGTAAACTGTGTTTCGCTTTTGCTTGAGAAAATTAGTGAAAACAGTTTGAAAATTCTGTGTGACAGGTCGTGATTTTACTCCCTTGAGCAAGAAGGTTTCCACGTAAAATTCTTGTGCCTGTTTTACATTGTGCTATTTATTTTCTGCACTGTTATTCTGTTAAGGGACCTGGTCCCGTGATCACTGGTGGACGCATACATTCCAACAATAATTGTCCATTTTAATTCTCTTAAAATGGTAGCATAACAGCAGCATAATTGTCCATTTTAATTCTCTTAACACGACAGTTTCATCTTTTATTAAATGAGATAATTTTGAGTTTTTTTCAATATTGCATGAATTTTAAAATAAGAAAAAGCTCAAAAAAATGAGAAAACAGATAAATAAGAATCCTAGCTTTTGAGAGGTGCCACATCACCTATCTTATATCCAACTTTATATATATATATATATATATATATATATATATATATATATATATAGATTCCATAAATTCAACCCTTAAATAACAAACAGTACGCAAGTAAAATCTAAACTTAAACAAAGGAGAAGGAATAATATTGTACTTTTTTTTAATTAAGGAATTCAAAAAAAGGAATAATATTACCTTTTACCTAAGAAGATACTCCAAAGTCCAAACAAGAAATAAAAAGTGTTACTCCCTCCGCCCACTATTGTTTGTCATGTATACTAAAAATAGTTGTCCAATTTTTTTATTGTCAATTTAAACAATCAAAAAATAATTAGTCACTTTTTTCCAATTCTGCCCTTAATATTTACATAACTACTAATTTCAAAAAGTAGTCATTTTAAAGTTACAAGACTACTTTAATGTGAAAAAAGTTACTTTTACCGTTTTCAAAAAGTACAAACCATTTTAATAATGATTGATAGTAGGGTTATATTAGTCAAATTGCACATTACATTAAATTTTTCTTAAGGGTTGTGCATTATCTTACATTGACAAACAGTAGTGGACGGAGGGAGTAGGTTTTTATGAAGTCAAAATGAAAAGAACAAAAAAGAATAAAATGATAAAGTTATCTGATGGTGTGGTTTGGACTTTTATAAAGAATTAAAATATGAAAAGGCTATACAAAATATATCTTATGGAACCTCAAAAGACAAACAATAAATGTTGAAATATGAAAGGTTGATGGAATAAATTAAAAAGAGTTTGCAGCCAAATAGCTTACAATAACTACTGCAAATAAAATTGTACAATGTAGCTGAAACTATTCAATTATAGAAGGCATTATTAAGTAGAATGACCATTTAAATTTCACATTATATTTTTGTATAGATGAATTTGGTCTAAATTGCAGTATAATTAATTGCTACTCCTTAAATTCTACCTAATTTGATTAGAGTTAGGAAGAGATAATTCTTGTAATTGGTTAATAAAAAGCACTTATTACTAATGGTAATATTTAATAGAACGTATGTTTACAATATTTGTACATAATATAAATACACAGTAATTTTAACATAGTTTCTCAGACTGCATGGTTTAATTATTTTACCCAAGCAAAGGGCCTGTCAAGAAGCTAATACATACTTTTATTGAGCCCATGTGGCTGATAGTTCTAACCAGGTATCAAGCGCCCTACTTATCAAACTCAATTTCGGGCTAAAAACCACGGCTCATAAGACGGAGTCATAAAAACAAAGCCAATAAAAGTAGTACTAGATCTGACTGTACTAATCAATAGGATATTTGATTTGATGTAGGGGTAAAATGGTAATTCAAATTTGTACTTTGAAGCTTCTCATTTTTAATAATAAAATAAATAAATAATGTAACATGATATAATATGAATATAAATATGATATGATATGATATAATATGATATACATTATCGAATAAATCACTTTATATACATTTGCGTGAATTTGATCTACATAGAACAATTTTTGCAACTTTTTAAATTCTCCATAATTTGGTCATTGTTGCGCCCAAATCGCACATGCAAGTGTACGTGACCGTTCAAGTATTAAAGTGACTCTTATAAGAGCCGGGTATCGTATCCACAGAGACTTACGATTAGAATAACTTGATTGTTCCAATATTTTCAGCTAAGCACAAGTGTTATCAAGATTGCAAGAGTGATTTATTTTATAATCTAAAATTTAAGCAGAATTAAACAAGTGCGATTCAATTTCAAGGGTTTCAAACAATGATTAGGTAAAGTCCAGGGTTGCAGCTCTATCAGGATTCATGCAATTATATTGTTTAAATGGTTGTTAATCAATTATCGAATCAATGATCACAGGGTTAAATGTATGATTATGGTCGCCCGACCTCTAATCGCCTACGATAAATGACAACCTAACTACATCGTTGAGGGGGGATAGGTTGGACCAAGTACCGAGAATTATGATTTCTTCTTGTATAGTGACCAAGCATGGTTCCTAGGTATATCCCTATCCTAGATACAAATTAACCCCAATTATTAAGAGAAAATCATGCTCCTTATGCCCCACGTTCTATCCTCTTATTCCTCTCCCGAGTTCAATTCGGACAATGTGTTTATTTCAATGGTGATCAGGCACGAAATACAAAAAACAAGAGCATAATAAAGATTCATATGATAATCTGTCACGCCCCGAGCTACCCCCGAGACACGGACACGGGACCTAGGACCACAAGTGATCCCAAGCTAACCCTGCTGGCATGATCATGAACATACTAAATATAATCTGAATAATAGAAACTGTGCGGAAGCTAAATCATAAATAAATCTGAAAAAGATGGGGAATACCCATATACTATAACTGAGATATATGAAAACTGATGAGTTTAATACAAAGAAGATATTAACTCAACACTAAGCTGAATCTAACTATGTCTGAATTAAGCCTCTAAACTGACTAGAAATGTTGGGACATGCCCCAACTAGATCTAGAAAAAAAACTGAAATTAAAGACTAAAAGCGATAAAGATAAATATGTCACTAGTCCTCAAAGAATGAGGACTCACCACTGATGCTGCTGAACTGAAGATCGGGAATCGATCTAAGCGTGATCTGGATGCTGAGAACCTGAACCTACATCACGAGAAGATGTAGCGCACGTATGCGTCAGTACTTGAAGGGTACTGAGCATGCAGGATAGAGTAAAGCTGAAATAACATATAACTGAACAAAGCAATAAAGCAATGAAATAATCTGAACATGATATAAATACTGAAAATACTGAATACTGAGCTAACTGATGCAATGACCAAATTTATAACATGCTGAGACTGAATACTGACTGTACTGAAATATGGTCAATGCAATAGAGTCTGACTGAACTATGGGAGCTACTAATAACCGACATAAAACCATATGAGCTAAATGTGGAGTCCGATGTATACGCCCCATCGAGAGGACCCAATATACCCGGCCAAAGGTATAGAGGCATGACTGGCATGATCACTAAACTGATGTTGCCCACAGAGGGGACTTACACCTACGTGGCTCGTAGTTCTGGGACTATATGGGTACGCTGAAACCCTAGTCCAACTCGGTATTATGCTACTCTCAATAGATTAAGTGGTTAACACATTATGACTGAGTTTCTGTAAATACTGGATAGCTCGAAACTGAACATGCAAACTGAGAATGCAACAATTAATTTGATAATGATGCATTCATAAACTGAGGCATGTATAACTAAATATATTATGACTGAAATACTGAATAACTCAAAATACTGACATGTAGATACTCATACTTGAGAACCCCTTTTTTGTAAAAACAATTTAACATCATATTATACTATGATCATTGATGACTTGGGAAGTCATACTGCATAAACATTGATGGTATATCTAGATACCATACTATTCATACATTGATAACCTACTCAATTGTCATACTAATCATGTTTTAGAAGCTCTTTCTCAAAACTCATCTTAACTTTCTCAAAAACTCAGTTTAAAACTCAAGTGTTGTCTTAAAGAAAAGCTTCTCAAGATTTATAACTCAAAATAGGGTTTATGCTGAAATATACTGATAATGTGGCATAAAACTGGAGTATGTATATCTGAATAACTGAAATATCTGACCTAACATGTGTAATTCAAGAACTAATGAAATACATAGCTAGGGTTCTGAAATTTATGTAAGAAACTGAGCAATAACATGATAATCTGATTTGGAACATCTAAATAACTAATTCATGATGATCTGTTGAAATTCTAGAAACCCTAGGTTTGTTCATAATCATGGAATCAAGAATCTGACTGAATTCTAGGGACCTAATGGGCGAAAGGAACCGACTAGTGAAATCCCACATACCTGGTGACGAATTCCACGGAGAAATCTTTTGATTTTGAGGCTGGAACTGAAGAAACCTCGCTGCGTTCTTGAACTAGGGTTCTTGACCTTTTTCTCCTCTCTTGCTTCTAATTTTCTAAGTTTGATTAATGATTTTGACTAAGGTAAGTTCTAGTTATGTTTCTAGGCTTAAACTGATTAAAACATCATGATTTAGGGTCTAAACGACGTATCTTAGGGGTTAAATGAAATAGGAAAAGACCAAAAGACCCCTGAATTAACTGCTGTCGGAGTGACTGACGGAATGGACTGACGGTCCGTCAATCAATCGACGGTCCGTCGATCGGGTCCGTAGGTCGAGTCTGCCCGACAGGGCTTCACTAAAACGGGAATAACTTTTTACTCAGAGGTCAGAATTTAGCAAACTCGGTCGCGTTGGAAAGATAATTCAATTATCTATCTAATCATAGGTCATGGGACACATAATTCGTTTTGTGCTAAAAGTTATGACCATCTGAAGTTGACCCATCAACAAATTTCAGCTAACTGGTTGCTGACCCTCATCTACAGTCAGACCTACGGACCGTGGATCGAATGACGGTCCGTGCTGATCGACCGTAGTTTTTGTCAGAGGCTGGGTAAGGGAAGTCTCGATCCACGGACACAGACCACGGACCGTGGTCTGATCTACGGACCGTGGGTCTGTCCGTGAGTCGAGACTTAGACAATTTTCTGAGCTTGCTGGGGAGGGGTTGCAGTGGTGAACCACGGTCCACCAGCACGGGCCGTGGTCTGACCTACGGTCCGTGGATGGTGACCGTAAGTTGCACCTGCAACTTCTCAAAATCTGCATTTTTGACTATTTTGAATACGGGGTGTTACATAATCAGTATTAACCCAATGAAAACTCAATAGATTACAATCATGTTGTAGCCACAACCCTAGAACTAGGGTATTTAGCTAATCATAACAATAGTTTCGATCAAGCAATGTTTAATTATCATAAAGAGATTGAAAGTAAAAGAGTTTAGGAAAGAACCCTAAAAAATGATGAAATAGCTTTCCAGGTCATCGTTCTTCAAAACCCAGAAAAAGAATGTTTTAATAAAATAAAATATCAACCTATTTATACTAAAGTCGAAACGGCCAAATCTAGCACACAGGGCGCGATGCGGAGGGGTCTTTAAACTTCCACTCGAACATTTTTGCTCTTCTCCGCGACGCGGCTGCTAAACGGACTACTCTGGTTCAAATGCTGATTCTCGCACAAAATTAACATTTCCTCTCCGCGATGCGGAGAGGACACGGAAAGTTCTGTCCCAAATTCTAATGTGCACCCAGGAATGATATTCCTTTCCGCAATGCAGAGAGGATACAAATGTAACTTGTTCTTTTTCTTATTCTTCTTTCTTGCTTTTTTTCACTTGTGTCCCCTTGTGATTCCCGATGCCCATTTTAGTGCTCGTTTCTCCATTAAAGCTTACCTACACAACTAATCATGTTGGTCAGCTCATATACAACCAAAAGACTCGATAAGACTCTAAACAAACACAAATTGATTTCAAGCTTGGCTTAAATACGGGCATTATTGGATCTCTAGGCATATAAATACGCCTAAGATCACTACCCCACACTTAGAGCTTTGTTCGTCCTCGAACAACTTACTAACTACTCCTAGACCTAGACTCCCTACTACGGTATTTGTGCATCCACCACTTTCTTCCAAGGATCTGTAATCAGTTCACACAAGCATGATTTCATTCAAAATGGGCACGACTGATGTAGTTGACTTGACAACTTTTTGCAACCAACACATTAAACAACATGTGCACCATTACATATCACGTATCTTTCATACAACAAGTGCCCCTTACTCCAAAGAATAGTCCACACACTCAACTTAGCAAATTGAATATGGTTTAAGGACTTTGCAAACATAGTACGCTCTCACTCAACAAAGACATCATACATGCATTCATTGAGAACCATAAGCTTGCCCATTATGTACATCTCCACTAATAAAGTGTGTTATGCTCAAAATCAAACAAGACTTGTTAGGGTTGTAATGTAGTCTTGCGGTAAGGGAGGATTCATTTAGATAAAATTAGTGACTTATCCTCCCTAATGCACCAGATTCAATTTCCTTATTACATTCACAACATTTTCTTTTCTTTAGCCTCCCTCTTTCTACATAGTTTTCCACTAGTACTACCAGCCTCGCCTTTATATTTCACTCACCCCTTTATTTCTATTGATTTTGTTTTTTACACTCAACAATAGCCATCCTTGACTTAGAGATTTCTCTTGAGTTAAGGTGCACATTGTCCTTGTAAGGACCAAGGCCATTATTAAGGTACTCTCCAAGTTAGCCACCTTTAACTTAGGCTTTTAACCTTAGTCGAAGTGCACAATGTCCTAAGGACCAGGGCCAATCTCAGATTTAAACTTATGGGGCATCATTTTACTACCTTTTTTCTCTCTTCCCCACAAACTAAACATTTCCACCCTATTTACTCTTTCCGCCGGTTTTACTTCTCCTCTTAACATAGTGCATTAGGGATTTGGGATCAAGACTAGCGGTATCAACAAAAGGGATTCGACTTAATTACGTGGGTTAGAACAAAATCAAGGCTACAAGGCTCAATGGGGATATACTAGGGATATTATTTCTGAAAAGGCTAATATTCAAGACAATTCAAAGAAAGCCTATTCTCATCTTTTAAACAAAACACCACTTTTATTTTGTTTCAATACATGCCGGGCAAGTTCTAGACTTAGATGCATTACATGGATACTACAAAAACTCACTGCTCATGGCACAAGTTCTACTCAAGAATGGATCAATCACAACAATACAATCAGTTTATGCACAAGGTTTAATTTAAGCTTATGTTGCAATCATTAAAGTCAAATACACAAGTTCAGATGCAAACATTCATACATCAACTTTAAATCATGCTTTCATACATTTTCCTTTCAGAGTTTCACGCTTTAGCACATACCAACCTAAGACTCAATGACGAAATTGCCTTTCAGATGGTCTTCATCCATCTATCATTGGGCAATGTGACGCAACTACTACTAATGACTCAATCTTAGAAAGACAAAATATTTTTGTATTTTGCACGGTTCAAAGGGACTTTCCTTGGCCAAAGAACCGAAAACAACCTCCAAGGAACCCAAAATAAAACAAAACAAATAAAAAGCAGACTCTAACAATGTTCAAAAATATATACAGACCAGATATGATTTTCACCCTCACCCGACACTTAAACATTAGCACTGTCCCAAGTGATTTACAAAAATTAGAACAATACAAGAGGTAAGGTGAAAACACTTCGATCGCATCACCCCATTCGGCCTCATCACCGGCCTGAACGGGGTCCACCTATTCATTAGAATCAAACTCTACGTCTGAGCCAGTGCGTAGTGTATCCTCATCGGTGGGAATGTCATCGTCCACCAGCTCATGGAACTCCAGACCAATGCCAAGCAGGGGCTTGGCGTGGGCATTCAGTGGATAGCGCCTCTCAACGTCACCCAATTGCACGTTAGTGGAAGCCAGACAACCATTCTGGCGGCACAACATCTTTAGGCCATACATCCTAGCCATGATAAACTCATCCCGCCTATTACGCTCTACAGTGGTGAGAGTGGGGCCAAACTTAGTGTCGGGCCCCTTGGTCCTCGTGATGTCCACCGGTGCTGGGAATAATGGTGCCATATAGTCCACGTTCTCTTCCAGAACACTTGCAGCATGACACAACTTTGTAATTAGGCCACCAAAAGCAAACCTCCGCCCTTTATGAACCCGGTCCTTCCGCATCGCCGATTTCAGCACAGCCCCAATGTTCACCTCCGCGGCCGTCATCAAGGCATAGACTAAACAGACCCTGTCCCAATTGATATCTGTGTAGTGCAGTCCCGATATCAAATAGTGTATCATAATCTTCAGCCAAACCCGAGCCTCCCTAAGCAAGTGGGCATAGGGGATAGATTGGTGATATTGCTTCCCACTATGTTTTGTTCATTGCACCATTGACTGTGGGCCGTAGAGAGTATGTTGAATGGCCCGGTATGATGGGCGTATGTTCAGCCCTGTAAGCACCAGTGGGTCTGCATTCCGTGAAGTCCCCACAATGTCATTTAGGACTGCAGGAGTTATAGTCACATTTACACCTCGCACAGTCACAAAATGTGATCTCGTGTCTGGCGCCCAATTAGCGTAAAATCGCGTACCATGCGTAGGTTGCACTCTCCCGACTCTGGAAGATAAACTCCATATGCAGCTCACGGATCTGCCTCAGTATCTGGGGGAACTCCCACGCCAAGTTGTCCCTGTCAATACACACATCAAAAAAATATCTAGCTTCAGTGTGCTTCTTCCACCATATCTTTCCTTCTGTGGCAACAACTTTCACCCCGAACCACCTGGTTTGGCCCTTTGGTACTGCGGGTGCGGGAGGTACATTCCCCCACTCTGAACACGCTTCATTTGACTAGAATTTGCCACTTCCTTACCGAGTCGGTGAGTTCTAGACATGATATCCTGCAATAAGATCAATTCAGATCCAACATCTACTCAACAGTGATAAACATGGGTGGTGTGCAAACACCACCCCACACTTATTGCAAGACATTCTCTAGACGAGGGAATCAAACTTCCCACCAGCGTACACAAATAAACCAACAGCAAAACACCACACGACCTCTACATATGTCTCATGCACGTACCAAATTCAACAACGTCTACTCAAGGTTCCAGGACTCACAACTACACTTCATACAATGATTTACCTTAAGATGCTACTCAAGAATACACACAACTATATGCACACACCCAAGCTATACCCACAATTCATGCATTAATCAACAAAGTATTGTCTACTCAAGAATTTGACATACCCGCTATAAAACTGCACAAGTCACACAATCTTCCCATGACTCATCACATGCCCACACACAACAGCGATTGACCAGTTCAATTCAAGATTACGAAATAAACACAACCATCATAGTAGTATCGATTCCATTCAACCATACAAACACATTAGCCAAACTAGCCTGTTTAACCAAACCCCTTCAAACCTACAACCCCCATAAGATCAACCAAGGGCACATTCTACTTAAGAATTCAAAAGCGCCTCTATTAGTAGCAAATACTAGCAAACACCACACCACATACACAAACATCAAACAATAGCAACACATACTCAAACACTCCCAACATCGCCAGAAAAAGAAATGAAAATGCATACTTGGAGTAGTGTAGCAAAAAAATGGGGAGGGGGGAGAAGGGTTGAAGTGACTTCGCGTTACGAATTGAGTAGTAAATTTCTGCTAAAGGAGGAAAGGGAGGGGGAAAATCGCAAACTTGGGAAGAATAATGGGGTTTTAGGGCTGAGCATTTGGGGTTAAGAGGGGCGTGGATCAGGTATTGGACTAGAAAATGGGTAAAACCCGTTCTTTTAATGAAAAATGCAAAAAACTTACCTAGGTGCGCGACGCGGAGAGGACACTGAGTGTTCTGCCTCGCGAAATTAATTAAATTTCACAAAGACAAAATTTTAACACCCCTCCGCAAAGCGGTCATGTTACGCTGACCCCTATTTCTTGACGTAAATATTAATCCTCATCGAATCCAAATTTCAGAGCCCCCTCCACGACGCGGGATGGTCACGAACCGTTCTGCGTCAAATTGGAAAATTAATTCCAAGTTAGGCAAAAGTCAGTTGCCACTCCGCGATGCGCCATGGGTCTTAAATCCTGGTTCCTGGACATTTTAAGCTCCAAAACCCATTAGTACAAAACACGATGAGTTGCCTACCATCCAACGCCTATTTTTTGTCGTGGCACAACTCATATTTTTGTATTTTTCTAGATATATCATTTTTTTTTACTAATTCCTAAGAATTAAAATAACAAAACAAAAGAATAGAAATCCTAGTTATTACAAGGCGTCACGGGTTGCCTCCCGTGCAACACCTGATTTAATATCGTGGCATGACCCATATCATGACTCAGTTGGCATTCAATGTGAGCGCTTCAAGCTCACGATTAACATCATTTCTGAAGTAGTGCTTCACTCACTGCCTATTTACAAGGAAGGTAGAGCTCTTATCCTTGTTTCTTAGCTCCACATCTCCATGTTTAATCATTCTCACTACTTCAAACAGTCCACTCCACTTAGACCAAAGTTTTTCGTGGAACAACTTCAATCTTGAATTAAACAGCAACACCAATTGACCACGCTCAAAGGTGCGTGACACAATATGCTTGTTATGCCGCCTCTTAGTCTTCTCTTTGTAAAGCTTAGCATTCTTATAGGCGTGGAGCCTGAATTCTTCTAACTCATTTAGTTGCGTTATACTTTTCTTTCCAGCTAACTCAACATCCAGATTTAACTTTTTTGATCTACCAATATGCTTTATGCTCCAATTCAACTGAGAGATGACATGTTTTTCCAAACACCATTCGATAAGGAGAAGTCCTTATCGGCGTCTTGTATGCAATTCAGTATGCCCACAAAGCATCATCTAACTTGTCAGCCCAATCTTTCCTTTGGGAATTTACAGTCTTTTGGAGGATCTGCTTCATTTCTCTATTAGACACTTCCACCTGCCCACTAATCTTGGGATGATAAGTTGTAGCTACCTAATGTCTCACCCCATATTTGGCCAACAAATTTTGCACCGAACTATTGATAAAGTGCATACCTCCATCACTGATCATGGATCTTGGGGTTCTGAACCTGGTGAAAATGCGCTTCTGGATGAATTTCACTACCACATTTGCATCATTGGATGGTAATGCAACTGCCTCCACCCACTTGGACACGTAGTCCACTGCCACTAATATGTATTGTTTTCCACGGGATAATGGGAATGGTCCCATGAAGTCTGTCACCTAGACATCAAAGATATCAACTTCAAGTATCTTGCTCAATGGAATCTCATGCCTTCTAGAAATTTTGCCTACCCGTTGGCACTGATCACAGCCCTTCACAAACATAACATCCTTAAATAAAGTAGACCAAAAGAACCCAGATTGCAATACCTTATATGCAGTGTGTTCTCCCCCGTGATGTCCACCATATGGTGAAGAGTGATAACTCTCCAACTCTTGTATTGCCTCATGTTCAACTACACACCTTCGCACCATCTGATCAGGTCCCTGCTTGAATAAGAAGGGTTCATCCCATATATAGAAGTGTGCATCATACTCTAGCCTCTGTTTTTGATGTATTGATGCCCCAGGTGGAAATAAACCACTCACCAGAAAATTTACAATGTCAGCATATCAAGGCACTTGAGCAAGGTCCAACGAAAGCAATTGCTCATCAGGAAACTCTTCACGAATCTGCCCTTCATTCTTCACATGAGATGAGTCCTCCAATCTAGACAAATGATCAGCTATCTGGTTTTCAATTCCCTTCTTATCTTTAATTTCCAAATCAAACTTTTGTACGAGCAATATCCACCTAATCAGCCTCGGCTTGGCATCCTTCTTATTAAAAAAAATCCTAATTGCAACAGGATCAGTGTAAACTACAACCTTGATGCCTACCAAGTATGAGCTAAACTTATCAAATGCAAACACTAATGCCAACATCTCTTTCGCAGTGACAATATAATTTGATTAGGTTGCATCAAGTGTCTTGCTAGCATAGTAGATGGACTGAAACACCTTATCTTTTCGTTGCCCAAGCACTGCCCCAACCGTTGTATCACTGGCATCACACATAAGCTCGAATGGAAGCTCTCAGTTAAGAGCAATCAGAATATGAGCTTCTATCAACTTCTTCTTCAACAACTCAAATGCCTGCAAACACTTCTCATCAAATACAAACTTCACCTCTTTTTCTAACAGCTGCGCATGGGTCTTGCATTCATCGAAAAGTCCTTAATGAATCTTCTGTAGAACCCAACATGCCCCAGAAAGCTTCTAATTTGACTCCCTTCACTGTGATGGGTGGTGGCAACTTCTCAATAACCTCCACTTTGGCTTTGTCAACTTCTACCCCAACACAATCCTTTCTCGAACTAAGAAGTGACACTTCTCCCAGTTCAACACAAGTTTTGTTTCTTCACACCTGGTAAGGACGCTGTTAAGATTAGACAAACAAATGTCAAAAGACTCACCAAACACCGAAAAGTCGTCCATGAACAAAATCCTCCATCATATCATGGAAGATTGCCATCATGCAACTCTAAAATGTCGATGGTGCATTTCATAATCCGAATGGAATGCGTTTGAACACATAAGTGCCATACGGATAAGTGAATGTAGTCTTCCCATGGTCCTCTGGTGCAATAAAAATCTAATTATAACCTAAGTAGCCATCCCGGAAGAAGTAGTATTCTTGCCCCGCTAATCTATCCAACATTTGATCAATAAACGACACCGGGTAATGGTCATTTCTAGTGGCATCATTTAACTTCCTGTAATCCATGTAGATGTGCCACCCAATTATTGTCCTTGTGGGGATCAATTCATTCTTCTCATTGGTTACTACCGTCATTCCGCCTTTCTTGGGCACACACTGTACCGAACTCTCTTATTTACTATCTAATGTGGGTACACAACCCCTACATCTAACCAATTGATCACTTTTTTTCTCATCACATCCTTCATCACTGGATTTAGTCTCCGTTGATACTGTGCACTCGGCTTATGCCCTTCCTCCATGTAAATTTTATGCATGTACAACGCGGGACTGATTCCATGGATGTCGGACATTTGCCAACCCAAGGCTGTTTTTCTCTTCCTCAATATGATTAATGCTACTTCCACCTGAGAATCAAATAATGTTGTAGACAAAATAAATGGTAAGGTCTTATCTTCACCCATGAATGCATACTTGAGGTGGGCTGGCAATGCTTTTAACTCCAGCTTGGGTGTTTCTTCAATGGAGGGCTTGGGTGGAGGACCCAACACCCTATTTAAATGCTCTCATCGATCTCCTGATGTACATGCAAGTGCCACATCAAGAAATTGCATCATTTCCTGTGCCTCAACATCCCTATAGATATCATCTCCTACTAGCACTCGCTCTAACGGGTCCTTGGACGCAATATATCGAGTCTCTCCCTTAAGATCTATAACAGTTATTTCAGACAACTCTTTATATACAGCTGGGAGCGTCAATGCCTTGTACACATCGAACACCTCCACTTTATCATGTGCCGACATAGTGAGTTACCCATTTGCAACATCTATCATAGCACACCCTGTAGCCAATAAAGGTCTTCCCAAGATGAATGGGACATCAGGATCTAGCTCAAAATCCAGCACTACAAAGTCTATTGTCCTACTTGCACTAAGACATCCTCTACAACACCCTCAGGCCTAGCAACAGATCTATCAGCCAACTGTAAGATCATGGTAGTAGGTTTAGGACTACCCAACCCTAGATTTTTATACAACAAAGTTGGCATCAAATTTATGATGGTTCCTAGATCACACAATCCTCGCACATGGATGCTCTGCCCTATAGTGATCTGAACCGTAAAGCTACCCGGATCTTTCAGTTTCGTAGGCAACTTATTTTGGATTCAGGTGCTGCACTATTCAGTAAGTGCTACAGTCTCATATTCAGCCAGCCTCCTTTTGTTCGCCACAATCTCCTTCACATATTTAGTATACATGGGTATACCCTGCAACATATCTACCAATGACAAGTAATTATGAACTTGTTTCAGAAGAGAGAGCAAATTACCAAAACATTCATCCTCCTTCTGTTTCTTGAATTTTTTAGGGAAGAGAGGAGATGGTTTCACTATTGATTGCACTCTTTCTTTTTGTGCAACAACCTCACTCTCCTTGGGTTCACTCTTTTTACTCACATATTCAATATTTCTTTTCTTTGGAGTCAACTTCTCCAACTGCAAACCACTGCATGTACCTACCACATTTACCTGCTTGGGATTTGGATCAGTGTTTCCTGGCAAACCTCCTTGCGGTCGTGAGTTCTGGGTGCTAGCAAACTGCCTGAATTGTTTCTCCAGATTCTGTGTAGCTAGCTGATTATTTCTCACATCAACAGCTAAATAAGCTCGATCAGCCATAATCTTCTTCAACATCTCCTCCATGCTCATATTATTGGGTTGCTTATTCGGCTGCTCCTGTTGGACCTGTTGTTGATACTTATATGCATTTCCTTGGGGTCTATAGTAATTTTGGCCTTGGGCCTAATTCTGATTACCTCTCGAGGAAAAATTTGGATGGTTACGCCAGCTAGGATTGTAGGAGTTTTCATAGTTCTGCTGGCTTTCTCTTTGTTGTGCATTCCCAACAAAATTCACAGAATTCGGGTTTTCACCACATACCCCTACACTATGATCACCACCATCGTAATTTCACACCAAGTTGGTGGTTGTTGGATTACATTCACCTGAGCTGGCTGTTGTCTGATGTTTGATGTAATCAAAGACACAACTTCCAATTCAAGTGCCAACAATCGCGTGCAGTAATATAACCCAACCAAGGATTGGGGTCGAGTCCCAAGGGAGCGGTTTCTGAGAATTAATAATTAAGCGCGAACGTGCTAGAGTTAACCATAACTAAAACATTATAGAGTAAACACATGATAAATTAAGAGGCGACACGAATGTCAATTATCAATGGGGGTTTGTAGTCAATTAACAACTAAAAGCACCAACAAATGAGAAAACGCAAATATGAAGACGGAATTCTTGAGATGTGATAGGAATATATGATAAAATAAACAATCGGGTTATTGCTATTGATAGAAAATTACTAAACATTTGTAACTAAGCTAGACTTTAGTGGGGGTAAATCTCGCTCAAGCAACTAACCTCGAATCAACTTGGTTTCTCTCAAACACCAAGTTGCCGCAATTAAGCACAACATTCGCCTTAGCCCATTCACTCCCTCGAGCTGAACGTGTGGGAAAAAAGCCTAGGATTCGCTCCCTCGAGCTGAATATATGGGAAAAGGCCTAGGATTCACTCTCTCGAGCTGAACCCACGACGACCCAATAACCACCGACTATCGATTTAGTAGTTTTAATTTTAAAACCTCTCTCTCAAGCAGGCCAAAAACACTAAGATGAAATTGTATTTGCTACTACAATCCCATTAAGTTCAAACACAACTACTAAACGAAATCACATTAAAACGACAAATAGACTAACAATGAGCAATACCCAACAATAAATTTAACCCATATTCACATAATCACACCCTAAGAATTGGGGTTTTAGCTAGACATAGAAAAAGGGAAGAAAATGATACCAAATCGAAATAACATCAACTCGATATGATTTATATTCACTTCGAAAGAGTCTACAATGAAGAATCTCCAACACCCACTTCCAATTTCTTGGAGTTGGAAGTCTTCAAATCTTCAAGCTCAAGAACAATGTCTCCCAAAAACTCTAAGAACTGAAAATGAAATTTTCTAAGTTTCAAAATTCTCTACAACTTCCTAAATTTCTAGATACTAAGCTACAGAATTAAATGGGTATTTATAGTTTTCAAAAATTTGTGCTGTAAAGGACCACTCGACATAGTTAGTCGGGATCACTGATGCACTCGGCGATCCGCCCTTTGGTCTACTTCATTGCCTTTTAGCTTTTGCTTTAAGCATCTTCGCGTTCTGGATCATTGGACGATATAGTACTGCTTCGCAAAACTGTTCGGTGACGTGCCGACTGCTTCTTTTCATCGCGGACTTGATCTTTTCCTTCAGGGCTCAACTCATTGGAACTTTGGGTGAGGTTACGGCCATTCGGCGGTTCGCCTAATGCATTAGGCGATCCTCAGGCCTTCATTTCTTCGTTCTTTTAGCCACCTTGTTCCTTTTTAGCTTGATAACGTCCATGCTTTGCCTTTCAACTCAAATACATGAAACTTAAGGATTTACATCAGTTATTGAGACAAAATATGCATTTGAAGACACTAAACCTATAAAAATACAGCCTTAAATGAGTCCAAATTATGGACTCATCATTGTGCCAATGATAGATTGTTGAAGTGGGTGTTCATCATGTTTTGCATCGCAGCAATCTATGCAGTTAAAGCAGTCACTGCATCTACTTTCAGCATGCCTGCAGTTTTTTGTATCACGAGTTTCGCTCCTCCTCCGTTCCATTCGTGGTTACCCTGTGAGATCATGTTCAGCATGGTGAATAGCCTAGCATAAGTCTTCTCTAAAGCATGACCACCTGTAGCTGAATCAAGTGAAACTTTGGTGTTAGGCTCCAATCATTCAATGAAGGTATGGACCAACACCTCGTTAGCCTGATGATGATATGGACAACTCATCAACATCGATTTTAAACCTGTCCCAAGATTGGTACAATTTCTCTCCTACTTTCTATCTGAAACTCAGGATGTCACTCTTTAACTTAGCTATTTTCCCAGATGGGAAAAAATTGATAAGGAACTTCTGTGCAAGATCGTCCCAGGAGGTAATAGAGTTAGCCGTCTCAGAACTTGGCCATTTTTTTGCTTCCCCAAGCAAAAAAAAGGGGAATAAAGTGACCCTCACATAATCCACATTCACTCTAGCTGGAGTGTAAGTATCACTGATCTCGAGGAAATTCAATATATGGATTGTTGGATCCTCGTGTGACAGACCAGTGAACTGCCCATTAGTCTGCAATAGTTGCACCATACTCTGCTTCAGTTAAAACCTTTCACCAGCTTCAGGTTTCTGAATGCATGAAGTCACATTGGTGGTACATAGGATTGCCATGTCTCTTACATTCATCTTAGCCATTACTGCAGGTTCCTCTTGCTCAACTTTTGTTACTTGAGATGTTGGTTCACTAGCAACAAAAAGGACTGGGTAAGTGAGTCTTTTTTGCCTTCTCCGGTAGTGAATGAATCTTTCTGGTTCAACTAGAGGCTCTACCAATCCTTGATCATCGTCCAGTTTGGACTTTCAACACAACCTGCAAGATGAATTGCTAAGATCAAGTTGTCAACACTTGCATTTTAACTTTAGAAATTAGAAAAATCAAATACTTCCTAATTCTAAAGTCCCCGGCAGTGGCGCCTGATGAGTCCACAAATTGGACTCATTTAGGGCTTTGTTTTAATAGAAATAGTGTCCTCAAATGCTCATTTTATCTTAATATCTGATGAAAACTCTTAAGTTTCAGATATTTGAAGCTTTAGTGGAAGCATGGATAGTTAGGCGCAAAAAGGAACAAAACAGCTTAAAAGAATGTAAAGGCTGAAGCCTGAGCTTCGCCAATCACACTTGGCGAATCGCTGAAGGGACACACTCCGCCCTTTGTTCCAGTACGCGAAGCCCAGAAGGAAGTAGATCAAAAGGTGATGAAAGAAGTAGTCGGCGTGTCACCTATCAGTTCCGCGAAGCAGAGACATACCGCCCAATGATCCAGGACACAAACATGTTGAAGGCAAAGCACAAAAGGTGATGAACCAGAAGAAGGGCGAATCACCGAGTCATTCGGCGATCGCGACTAACCTCGCTGAACGATCCAGCACAACACTATTTTTTAGAATCTATAAATACTAGCTCTTTACTAGTTTTTAAAAGCTTGAACAATATTGTAATTTTGAGACTTAGAATATTAGCTTGTTCATATTTTCTCTCAAGTTTGGAGAGGGTTTTTGGGAGACTTGAAGAAAGGAGTCCATTTTCCCCAAGTTGAAAGTGGGTCTTCTCTATTCTTCTTCCTTTGCTTAAATCAAGGTTTAATTTCTTATACCCATCTGATTTCATTATCATTTTAGGTGTAATTTTTTATTTCTTGATGTGTGGCTAAAAAACCCCATTCTTGGGGTATGATTTAGCAAATGTGGGTTGATATAATTGTTGGGTCTTGTTTTCTGATAGGTTAGATGTATTTTAATGGTGATTTCACTTAGTGATTGTGGCTTAATTTAATGGGTTTGTAGTTGCAAATACAAAACCACTCATGTGTTTTCGACTTGCTCGAGAGAGAGAGGTCGCGAAACCAAGACCGCTAGACTGATGGCCTAAGGAGTGGGTTGACATGAGGTTCAGCTCGAGAGGGTAAGCCCTAGTACCATATCCTAACACTTAGCTCAAGAGAGTGAGTGGGGTAAGGCGTAGGCTGGCCTTCATGCGGCAAATGGGTGTCCGAGAGGAACCCATTTGAAATGGGGTAAGTTGCTCGAGAGAGAACTTATTTCCATCTAAAGCTTAGTCTATTCACTATTATCTTGTAAATTTCCTATCGAAAGCATGTACCCAACGATTTATATCAATATGTATTGCGATCACACCCCAAGAATTTTTCCCCATACTTGATTTCTCTTTATTTTCATTGTTTTTTACTACTTGTGACAAAAACCCCTTTGATATTTGACACTTTGGTGTCACCCATCGAATTTACTTTGCTTTATATTTGAAAATTTCTTTTAAACTACAACTAATTAGAATAAAATACTAGTTTAACTACTATTTTCACTACCACTCCATTGGGACACGACCCCAACCCTAGGTTGGGTTACTATATTATCGTTGGTCATGATAAGCATCAGTGCCAAAAACTTGTTGCGCCCAAATCGCACATGCAAGTGTACGTGGTCGCTCAAATATTAAAGTGGCTCTTATAAAGAGCCGGGTATCATACCCACAGAGACTTACGATTAGAATAACTTGATTGTTCCAATATTTTCAGCAAAGCACAAGTGTTATCAAGATTGCAAGAGTGATTTATTTTATAATCTAAAAGTTAAGCAGAATTAAACAAGCGCGATTACTCTCCCGAGTTCAATTCAGACAAGGGTTTCAAACAATGATTGGGTAAAGTCCAGGGCTGCAGCTCTTTTCAGGATACATGCAATTATATTGTTTAATGGATGTTAATCAATTATCGAAACAATGATCACATGGTTAAATGTATGATTATGGTCTCCAAACCTCAATAGCCTATAATAAATGACAACCTAACTACATCGTTGAACGAGGATAGGTTGGACCAAGTACCGAGCATTACGATTTTTTCTTGTATAGTGACCAAGCATGGTTCCTAGGTATATCTCTATCCTAGATACAAATTAACCTTAATTATTACGAGAAAATTATGTTCCTTATGCCCCACGTTCTATCCTCTTATTCCTCTCCCTAGTTCAATTCGAACAATGTGTTTATTGCAATGGTGATCAGGCACGAAATACGAAAAATAAGAACATAAGAAAGACTCATATGATAATCAATATTAACCCAATGAAAACTAAATAGATTACAATCATCATGTAGCCACAGCCCTAGAACTGGGGTATTTAGCTACTCATAACAATAGTTTTGATCAAGCAATGTTTAATTATCATAAAGAGATCGAAAGTAAAAGAGTTTAGGAAAGAACCCTAAAAAATGATGAAATAGTTCTCCAAGTCGTCGTTCTTCAAAACCCAGAAAAAGAATGTTTTAATAAAATAAAATATCAACTTATTTATACTAAAGTCGAAACGGCCAAATCTGGCACACAAGGGTGCGACGTGGAGGGGTCTTTAAACTTCCACTCGAACACTTTTGCTCTTCTCTTCGATGCGGCTACTACACGGACCACTTCGATTTAAATGTTGAATCTCGCACAAAATTAACATTTCCTCTCTGATGCGGAGAGGACACAGAGAGTTCTGTCCCAAATTCTAACGTGTACTAAAGAATGACATTCCTCTCCGCAACACGGAAATGATACAGACGTAACTTGTTCTTTTTCTTATTCTTCTTTCTTGCTTCTTTTCACTTGTGTCCCCTTGTGATTCTCGATGCCCATTTCAGTGCTCGTTTCTCCATTTAATCTTACCTACACAACTAATCATGTTGATTAGCTCATATACAACCAAAAGACTCGATAAGACTCTAAACAAACACAAATTTATTTCAAACTTGGCTTAAATACGGGCATTATTAGATTTCTAGGCATATAAATACGCCTAAGATCAGTCATCAAGACTAAATAAAATTGATGATTGATGTGTAGTCATTTTGTATTAAGAAAATATCATAAACCCAATAAATAATTGTAGAAAAAATTATAAAAAATTTATTATTTATTTAAATTTATATATTATCAATGGTATTATTGTAGTAACTCAACTTTATTAGGTTATTTTGGTATTTCAACTATTGACTTTTTTTGTTCTCACTTATAGTAATACTAGTTTCTGGGTACGCGTGTCGCGCGTGTAGCCAAGTGTACCAATTACTAGAAACTTATAGTATATGACAATCGTGCTCCACATAAGTCCTTCGACATCTTATTATTATAATGTTTGATTCGTAAATGTTAAGTATTTATAGGATTTATATTGCACTAAAAAGTATTTTGTACCACACATGGTAATCGAGTTAATCATTAGTATGTACAAGCATGGTACCCGAGCCAACAGATAATCACAATTACAATGAATAAAATCAAACTTTTACACCCAAATAAAACACATTTATTGCATAAGAATGACAACAAGATAACATTTCAGTATATACGCCTCCCATTTCCCTAACCATACATATACAAGTAATGCTAATGAAGTAGTTAGCAATCACATATAACATAAATGGAAAACAACACAACCTCACCTACACTAAACGACTCTTCCTGGATAGTTTTCTAGCTTGTAATCCAATTACCTATAGATTAACACCCATAGAATAAAAGCCAATAACAATCATAAGGTCAACATCAGCTATCAAATGCCTTATTATCCTAAACAACCACAACGCGTGTCATCTGCCCAGACTTCGTACCCAAAGACCTATACATGAAATCTCTCGATAATTTATAAGGTATTATGCAATTAAAGACGTGCATGACTATTTAGTTAAGCCTAGCTTGCCTGGACACCGAACAACTATTGTAGAAATTTGATCTCACACTTTTGACTCTTTTTGTGAAGCTTTAGTTTGTTCTCAGTTTACTTTAGAACACACATAAAAAATAAATCACAATTGGCCTAACATTCCTGGATTATAACTTAATCCCAAACTCATGTCAACCTCATGATTTTTCCATCCAATCCAAGACTTTTCCACCATTAATTCACCTTAAACTATCAGTTTTATGGTTACATTAGAGAATTATGGTAATGAAATCAAGAACAATTGTGTTTATAAACAACCCAAAGGTCTTACACACCAAAATCATCATAAACTCGAGTTTTCCCCACCTTTGGATGAACCCAAACCCTCCCATAGGGCCGCAATTACCATCTATATGGCCTAGAAATCAAAATACCGATTGAGGAACAAACTACTTACCTTTACGAAGGTTCTTGATGAAAAATGATTGGAAAACACCCTAAGTCGCTCTTGTTCTTACCCAAAAACTTATCATACAATAATGAGAGGTTTTGGGGCATTCGGATAATCAATTTAAAAAACACATGAAAAATATTAGACCAAAATTTTTGATTGATCAAGGTTTCAAAAGTGCTTATGGCGAAATTTACTTTTCTAACTTTCGTGAAGTACTTAATTTTTTTATTTAAAAATTTGATCAAATGCCTCAACTTTTTTCAAAATAAACATGTTTTTTAAAAAAATAACTACTTTGACTCTTCAAAAAATTGGCCAAAAAAAACAATAGGGAAGAAGATTTTAATTTCCGAGGTAATGAACTGGATTAAACAACACTTTTTTTCTATGAAAATCCTTTTTGTTTTTTGAATTTCAACAGAAATGTCATTTCTAGTATGACTTCAATTTTCAATAAGGGTGTTAATAGGTTTAATCCCTTGTAATTTTCTCTCTTGTTAAGATAGTTATATTCAACCTAGTCACCGCCGGTAAAACCTATTTTTTGTGCAAATCGCCAGTGGCAATGACCACCAATTCACCAGCTCAGCCCCCTACTGGGGCAGATCTACCAGGTGAGGGAAACCTCATACCAAAACTAAACTATTGAGAAATTTTATGTCCCCCAAGCATTGAACCAAAGCCTATACACCTGAAACTAGTCGCATACCTACATGGAGAGCCCAAGGTGTTATGGGAGGAGGAAGAAGTTGAAAATATGATCATCAAAGAGAAACTAGAATTTGCAGACATTGGAAAATTCTCTTATGGCTGGCCGGAGATTCATTAACTGAGGAAAATAATACCAAAACAATGTGATTTGAAAGGGGAATGCAATATCGGGCTATTGAGCAATAGGCATGTGCTAATCAGAGAATCAAATCTGGAGGACTATGTGAATCTGCTATCGAAACCAGCATACTATCTGCTACACAGGGGATGGACATACCCAATGAGGACTTTGAAATAGGATTCGATGTTTGATCCAGAAGAGGAAACATCCACATCTATAGCCTAGATTTCTTTTCCAGCATTACCACCCAATTTTTTTGTGAAAGATGTGGTGTTTTCACTAGCTGCAGTGGTGGGTAAACCGGTACAAGTCGATCTGGCAACAAGAAATCAAACAAGGCCAAGATGTGCAAGAGTCAAAGTGGAGGTGGATTTACTGAACGAATTCCCAAATAGAATAAGTGTAGGAGTGAGGAAGAAATCAGGAGAGATATGTGAGAAGTGGATAAGAATCAAGTATGATTACCTTTCCAAATACTGCAAAACATGCAAAATACTGGGACACAACGAAGAGGAATGCTTTGTCATTCACCCCGAGTTATACCCTAAAAAATAATGAGACAACGAAGGTCATGTGACGAAAGACAAGAGAATACTGAAGGGAGGACACGGAGGAGGGAGTTGCAGATCACAAAAATAATAAAGAAGAGGGATATAGAGTACATAGAAGAAGGACTGAGCAAGTATGGAATAAAAAAACCAATCATCAGTAAGAGAAAGGGATCAACATTGAAAATAAATTTGAAGCGCTTACTGAGCATGATGACATTGGGGAATCACTAGATAAGCAACAGCCGAAGGAAAAGGAAATGATAACAAAAAATTGGGTAGAAGAAACTTTTCAAAGTAAAGGCAGTACATTGGGGAGTGTCACAAAAAGCAGAGAAAATATTGAAAAAATGGAAGGTGAAAAGGAAAGAGATACGAACATTGTCAAAGGGATTGTTACACAAAAGGACAAGGGGGAAGAGGGGAAACATCAGGAAGGGTTTAATGGAGACAGCACCATGGGAGACAATAATAAGAAACTAACAACGGGTAAAATAGACAAAGAAATGGATGAAGGAATGGGGTCGAAACAGGATGAAACAGAGGAAGTGAAACAACAAAGGCTCCCTAATTTAAAGGAGATCACAGAGGAAGAAATTCAACGAAGAAGAGAGAGAGAGAAGAGGTTGACGAATTAGAAGATAACATAAAGGTTGCAGCAAGAGAGGGAGATTTATCACCACTCAAATCAGAGCGTTGGAGAGTGCGTCTAAAAGGGGTAAATCAAGTCAACATTCACTGCCTTTACAAGTGAAAACAAGGAGTAGCAAAGGTCAGTCAGAAGAGGTTTCCCAATGATTGGAAAGGCCCTTTTCTGGAACATCAGGTCAGTAAAATCTCAAAAGGCTTTTGAGAGATTACGGGACCTGAATAAAAGACATAAATACAAGTTTATAGCCCTCATGGAACCTCTTTAGGGTCCATAAGAACTTGAAAATTACAAAATGAAGTTGGGAATGCAACATGCTTATTGTAATAGTTTAGACAAATTCTGGGTGTTCTAGGAAGATGAATGGAAGGGAGAGGTTGTTAGAGACAATAGGCAACACCTTACCATAAAATTCAGCAGAAATAGTATGGCGGTCCTCATAACGACAGTATATGAGAGATGTGATGCCCTTGATCGACTTGAATTATGGGAGGACTTAGAACTGGTAGCAAAAGATAACACACTGTCGTGGCTTGTAGGTGGAGATTTCAACGTCATACTGAATGAGGAAGAGAAGAAAAGAGGGCTAGATTTTACTCAATCAAAAGCATTGGACTTCAGCCAATGTGTGAATAATTGCGCCTTAACGGAACTGAAATACACAGGCAGTAAGTTTACATGGTGGAATGGAAGAATTGAAGCGAAATGCATTTTTAAGAGACTTGATAGAATATTGGGAAATAAAAAAAAAAATCAATAGCATGCCAACAAGTAAAGTCCAGCATTTGGTGCGGCAAGGGTCTGACCATGCCCCGCTTCATTTGATATGCAGGTCAAACGAGGAACCAGCGGTGAAACCTTTCAAATTTCTTAATTTCTGGAGTAAACATCCAGACTTTAAGAAGATTATAGAGGAGAACTAGAAAATAGATTTCGTGGGGACCCCTTTCACTGAATTCCAAGCTAAAATAAAAAAGATAAAAAGGGCTCTAGCGTCTTGGAGCAAGGAAACATTTGGAAATATATTCCAACATGTGGCAACGTTAGAAGAAGAAGTACAAGTTAAAGAGATTCAGTTGGAGGTGCATCCAACACCGGCTAATAGAGAGGAATTGAAGAAAGTAAAAGCAGAATTGAAAATATACCATCATGTGGAGGAAGAATTTTGGAAACAAAAGGCAGGAATGAGATGGTTCCAGGAGGGTGACAAGAACACGAGGTTCTTTCATAATTATGTCAAAGGAAGGAGGAGAAAATTGCATCTGGAAAAAATTCACACAGAGGAGGGGGGTCTCATTAACACTAGCGAGAACATTGGGGCAGATGCGGTATATTTCTTTGAAAAGTTGTTTAAGGAAGGGAAGACAACAGAGGATGAAAGCTTGCTGAAGGTAATCCCAAAATTAATTACATCGGAGGAAAATAATGAGATGGAAAGGAACCCTAGCTATGAGGAGGTTAAACATGTGGTATTCGAGCTGAATGGAGACAGTACTAGTGGACTTGATGGTTTCTCGGGACTATTTTTCAATCTTGTTCGGAAATTATTGGGGAAGATGTAACAAGAATGGTCAAAGCTTTTTTCAGTGGGCAGCAACTCCCTAGGTTCATCACTCACACTAATTTGGTATTGTTGCCAAAGAAGGAAAATGTGAGGCACCTAACTGATGTAAGGCTGGTGAGTTTATGCACTTTTGCTAGTATGATTATCTCTAGGGTGTTGCAGGATAGAATTTCTAATGTTCTTCCAGGCATCATCTCAATGAATCAGACTAGTTTTGTAAAGGGCAGAAGTATTATGGAGAATGTTCTTCTAGCACAAGAGATAATTAAGGATATTCATCTGAGAAAGAAGTTTCACAATGTGGTGGTAAAATTGGATATGGCAAAGGCGTATGATAGAGTATCATGGGTGTATTTGATCAAGGTATTAAGGAGGTTGGGGTTCTCATAAATCGTGATAGATATGGTTTGGTGGCTTCTTACCAATAATTGGTGTTCAATTCTAGTTCATGGAAAGGCTTTTGGGTTCTTTCGTTCGTCCAAAGGTTTAAAGCAAGGAGACCCATTGTCTCCAGCTTTATTTATAATAGCAGCTGAGGTTTTAGCAAGGGGACTAAACACCCTACATGAGAAAGCAGAGTACAGGGGCTACGGAATGCCTAAATGGAGCCCTCAATAAATCATTTGTCATATGCGGATGACACCATACTTTTATGTTCGGGGGACAAGAAGTCGATTATTTTGATAATGGATGTTCTGAGGAGATACGAATTGATATTAGTGCAGATGATATACCTAAACAAAAGTTTCTATTATCTTCATGATAATACTCCACTCATATTGGGGAGGAGACTAAGGAGGATAACTGGGATAAAATAGGGAAACTTCTCTTTCACTTACCTGGGATGCCCTGTTTTTTATGTGGCAAAACAGATGGCTATCTTATGGGGGGAAGTACATACTAATAGCTAATGTCTTACTGTCCGTACCTATATATTTGCTATCAACAATGAACCCACCTAAGAAAATCATTGATCAACTACATCAGCTATTTGCAGGCTTTTTCTGGAGTAAAATAGGAGGAGAGAAAGGGAAGCACTAGATAGCATGGGAAGAGATGTGCTACCCAAAGGAAGAAGGAGGTATTGGATTCAGATCATTACATGTAATTGCAAAAGCACTCTTTGCAAAGTTGTGGTGGACTTTCAGAACATCAACATCACTGTGGAGTACATTCATATGGAATAAATATTGTAAAAAACACCACCCTGTTCTGGCTAAAGGGAATGGGGCCTCTCATACATGGAGGAAAATGCTGGAAACTAGGGAGGAAGTGGAATATGACATCTGGTGGCGAGTTAAATCAGGAGAGGCAAGTTTCTGGTTTGATAATTGGATGAAGCAAGGAGCATTATACTATATACAAGAGCACAATGGAGAAGAGGAAGTGGAAGTGAGACAGTTCATAGTTAATAGGGAATGGGACAGTCGTAAACTCAGAGAGCTATTATCTGAGGAAATGACAAACCATATACTGGAGAATATAAGTCCAAGGGTGGAGGAAAGTACAAGAGATACATCATAGTGGACGGGTTAGTCTTGTGGTGCCTTTACAGTGAAGTCTGCTTATGAGTGTATGCGACACAAAAAGGAGAAAAACTGGTGGTGGGGTAAGATTTGGTGTAGGGGTATGCCTTTCAAGATTAATTTTTTTCTGTGAATGAGTTGGAAAGGAAGAATACCCACAGAAGATAATCTTAAGAAAATGAGAATTTCCATGGCCTCCAGATGTTATTGTTGCAGCATCTATGATCAGGAGACAATGCACCATTTATTTCTCACGGCTCCAATAGCTACTAAGCTATGGAGACAGTTTGCTAGTTGTGTAGGTATAAAAATAGAAGGAGGTTTACAATAGCTAGCCACTAATTGGTGGACTGCAACAGAAAACCCTAAGCTACGAAGAATATATCAGGCGATACCAACAGTCCTGATGTAGGAGCTATGGAAAAGGAGGAATGCTAGAAAACATGGGAAGGAGGTCACTTTTGAAAGTCTATACCAACAGTGTCAAAAATTGATCTATCAAGTGATGAAAACTGTGTACCTATGGGTAAGAGTCCCAAGAAACTGGGAAGGTTTAGTGGAGGCGTTAAAAGTTACAGGCCCAAACTATATCACTATGCAGTAACATGGAAAAAAACACAATTGGGATGGGTAGAGTGTAATACAGATGGAGCAAGCAAAGGAAACCCGGGGGAAAGTACATACAGTTTTTGTGTGAGGAACAATGAAGGGGATTTGGTTTATGCTGAGGCTCAAAACATTGGAGAGGGAACGAGTATGGAAGCTGAGATTAGGGCTATACACAGGGTTATGATATTATGTAAAAACAATAACTTCACAAGTGTTGTTTTAGAAACAGATTCACTAAGTACTGCAAAAATGATAAGAAAGGAGTGGAAAGTCCTATGGAATCACATAGAGGAAATAGAGAACATACAAGAGATAGCAAAAGATATGAATGTAAGCATAAACCATGTCTACAGAGAAGCTAATCAGCTAGCAGACAAGATAGACAATGAAGCATACAAGCAGGGCAGGATGGAATGGCATAACTTTCAACAGCTACCAGTGGAATGCAAAAGGATATTGAATGCAGAGAAATTGGGCATACCCATGCTAAGGATAAAGACAAGGAAAATCACAGTGCATAATTGATATACATTAGCAGGCAACACATCAGATACAGTGATTCAGCAATTGCCACAAGCACGATATTTACATATTAAAGGGTTGCCATCAAAGGGCATACATAGTTGTGCATAAAAAGCTACCTACGTTTAATTATGACAGTTCACAAAAAGCTAGCAAGCAAAAAGCGAGGGACTCTAGGATGGGTAGGGAATCAAAGATCCACGATCGGCAGGAAAACCTACAAGGAAGGAGGTCAGAATAGCCTATTATCTCTAATGTTATTTCCGCTGAAAAACAAGTCCACACAATAAGAAAACAAAGGAAGAAGATAAAGATTGACACTAAGGACTTACTGGGAGAGGCGAGCCAGAACACAAGACTAGGTACCCCTTCAAACATCTTGGGCTACCAATACCCCACCGAAGCGTTCTTCATAGCAGAAAGGAAGGAAGTTAGGAAAGGAGGAAAGGAAGTGGAGAACAACACAACAACATTACCTTTGCCAGCTGAGAATGCACGAGAACAAGAGGAGCAAGAAGACGGGGTGAAGGATCCACAACATCAAGAAGGGGGAAGTCGGTTTCCACTCAGCTCCAAGAGACGACATTGTGAGAAAGAAGAGGAATACAAATTTAGAAACCCTACTTGGGAGAACTTGTAATAGGCACCTAGATAGATGAGGATGAAATGGGCTTATTTCCTTTTTTGGGCCAATCCGTTTTCTAAGACTGGTCATGAATTGTATTTGCTTATAATAAATAAAAGGAGCGGAAACTCCATATTTGATTTTAAAAAATCAATAAGGAAGGAAATTAAGGTGTTTTTTTTTTTTGCGACATTTAACTAATAAAATAATCATCAAGAATTGGAATTTACACTTCTGTAATGCTTTGTTTTTTATTTTTAAGTTAACTAAATTTTAACTTATGTATTGTTCTAAATAGCCACTATTCTTATAAATAAAATTTATTAATAATTCCTAGATTAAACGTTGTGAGGCACATACACTAAAATTAGTAACTTTCAATAGATGCTATGTCTTAATTATGTTGAAAAAATATATCAAATACTAGTTGACATATAAATCATCATTGATTCATTTTTGATAAGCAACTACTTATTTTTATGGTAGTTGTGTCATATAGTAAGAGCCTGTTTGGATTGACTTAAAAAAAAGTAGTAGTTTTTAAGTCAAAAATAAAAAGTCAAACTGAAATGACTTTTAAGTCAAAAAATAAAAAGTATGGGGAGACCTACTTTTGGTTTTTGACTTATTTTAAGTCATTTTAAACTTATTTCAAGTCATGTTAACCTTGTCAAACACTTCCTAACTTATTTTAAATCATTTTAAACTTATTTTAAGTTATTTTTTATATTTGTCAAACACTTTCAAAAGTCAAAAACTGACTTAAAAGTAGGTTTGACCAATTTTTAAGTCAATCCAAACATCCTCTAAGTGTCGTGATACATAGGTGTAAACATATGTCTATAAAAGGCAAACATTAATTATGGATAGAAAATCTTAAAAATAGCTAAATTTATGAAGTTACCAAAGTTAGAGATACCCATGCAATACTTGTTATAAATATAGTACAAGAGAAAGACAAATCTTCCCAACCAAAAATTTTCTTCTCCCTTTTATTGAATTGAATCGATTGATAGAGAAATAATGTCTACATCTGAAGGAGAATGGATGAAAGTGATAAAAGAAGGAGAAGCTTCTCGCGTAGTTTTATCTTATGAGTTCATTGATAAGTTAAAGAAATTGAATTGGGATGAAGTTTTGCAAAGCAATATGATCATTTCACCGCAATTTGATGAGAAGTTATCGTGCACATCTCAACAAACAAAATCATCCAATTAACACCTTCTCTTGTCATGCTTTTGTTATCCTATATTAGACTATTCCGGATTATTATTTTGTCTCTCTGTCTCATATAGTTGTTGATTTAATCTTAAAGCTTCTCCTAATAGTCATTAGGTTATTTATCCTTAATAACTCAATGTAAGCAATATTACAAAGTATTTTTCTATTACCTTCTTTTTCTTCCGTTTTTTATTTGAGAAAATGGTCTGAAACCCCTCCAACTTATACCTAAAATCCCAACTACACACTCCAACTTTACGGGTGTTCTATCACCCCCCCCCCCCTCGACTATTTAAAAATAAAATAAATAACTCCTTGAAACGATATAACCACTCATGTATCTTGTGGTGAAATGCACGCACTTGACACGTTTTTCACCAATTAATCTTTTTTAATTAATCTTTTGTCCTTCTTCTTTATCCTTTGTTCTTCAATTATTTTTCAACCCTTCTTTGTGAAAGTTTCGATTAAAACAACAAAATTAATTTCAAAACTTATGATTTTTAAATACAGAAAAAAATTACCATTGTTACTCCTATGTAAATAGAGAATTTGTATTATTATTAACACCTAAAGTAATTATAGGAGGATAACCCAACTCGTTACTAGACTCCATAGCAAACTCACTCCCCATAACCTCTGAATCATCAACTTCCGATCCTGAGTTCGTCGGCGAAATTTGAAAACCACCAACCACCATCAAATAATTATGATTAAGATCTTGCCGACCATCCTTGAAGTATCCACCACCACCGCCGTCACTGCGCGGTGTTGCCTCCGCCAACGACGCAGTGCTGGTGGTGGTCGTAGATGTGAGTTTACAATGATGAGTCCTGAGTTTCCGTTTCACCGCCGAAGAAATCGTCAAGGCGGCGGTTGGTGGTGTTGCTGGATTATTTGCGAATCCACAAATACACTTGGATGATATTATTTTTTTCACCTCCGGAGTACATTAATTCATGTGTTTTAGGAACGTTCATCCATCCTACAAGCAAATTTCAAAAAATGTAATTTAAATCACTAGCTAAGCAAAAATGGGTGTTTTTATTTTTTATTTTGGGGAAACAATTTTCTAGTAATAGAGTGATGAAAGATATTCAACAAAAATAGTAGTAACCATAATATAAGACCACACCTTTCATGTCTTCACCATTAACTCTTTCACTTTCTTCACCTGCTCAAAGTTATAACCCAAAATATATTTGTTGTTTTATCAATGAATTGAATACGAAGTTTAGTCTTCTATAACAAATAAATTTAATCTAACCCCTCTTCAATATATAAAGTAATTGAATTTATATTCAACAGTAAAAAATAAGTATTTTTCTTCAAAAAGTTAAGAACTTTGTTATGTAAAGACACAAAATCTTATCAAGAGAATAAAAAGTTTGATGGATTGGTTTAGATTACAAATTAATTCTTTACAAAGATTAAGAATTAATTAGGAGATGAATTCCGAAAAAGTTGCCAAAAAACTTCAAACTCCAACGATGATAAAATTTAGATCCAAAAAATACTTAAATAATAAGAAAGAGAAAGAAAACAATGAAAAAAAAGAAAGAGAAAAAGCCAATGAAAAAGAAAAATAGTCAGCTCACTCTCTCTTTTGAGAGTGAATACACTCTCTGTGCCAACTAAGCATTTAAGGAGTTATTTATTTCATTTTTAAATAGTCTAGGGGGGTGTTAGGACACCCATAAAGTTGAAGTGCGTAGTTGAGATTTCAAGTATAGGTTAGAGGGGTTTCAGACCATTTTCTTTTTTTATTTCAAAAGAATTATATGGTGTTTCTCCTCTTTTTTATTTAATTTAAAACATCCACAAATATAATTGCAATTAAAACATTCACAAAAATAACTGCAATTTATTTGATGTGTCTACATCCATTTTAATTTATAATTATTGAACAATTAATACATATTAATGATTACGCAATATATTTTCTTCCATATTTGTCATCTCTCCTCAATTTGTTATTTTTATGTTATCATAATGCCATGGGAAAATGCATAAGTACCCCCCCAGCCTATGCTCGAAATCCCAGAGACACACATAACCTTTACTAAGGTCCTATTACCCCCTGAACTTAATTTATCTATAATATTCTACCCCTTTTCGGCCTACGTGGCACTATCCTTGAAAAAATTGTCAACATGCGCTGGGCCCACAAGATAGTGTCACGTAGGCCGAAAAGGGGTAGAATATTACATATAAAATAAGTTCAGGGGGGTAATAGGACCTTAGTAAAGGTTAGGTGTGTCTCTGGGATTTCGGGCATAGGCTGGGGGGTACTTATACATTTTCCCTAATGCCATTATATTTTATTACAAAAACTTGGTTGCTCCCTCAGCTCCCTATATATATGGTAGATTATATGCGGTTATTTAAATAAATTAGTTAATTTATTTTGATTATTTTATGTTAAAATGGGATAGAATATATTTCGTAATTATAGTTTGGTGACTTGATAAACTTCAAAATTCTACTGTAGTTCCAATTTGAATTTGAGAAACAAAAGAGATTGGGGAAAATGAGTTGTTGAAAAAATATTTCAAATACTAGTTGACATATAAATCATCATTGACTCATTTTTTTATAAGCAATTACCTATTTTTATGGTAGTTGTGTCATATAGTAAGTGTTGTATTGTAAAAGGTTAATGCATGAATTGTACATTCTTTTTAAGATAAGAATATCCATTGGTGTAGGTAGGGGTGTACATGATCGGATTGTTTTAGATTTTTTAAATATCAAATTAAATTATTTGTGTTAAAATTTTAAATTTATAAACCAAATTAATAAAACTGGGGTTTTTCAACCTCAAAATTTTCCGGGTTGGTTCGATTTTTTCAAATATTAAACCAAACCATTTGTGTCAAATTTTCAAATTTATAAATCAAACCAAACTAATAAACCTCGGTTTTTTTTTTTTTTGGATTTTCCCGGTAAAATATTCATACAAACATATAATTAACTTGTGCTCCAAACATTTCTTTAATCCAACCAAAATACAACTATCTAAGGTGTAAAGTACGTAAAAGGTACTATATGTCACAATAATTGATAATTCAAAATGTTTAAAAGATCTATGAAAAACTTACAGTTAAAAAAAGACTTGTTTAAATCTCAAAATCCGAAAAGTGTCACATAAAATGGGACGGATGGAGTATATATAATGTCTGGTTGGTTTGGTCTCATGGTGACTTTTTTTAGTTAAAACCAAATCAACCTAAGTATAGTTGGGTTCTTTTTCAATACCAAATCAGGTCAAACCAAACCACTAATCAGGTTTTTTTTTATTCGACTCGATTTACTGATTGATTCAATTTTCGATTCGATTTTATACACCCCTAATTGTAAGTGTATATATATACGTCTATATAAGGCAAATACTAATTATGGATGGTAAATTCCAAAGGAATAGCTAAATTGATAAAGTTACCAAAGTTGAGATACACATCAATAGTAGTAATAAATATTACAATAAAATTTTTCTAACACAAAAATCTTCCTCTCCGTTTTATTGAAATGAATTGATGGATGTCAACTTCAGAAGGAGGGTATATGAGAGTGATAAAAGAAGGAGAAACTTTTCATGTAGTCTTGTCTTCTGAATCATTAATAAGTTTTAATAAAAAAAATTGAATTGGTTGATGTTTTGAAATATGATTTGATGATTTTACACCAATATGATGAGTAGTTATGGTGTGCATCCCAACAAACAAAATCATATATCCAACTGACACCTTACCTTGTCACGTGGTTAATATGTATAGATGATTAGAAATTCAGAAGATCATGATTCATATTATTAATTTTGTAAACCAGTTACTAAATAAATAAACTAAAGTATATGAAATTGAATACTATACATGCATTCTTTGGCAGTTCGTTCGTAACCCTAAGAAAATTGTTAATGTAGTCTATTTATAGTGGTAGAAAATATGCACTAATCCTAATTAAACTTGGTCTTAACTTGTCAAAATATATCTGCAAGAACATTAGTCCGTGATGCGACCTCTAACGTGGGTCCATCATCGAAGTTGAGCTTTGTAGTGCGAGGTCCATGCATCATCAAGACAAACCTATTTCTAACCTATTTATAATAGTAGAGTCAGAATCTTAATCCTACTTTGATTTGGTCAGCAATATTGGTTTCATCAGACAAAGGGGGTGGGGGTGCAATGTGAAGCCCATTGCGGGCTTCATCTTGTGGTTCTGCTTTCTTCTCCTTGCATCACAAGTTCATCGCATGCATGACTTTTTAGTTTCATAATCTCATTTGTAAGCAGCCACATGTATAAGATAATTTTCTCCAATACAAATTAAATATGTTGGTTGTGGTGGTGATCGATGGTGTACAAAGCTAAAAAAAAGTGGTTAGCAAGTGCTATGACAGAAACTCATGATACAAATTACTTTTCATTTAGTGGGTCACAAATCCAAATTAATCAGATTTGTGAGCTTCAAATACAAGATGATTAGCTAAAAAAAAAAAAAAAAAGAACCGTCTTGTTATGAACACGACTATAAAGTAAATATGCTAAGATAAGTAGATAGAGACTGATATATTATTAAACTTTGGACTAGTATATTATTAAACTTTGAGGTGATATACAAATGAACTTAATTAACTTCTATTTTATAGAAAGAAAATTGTTGGCAAAAAGAGAAGTTCACGATGCATCATCCCTAACACATCGTAGCACCTAAAGATGTTTGATTAAGCTGCTTGCAACTGTTTGTTTGGTTAAGCTTCTTGAAAGCTTTCAACTTAAGTTGCTTGCAAGTTGTCTGCTGCTTGACATGTTTGTATCTATTTGAACTACTTGCAAACTGCATGCTCAAGCTACTTGTAGGTTTCATGCTTATACATGAAATTATGTATTTAAATGTACATTCAGGTGTATTTATAACCCGATCTCATTAACTTAACTTTTGTTTTAAAGTAATGATGTCTTTTTAATAATTTATTTAATTTTGTAATTAATGGAATATAAAAACAAGATATGAGTCGCCTAGAAATGGGGTGCCATAAACGGACTACCTTTCCTTTTGTAAAAAGAAAAAAAAAACAAATCCACAAACCGTTACAAAAACCAACATTTTTTTTTATCTTAAAAAAATCTTTTCAAGATGAGAAAAGGGCAAATATCCAGAAATAATCTTAATCCATTCTTTAAATCAAATTTTACTCTTCTCTGCTGTAAATTAGGTAAACTCTAAATTCCCCATCTCTGTTTATGTAGTGATCATTTGTTATATTTCTCTTAATGTTGAAATTGCCTTTTTCTTGATATAAAGATTAATATTTCATATTTCTTTTAATGTTGAGATTGCATGTTTCTCAAATTAAAACTTTGACATTTGACATTTTTGGTAATTAATTTTGGCTCTGATTCTTATCAATTTCATATTGTAAATGTTGGCATGGGATGAATATATAATGGGAACATGGTCAATTCTTATAGCCGATCCTAACTTGTGTGAGACTGAGGCATAGTTGTTGTTATTGTATTTGATGGACAACAAATGGAATTATGACTGTGAATCTGTGATGATAGATGAAGTTTGAATTGTTATTTGTAAACTAAATAAGAAGAGTTAATCCTTTTAAATCATTGGTTTGATACACTTGAGTCGAGGGTCTTTTGGAAACAGCCTCTCTACCTCCACGAGGTAGTGGTAAGGTCTGCGTACACTCTACCCTCCTCAGACCCCACTAAGTGGGATTTCACTAGGTATGTTGTTGTTGTAATGCTTTTCAATAGTTCATTTATGTGCCAACTGCTAAATGATTCTTCTGTAATCGCAGAAAACGTGTGGTACTTTTCCGTTTGGATGGCTGAAAGTTATATGCCTCAACTTGATGTTGCTTCTTTGAAAGAAACACTATGTGCTCAACAACAGCTTCTACAGAAGCTTTACAATGAGTTGGATGAGGAAAGAGAAGCCTCTTCCAGTGCTGCTAGTGAAGCGCTATCTATGATCGTGCGTCTCCAAGGAGAAAAAGCTGCTGTAAAAATGGAAGCCGAGCAGTACAAGAGATTGGCTGAGGAGAAAATGTGTCATGCCGAGGAATCATTAGACATTTTTGAGGATCTTTTTAATCAAAAGGAGATGGAGATAGCTGCATTGGAGTATCAGGTGCAAGCTTATAGGTATAAGCTGTTGAGTACAGGCTGTGTAGATCCCGGGGTCGGTGAATTTAAATATCCTGATAATTTGTTGCAAAGAAATGAGACTTTAGCAGGAGAAATGAATCTCCAAGCCCTTGGAAGGCGTAACTCTGCCCCTCATTTTCCACTTAAATTTCCAAAGAAGGGTGCTATGGAAATAGATGATTCAAGTTTAGAAAGAGATTCAAATTCGAAAATAGTGGAGGAATACACAGGGCAAGAGATGAATGAGCAGCAGTCGGATACAGAGAAGAAGACTGATATTTCTAGGACTGAAAGTATCAATTCGTGTTGGCAGCAAATTAGGAAATTGGATGATCGAGTGAAAGAGATTACAGGAGTTAGTTACGCGAACTTGAGGAGTGAAACGAGGTCTCCTTCACCACTTTCTCAAAGAAGCATTAAGATAAGCAAATCGGAAAATGAAATGTACCAGCCTAAGCTCCATGTGAGCAAATCAGAAACTGACACGCCTTCTGGTTCCGGTTGTTCTCCAAATGTTCTTGATGTCTTCGAAGTGCCTCGAGCAGAAAAGGATACTGTTGATATTGGATTGCCTCCTAAACATGATCGCAAGATGGTTTTGCATAATGATGAAAGGCTCGAGAGACCAGATTCTGCCCAACAAGAGGCTGTAAAATCATCGGTCAAAGATGAAGCTGAATTGCTAAAGAAGTACTTTGTATCTGCACAGCGAGAGAAGAAGCTACGGAGAGCAAGTGAAGCTGCTTCTATAGCCTGCCATTTGGCAATATCTCGGCCTACAACCAGCATTTCTGGCACTAATGAGCTTCATTTGCATAATCGAACATCTGAGATAGGTGAAGTTGGAAGAGAAGCTACAAGACAAGAAATGGCTCAAGAAGAACTGAAGCTGTTACATGAAATAAAGGAGCAACTAAATTTGATGCACTCTGAAATCCAAAGTTTGAAAACCGACAAACTCCCTCCAAGTGACGAACCATCCTTACTTCCTCTATCTGAGGTACATTTCATCTAAGTTCCGCCCTTTCTTCTGTTTATATTTACTCACTTTCAGTCGCATTAAATGTGAAAGTGTTAATAACATGCTTACCATTTTCAACAGGCAATGATACACTTTTCTCTCTAATCGATCTATTAAAAGTTTGAGTGCCAACAGTCATAAGGAAAAGCCTCCGCTCTTACGTAATCAAGATGCTGTCATTTGTTGAAGTTAGTGATTTTCTGTGACGCTTGAATAGTGTAACAGTAGTTTTAGATTTATTGTGTGGTTGCTCAGATATTGATTCCTTTGTAAATTGACAACATAGAGAGTACAGTAATGTATTGACTGCACCTTGGCAACTTAGTTGGATCAAGAGAGGATTGTTTTCACATTTTGTTATCCTGTTTTCAGTTTTAACATTTTGACATCAGGTTCTTATTTTGTATATTTGAAATTCTAATATAGCCGTGCCGGCCCCAACTACTGTAGGATTAGGGTGTACTGCTTGTTGTTTTAGTAATTGAGATATACTGATTGATATGTTAGTTGAAAAGTTGTTCAGAAATTTACTGTCATTACTAGTCTGTCATACAACTTTTTTAAGTTTCACATTTGTAGCCTTTACATGTCAAGCTGTTACCATCCTCCCTCAAAACCTGGGGCCTTGCTTCTCGAGGTCTCTTTAAGAATGGTCATTATGGTTTATGAAGTTTTGGCTTTGTCTACGATCTACTTACTCTGTTATTGTTTCTCCATGTTTCTTCCGCTATGGCGCTATTACATAATATATCAGTCTTCTTCGACACTTGGATCCATCTCTGTCAATAGCCGGTTAGTCTTTTCCACGAATTCTCCTATCCCTCTGTCTCAGTGATTTTTCTTTCTTTTTTTTGGTTTCCCACCCAGTGTCCAGTACCCACATTGGAGCCCAACTAAATCCGGATTCGCGCCGAGAAGTCCCACATTGGGGGTAAGGCGCTCCCTAACAAAGACGACTCCGTACCCAAGAGGGCTCGAACCCGAGACCTCTTGGTTAAGGATAAGTTGGTGAGATTCGTCAGTGTGTTTTCCATCTGTAATTTCCTTATTATTTTGTTGGCATAATACATAAATATGCCTTTAAACTTGGCCTTGGCCTCAGCTCATATTTATGTCTTCCAATTTTGGGTGTGCACAAGTATTCCAATTAAATTAGATTCCTCCTCTTCAGCATTGCTTGATTGAAGTAAATTGTATCGGATTTTGGTTATTTTGTAAAAGGGTTATTATTTATTTTCCAATGCTTATGATATAGCATTAGGATATATAACAGATATGTTGCATGGTTACAAGGACAAACGGCATTGGAATTGAGGGAGAATTTAGAGAAGCAGAGCAAACCCTGGTCCTAACCGACAAAAAGAAGTGCGCAAAGGGGCCAACCAAAGAACATGAAGGGGCCTCTTTTGTTTCTACTCAGATGGAGAGTTAAAATTGATGTTTTGCTGTCAGATCACCACCATTTTGTGGTTGAGGTACCATGAGAATCATGTGTTAAAATTGTTTTCTTTTAAACTCTTGAAACTTACTTTTGTCTCCCTTGATTTTATCGAACAATTGAGAAAAAAAAAAACTAGAGAAACTTGGCCAAGTATGTTATTGAGCATTCCAATTGCTCTTGATTCATTGTTGGCTATAGAAGGACGGCATATTCTCGACATATTTACATCTTCTAACTTAAAGAATGGAAGAATGTTCTAAATGCATGTAAGTTTGAATACAACAACTGCGTATTTATTAATCTTTCGAGGAAGTAAGAAGTGGACTCTTCTTTTTGCTTAAGGATTTCTATGAACGATCATGAAGGCTTTCTATATGAAGTGAAGAAGGAGCTTATGGATGAAAATTTGATTAGAAGACTTGAAAAGTCACTATGATGTGGACACAAGTAACTTACTGTCTTTAACAATTTACCTTATGTGGTGGGTGCATTTCTTTGAGTGCAAGTTCAGCGACGTAACACATGAGACTAACATAGAAGTGAGGCTTGATACACAAGTCATTCATAAGGAAGTCTCAAGTATCTTGGTTTTGTTATCCAAAGAAATGGAAAGATTGGCGAGGATGTCACTCATCATATTGGTGCAGAGTAAATGAAATGGAGGCTTGCATTTGGAGTCTTGTGTTACAAGAAAGAACCACCAAAAGTTAAAGACAACTTCCACAGAGTGGTGGTTAGACCAACCATGTTGTATGGGGCAGAGTGTTGGTCAATCAAAATCTCTCAAGTTCAAAAGATGAAAGTTGCGGAAACGAGAACACAATGATGGATGTGTGGGATACTAGGAGAGATAGGGTTAGAAATGAGGATATCCAAGACAAGGTGAGAGTGGCTTCGATGTACACAAGACGCGCAAAGTGAGGTTGAGATGGTCAGGGTATGTGGAGAAGAGATGCAAAGATGCCCCAGTATTGAGGTGTGAGAGGTTGGCTACGGATAATTTCAAGGGAGGTATAGGTAGGCGAAAGAAATATTGGGAAAGGTGAGTAGACAGGACATGACGCGGTTTCAACTTATCAAGGAAATGACCTTATATAAGAGGTTGTGGAGGACACATATCAGGATAAGAGGTTAGTAGGTAGTAGTGAATTGTCTTCCTATCCGCTCATGCTAGTCATTGTAGTACTATTGCTCGTAGTTCTCTGTCCTTCAATTTTTGTTACTATCTGATGTTTCTTGTATTTCGGTTATTTTATTATTTGATTGTGGTTACTGTTCAGTATGTTGTGTGATGCTTTCACTTCCATTTACTCTGTATACTGTACTGCTCTAGATTGTTTTTTCTTCTAATGGAAACAACTTCTCTGCCTCTGAGGTAGGAGTAAGGTGTGGGCACACTCTACCCTCCCCAGACTCCACTTTGTAGGACTATACTGGATGTGTTGTTGTTGTTGGTTGGTGCATTTCTTTAAAGGAGACTTCAAGTTCAAAGAAGTGTACATGAGCTACTTGTCTTTTAATTTGTAGCACCAAATTGATAGATATCTGACTATGGTTGCTAGGTCGTTAGACGTTAAACCTAATATAAATTTCACTAGTGTTTTGGTCTACCTACTAGGCTATTAAAGCTGACATTTGAAGAAAGCATTCAAATATTTGTAGACATGTACTGTAACAGCCAGTTGATGCATAAGAGGATTTTCTTGATTAAAAAGATAATGGGGAAGAAGATAAGAGAAAGGGGATCATAAAAATATAGTTCATTAACCAAATTTTTCACAATTTTCATTTATTTTGGCCTTTTTACTTTACATCTGTGCTTACTGGCCTCTCTCTTTTGAAATTATCAATAAATCTGCCAATATTAAATTAAGTTTTATTAGTGGATATATTGGTTTTGCTTAGTGTAACACCTCTGAATTGGAAAAAAAAAGGAGGATTTTTGGGTTGCAGACTGTGTCTACGGATCCCATCTACGAACCATAGAAGCTTCTACCGGTCGTAGATGGTATCCGTAGAAAGGGGAAAAATAAATTTCTAAAATCAAGTCCCAGTACTTCCTTTACGGTTCCGTCAATTGATCTACGAGTCGTAGATAGGTCTCGTAGGTAGCTCCCAGACTTAGTGAAATTTTAAGGCCAAAGGTTGGTTTCTACGGTTCATAGATGGACCTACGAGTTGTAGACTATATCCGTCAAAAGTTGGTCAAAATTTAGGGTCTCTGATCATTTCTACGGTTGACCAGGACGGTCCGTAGAAAGACCTACGGGACCATAGGTTCAAACCGTTAAGGGTTCGAAGTTAATTTTAAGGGGCTTTTGAGTCTTTTCCCTAATTGATTAATGTCTAAATTAGGTCGTTTTGGTCCAAATCCTAAGCCCTATATAAGTATTTTAGGCCCTAAAACAGTAAAACTACCCATTCTAAATCATTCCCCTGAACTCCTAAATTCCCTCCAAGTTTATCCCTTTTAAATTCCCTCAACTCAAGGAAGAGCAATCTAGGGTTTCAAGCACCAAGACCTAAAATTCACCATAGTAATTGGGCTTTGAATTCCAAGGTATGTTAGTATTCACCTATGGAGTCCTTTCCTCCATAGGGTTCCTAAAATCTCCCAATTTTGTAAAGATAGGTTCTCATGAATTCAAGTTAGAGATTTCTTCAATCTTCATGGGTTCTTTCCAATTATATATGTCTATCTATTTATACATGAATTGAAGTAGTTACATATTTTTGAATCGCATTCATATGAACACATGCATGATACATGAATTTTAGACTATGAACACATGATTAAGCTTATGAACTATGGAAGATGAATTTATGAAGATATACATGTTCTTTGATGAAATTGATGTAAATGATTTGAGGATACTTTGAGAGTAAAGTATCAATGTTGTAGTTGTCGTGAAAGGTTTTCTCACAAAAAGGATTCATAAGGGTTAAAATTAAAGGTCTTCTCACCTAAGTTGAATCAAGATTTAGGAGTTACTCTAAATGAATTCTAGCTTGGATTGGTTGCTTAATTGCATCTTTTCATGGATAATAAGATGAATATGATTAATGAATATTCCATGGTATTTATACTTAGCACCTAGAGGATATTGAGAAGGAAGCTCTCATGTTAGTAGAGGCCGGGTTTCTAGTAGCAGTCTCCCTATCCCATAACTATGTGCCACCATAGGTTTGTCTTAGATAGACATTAGCTAGTGGATCCACTTTAGCTCAAATGTATGGTTCTTACCTTGGCAAGTAAGGATTTCTCTTTTCGGTGTGGGATAGACACCGAATTCCATGTTATAGCTCACATGGTCTATGTCGGCTATATGGTACACTTCCCACAATAATGAACTAAGGTTACTTTCTAAAGGATCTCACAAGTATTTTAAAGATGTTTAACAAAATTGACCATTATTTTGACATATGTTTCTTAACTCTTTATCTTATGATTTAGCTTGGTCATTGCATGTTACCTAAGGTCCTTTTTAACATGATTTCATAACTCTTATGCATTGCTATCATACTTAGTACATTTCATGTACCAATGCATACTTGTGCCTATATTGTTTCACTAATGTAGGGTCTGACACTCCTACCTCTCATACCCATGGCTAGTTGATCCTTTTGGGCTTTTGAAGATTTGGTGAGTCCTCATGTTCCGAGGACTGAGACACTTATACCGCCTTATGTGTTTCAGTTTTCAGACTTTGTATGTGATGCATGGGTTACGTCTCAATCACTTCTATTGGTGTAGTAGATGACTTATTGAGACTTATGTAGACTTTCGCTTTCGTCGAACTTTTTATTGATATAAGACGGTTCTTTGAAATCTTTAATTCTATTATTAGGTATGATGTATGCTAAGTAGCTTGTGTAGAGCCTCTCGGAGTTCTATACGTCATGTTACTCCTAGGGTGTACTTTGGGTCGTGACACTTAGCTACCGGATTCATCTTGAACAATGGTCTATATTGCTTAAGCTCTTACTCCTTTCAAGGAAAAGTTGTTATAGTTACAGCCTTTAACTTAAGCAAGTTGGTTGACAAAATCTTTTTTATTCTCAGTATCTAATGGTGAATGGCATCCTATATATACTCTGCATGTCCCGAAGGGAATATGTTGCGATAAAAGGCATAGACGTACAGCGCAAGACGCCCAAATTTTAGGAATGATCCTTCAAGGCAGTCTTCTTGACCCTCCATTCGACTGACTGTACAATATGAAATGCAGAGAAGGGGCATGTGGCATTCAGTTCCAGGTAAAGTTCTAAATTCAAAAAAAATTATGGCAACAAAAACCGGATATTTAATTTATGTTGTTTTTTTCTACACATTGCATTCTGCGGCCCCATATAGGAGGATATGTATGATCTCTTCAATAAGATGACTGCAATGGGAGAAAGACATCTTTGTTTGTGCAATTAATACTAAAAGAAAGTAGCAACACTAACAGATAAAAATGATTAATGTTTCGATTAAGACGAGTTACTCAATTTAAGCCAGACCATAGATGGATAATCCAGTTACCAAACACCCCTATAAATCTCATCTCATTTGTGTTGTTTAAGGCATACAATCCACCTTAACTATCCTCTAACACTACTTGTATAGTTCGATGGCAAATGCTCGTATTGCTAGGTTTGTTACAGAGGTAGCACCACCACAGTTTGTAAATGTCATGAGACGCCGCGCTTCTAAGATGCTAGATACCATCAATGAGGAGGAAAGAGAAGCTAGCAAAAGCGAGTTACTTTTTCTTAAGAGTTCTTCACCTTCATCTTCATCTTCATCTTCAAATGCGAACAATTCTAAATATTTTCTCAAACAAGTTGAGAGGTCTTTTCCTGTATATGGCAGCTAAGGTCTCTACTTAGGCTTGCTGAGAGGAATACACATTTTATATCTTTCTGTTGCTACTTTTTGTAAATATACTACCAAATTAGTTATATATATGAATTTGTTTGTTTTTCTATCTGCCTCATTTGTCCATAAATATTTTATTCTACAAAACAAGCATTAAGGAAGAGTAACAAGTAGAGTTGTAACTTACAAGCTTGGATGGTCACTCAATTTTGGGTAACTGGCCTTCGTAGTCGATCAGCGTTGTTGTCTTTTAAAAAGTCACTCAATTTTGGGTACTTGGTGTCCATTGTCACTCGAATTTATTTTGTGTTTCAAAAATCATTCAATTTTGTCTCATTATTTGTTATGGCTCATAACTTTTCTTGAACAATTGCCTCCAACCTATGATCATCTTGATCATTTGTTTCTTTTCTTTTCGAGAATTTTTATCCTTCGAAATCAGTTGGCCTATCATATTTTAGATGTAACCTAGACTTATTTGCCTTAATAATTTGTCCATCAAAACATCAATTCGAACAGGAGAATTTGCAGCTGGATATAAGATTTGATAATTCTTGAAAATTTAGTAATTCTTGAAAGATAATTAAATGCATATGGTAGTTGATTTGTAATATTTTATAAATAAATTATATTTTTAATCTTTTGCTTATATATTGATTTGTTCGAGGATATGAATGAGATAGAAATAACAATCTTACAAAAGTCATATTGTGAGTTGTTAATAAGCATGCACGTAACCATCTTGCAGATGTGTCCATCAAGATTGAGCGTCATGTGTAAGCTAGCAAAGCAAACCTTGAAAGACCACCAGTAAGAAGACAAACGAGAAATATATCAAAAGACACAAAGATTAAACGTGGTTCGATCAATTGATCTATGTCCACAAAGGAGACGAGCAATCCAATAAATAAATATGAGAGTATAAAATATAGAGAGAAATAACCTCAAATAATTCACTCGGAATACAAGGAGGTTCACACGAGTGATAACGTATCACTTGTGTCCCACAAATTCTCTCCCCTAACCAAAACTCTCAAAGCCCCTAGGACTACATTGCGGATGTTGATTAAGTTATAAGGAACACATCTCTATTTATAGAGTCCTAACTTTTTCCTACAAGAAAAGGACTAGCCAAATATGGAGACTTTATGTTTTCCTTTTCGGAAAATGAAAGTCTATCTATGGTAAGAAACTCAGGACAAATACACAGCAAATCTCCCCCTTAGCCTGAATTTTTGACATAATTAATTTGATCCATCTTCTTCACATAATCTTCAACAGTTTGCATCTCCTCTCCAAAATCTCCTCTATCAAATCTATGTCTCGACACAGAGAACTTCTCTGGAAAAATTTCTCTAATGAAAATCTTTACTACTGTCAAATAAGTTGTGGCTAAAACTAGACCGCCAAGACGAACATCTGTTTTTAACCTGGTTCAACCATCGATTATCGAACCATTGAACCTGGCTCCATCATTGAACCTGACTCTAATACCACATGTTAGGACAAAAAATAATCAGGTGTCATGCGGAAGCTAACAAAGCAAATCTCGAAAGACTATTTGTAAGAAGACAAACGAGAAATATACCATAAGACACAAAGATTTAACGTGGTTTGGTCAATCGATCTTCATCTACGAGAGGAAATGAGCAATTCACTATATAAATATGAGAGTACAAAATATAGAGAGAAATAACTTCAACCAATTCACTCATAATACAAGGAGGTTCATACAAGTGATAACGCATCCCTTATATCCCACAAATTCTCCCCCCTAACCAAAACTCTCAAAGCCCCTAGGACTATATTGTGCATGTTGATTAAGTTAGAAGGAACGAGCCTCTATTTATAGTCCTAATTTTTTTCCTACAAGAAAAGGACTAGCAAAATATGGAGACTTTATGTTTTCTTTTTAGGAAAAAGAAAGTCTATTTATGGTAAGAAACTCAGGGCAAATACCCAACATCATAAAGGGTAAATTGACTCACATATATCACCATGTATACATTCTAGAAATGCATGAGATTCAATTCCAATATTAGCGGATGATGGTTTAATAAAACAACTTTCCTTGAGAGCAAACAACACAAGAGAATTTCTTTGATTGAATTTCTTGTTGATTCTTCAAAGTATGCCATGTAAATCCTCAATGAAATCATATTAAAATCAAAATGGCTTTAATCATTCATGCCAAATGATAAAATCATTAGAATCTGTAAATATTTTATTTTCTATCGCATGTGATTCAGTTGTATCATGGAAAGCATTTTCACGACCCCTTCCCTATCATTAAGATGTCAATCAGTCATTAGGGTTGGGAGAGTCCGAGGCCGCTTGGTTGAGACCGACTTTGAAATTAGCAGGAGAACTACTTCCAAATAAATCTGCAAATTCTGAAGTCCAGTGGAAGTGACTTCCTCTAGCGCCCTCACCTGATCCTGTGCCAGAGGCCCCCGAAGGAGCCATCATGTTTGATGATTCAGAAATTCAGAATTGAAGAAACCATGTAATCGCTAGGGCCAGCGCTCCGGAGAAGCCTAATCTTTTGGGAAAAAGGGAAAGAGCCTTACCACCCGAACTAGCTTAGTTAAGTAGAAATCATTACATGTCAATTGTCCATAGTCAACCATGGAAGAGGGCGTAGCTTTGATTGCTCAAGTTTCTCTCTCATGGTTTTGTTTAGCAATTAGGGGTTCATGAGTTAATATACATATATATTTATCGAATTTTCTAGTACAAATATAGGATTTACGAAAAGTTATTGGGTTCGTTCGAACCTACGAAGGCACAAACTCCCACCTAGCTCTACCCGTGGTCGTAGCATTATCAAAACGGCATATATATGTGTGATTCTGTGAATCACTAAATGGAGATAAAATTATATTGGAACATTTCGATGGCAACAAAAAACCGCATATGTAAGTGATGTTGTATGTTTTTTTCTACACTGCATCCCATATAAGGAGGATATATATCTGTTCAATAAAAATAGTAAACTTAGTGGTGGCACTAACAGCCAAAAATGATAAAAACCTCAGATTAAGACAACTGATTTAATTTTGAGCCAGACCATACAAGGATAATTTAATCTATAATCCTATAAATATTGGAAATTTATAGAGAATTTTATAGCTGTGGTAATCGAAGGAAATTTATTGTTGTGCTGATCAAAGGAAATTAATGGGATAATAAAAGAGGTTAATGGTAATGGTAATAAAAAAAAAAAAGGAAAAATTATCTAAATACACATCTTATTTTACCATAATTTCTAAAATTTTCTACTATTTTAAAAAAATTACAAAAATCTCCTCTCGAATACATCACTCTTCTCTCGTTGATACATCCCTAGCTCCCTCTCAGATACATCCCTCCCCTCTCGGATACATCCGTCACCTATGTATCCGAATGTCTGTTGATGTATCTGGAAGTCCAGTGATGTATCTGAATGTCCTATCCCCTCTTTGATACATCCATCCCCTCTCGTATACATTCCTCACCTATGTATCCGGATGTCTGCTAATGTATCCGGAAGTCTAGTGATGTATCCGAAATTCATAAATTTTAAGAGATTTTTGTAATTTGAAAAAAAGTAAAGAAATAATGTAATCAGTCCTTAACCCTATGAGATTTAGGTAATTTATGCAATAAAGAATATATTTCAATGTCAATAAAATTAGTCATTAAACTTAGTCAAGACTCAAGAGTAATGCCAATTTTTTTATTACAAAGACTTTACTCAGATTTTCGAAATACTCAAAAAAGAATAGGAGATAATTTCTTTCTGAGATATTAAATTATTTTTTTCAACGATCTCTCACATATCTCAAAATAAAATAGTACGGAATAGAATGAAATAAAAAAGTTCTTGGGTTTTCATATATGGGTGCAATGCACCAAATTTGATCTCTCATAGTCCATAGACTATGAATCAGATCAAGATTAAACAAGTTTAATACAAAACAATTGGTGAAGTTGAAAACTTTAATGAATCAAGGATTCTTTTATTAGACAAATATTTTATTTATCACATTATTATACTCGCCATTTTTTTGCTTTGTGCTAAGAGGGTATGCGCATGTCTTGATATTTATTAGTACTCTAGAAATTTTGTCATAATTTCAAAGGAATCATCCAGTATATTTTGCAAAGAAATGCATCACTTATCAAAGTATATCTCTCCACTCATAGATCCAATCTAATTTTATGACATTATGTGACTTCCTATTTGAAATATTATTCTTTCAGAACAAATTTAATTATATGTTTGTCGTAAATTAATCCAAGTTCAGTGATTTTACTAATTCTTATATATTGAGTGATATGACCAAACACAACTTCAATTCCAACTCCAAACTTTAAAAAAAAAAAAAAAATAGAGCTTAACCAACACACAGTAGGCATTCAAGAGTAAAAGTGTCTCACCTCAACCAAAATTCTATTTCCTACTTCTATTAAAATCCACATTTTTCAAACCAAGCAGAAAAGACAACATGAACCAAAATTGCTTAAGACATGATGATAAATAAGAGAGTCCATTGTGGGTCTGTGACAATGTTACTAAGAGCCTAAACTCACCATGTTTGGAAACTCAGACTATACATCTCATGTACCAAATTAAGTCTGTAAGACCAATGGAACAGAAATATTGCTACCCCTTCCGTAAAACATTTTCCTTGGAACGAAAATGATGCATAATTACAGAATTTCTGGAATCATCACTAGACCCAAACTGCACAACTGATTTTGTGACCAACTTGTAGAAGCCAAAAATACCAAAACAAAAGCTCCAGAACAACAATGAAATCTATTCTCTTTACTGCAACTGCAAACATAACAATAGGCTGTAAAAGTAAAAGATATCTTCAGAATATGTAAAAACTGTATGGCTGGTCTTGTATTGTTTTTTTGACAACCTTTAGAAAATTCAACGCCAGTGTGCTATTTAAATGACAACCTGAAGCCATGAACAGCGATAATGATAAATCACAAAGAGATGATTCAATTTCTGAAAACAGCTTATAAAATCATTTCTGTGCCTAGAGCTTCAAAGCAGCTTTTGCCATTGCGAGTGCTCCTTCATAAGTTTGATTTCCTCCAATAAACCCACTCATATGGACAAAAACACAACCAGGAATTCCTGTTTCCTTAGATAGTTCATCGTCTCTTAAACCTCGCCACTGAGATGGAAGTGCTTTCCTGCTCTCAAATCTGTCAGGAGCTACAGCCACCGCTTGCACTCGCCAACCTTTGCTCCTATCATCCTACGCATCATGAAGTCAATGTCACTTTTATGTTTTCCTAGTAAAATATTAACAGACTTAATTCATTCAGGGAAAACTGTGCATGTCTTGAGAAGAAGTGGGGTTGCTATCTACTCTCTTCCAAGACAATAAACACTGGAAAGTGTAGCAACATTATTCCTGGGCATTTTTTGATTTATGACATTGAAATTTAACAATAAGGCAGATCTTGAGAGACTAAATTAATCCGAAAGCCCACTTATTCGGTCTAACCAACTGATACAACCAGAAAGTATTCACGGGTGATTAAGTTTCCAAAAGTGACCTAAAAGACAACCCCCACACTATTACCAATCATGCTCCTTATTTTTCCACTCCTCGCATAAAAGAGGCCCAAAAACGAAGAATTTTAAAAAAAGCATTAGACAAAAGCAAAATGTGGCACATCAAATGAAAAAAAAAAATTGAAACAGCAAAGGACTCAGGCACCTCATATAAAACATATTTGATGGGTGGATCCATCTTCATCTCTCCTTCCAGCTCAAACAAATGAAGCTTCCACTGTTAGACAGAAAAGTCAAGAATAAGTATTCTCCGCAAGGAATCACACTAGCAGTGAATAATATATTTCGTTTTCTTTACGAATTGAAGAATTTCATCAATTATATACACCATGTGAGTAGAAAGTGAGTGGATAGCTAATCAACCCTATCATACATGGAACATCTTTTACACCTAAAAATACATGAAACACGGGAACCTTTCTATATCACTTGTGGGATCTCGTTACTCTGGAATAACTTCCCATTTCTTCATTCCAAACAGTTCAAATGTTTCTTTCTTTATCAATCTATATGGCCTACAACTCATGATTGTCTCCCCTACAGTCCTTGATATTGCCAGCAAGATCGGATGATGAACATGCAAGATTCTGCAACTGCATAGTGATTTTGCAGTGCAATAGGATATGATCACTTCAGTGTCTTCCCCACTCTCTACACAGAATATTAGCTCCCTACCATTCTCTTCCTTGGATTATTCGCAGTCAATATAGCATCCCTCATGGCATACCAAGTGAAGAAAACTACTCTTTGGTGCTATGCTTCCACAACATCTAATTCCACACTTCCCATCCTATTCCCCTCTCTGGCTAACACCATGTAATATGATTTCACCAATAACAACTTCACCATCCCATCCCATCCACACTGTCCTTATCCTCTCGGCTCTCTCATACTACCACTGAATACCATGACTTGGGTTCTTCACAAGATCTGTGATGTATTCCTGGTTTATATGTGAATATGATATACAATAAATACTAGGGGAAGGAAATACCTAGTAGAGGGTTCTTCCTAGCAATGAATTATAATGTCTACAACTAAAAAATATGCAGGAGGATCTCTGTTATTTTCAGAAAGTACCTAATGTTAACAGATTCGAGTAAACATAAAGCAACTCCACTTTTTCTGGCATACAAGTGACTATGAAAGGAAATTGATAAACGGGTTTTTTAAAAAAAAAAAATTCCCATGTCTCGGGTGATGAACAGGTTTTTCTTATTAGGAAAAAAAAAAGGCTAATATGTAGTTCCTAATCTTCACTTACATTAAGCCACAGAAGTCAAAAACTTTTGGTTTATAAGCAAGACAATTGTAAATTTGTAATGATGCACACACTGCCTGATGCAAAAAGGCTTCAGGCCAAGTATTCAATACTTACTGGACAAAATGTAGACCAAACTACAATCTCTCCACTAGGATCAATCTTGTGTCTTGCAGAAACACACTCCAATACGATTGAACGAGCTGGTAACCATGATCTTGCATAATAGCGGACACTCTGTGTATAAACAAGCATGTTAACTCAGGTAAAAGAAAGTGAACCATAGGCTTATTTTAAAACCTGTCATCCAGAATAAAATCAAGCTGAAAAATGTTTAGTGCAAATGACCGAAGACCGTCAGGTGCCAAAAAGAGCACAATCTGAGAACAAACCATATTACTAGCCAAAGACAACAGTAAGAGAGAACTTTTTAGCTCTTTTGAGAAAGTCTTACATCCAAGAACTCACTGCCAGCTAAATCCATTGCACGTTGGAAAGCTTCATTCTCCCTTTCAGAAGACTGATCAGGTTCAGTCCAGTCCAAGTTAAATCTTCCAACTCGAGAGGACAAGTGGGTATTGTTTACATATCTTGGTGGCTGGTCTGTATCGTACTGATTGATTCCATTATCGATTGCATCAATTGCCTGTACGCAGTAAGCAAGAATATTAGGCTTACTAATATTGGAGACGTGTTAGCTTGATCCTTAAATTATATCACATGAAATCAGCTCCCGGATGCGAGAATTTAATAAGTAAAACTTGAAAAATATTTGTAATAGTATCAACTACTAAAGAAAAATATGAATCCAATCATAACATAGATTCAGTTGAAACATCAGTTAGCTGAAAATGAAAAGAATCCAAGAAAAAACTATAATTTCTCTTTTTTTTGATGAAGTAACTATAATTTCTCAGACTCAATCCTCACCTCCATGAAGCTCTTGTAAACAGCTAGAAACAACTTATGCACGTCCGGGTGTGCTTCATCAACTTGGAGCTCCTTTGCAATGATCTCCTTTCCAAAATGCTAAGAAACATGAAAAGGGCAAGTAAATAGAAATTAAACTGTATATATGAACTTAACAAACATAAACTAGATCTAAGTGATTTTCCAGCCAAATCGGACCAGCTTGGATATAACATATATCTAACCAACCATCAATCTGACATATTTTCTTAAAAACTCAAGGAAATGAGATAGATAATGCATCCGCAGAGTAAATCAAGTCGTGACTAGGATGCAACATCTGTTGAATTTAAGCTCACTACAGAATAATTGTTGTACATTCAAAGGATCTAAAATATATCTAGCCAATCACCAATCTGACAATTTTTTGTTAAAAGCTCAAGGAAATGAAATAACTAAAGCATTTCCCTTCGGAATATACCAATTGGTATGAAGGGTGGCTAGTCACTTACATGATTTGCAATGAAGAGAACAAATCAACAATCCAAGCTCTAAGGATTTAAAATATATATCCAGCCATTTTTTTATGTTGAACTGGCAACTTAATATCCAGCCATTTATCAATCTACAAAAACCTTTTAAGAGCTCAAGGAAAAGAAATTACGAAAACATCTTCCATCAGAATCTATAATTCAAATAAGTTAAAAGGATATAAAGTATATCCAGCCAATCATTAATCTGACAAAAACTAAATTTTAAGAGCTCGAGGAAAATTAAAAACTAAAGCATATGTCATCTGAACATATGAATAGGTATGAAAGATGGCTAGTCACTTACAGAATTCGTAACAAACAAATCTAAATCTACTATCCAAGTAACATACTGAGCATACATCATAGCAAGCCCATCAGCTCAAGTACACTAGGATAAACATTCCTAGCAAAAAGATCTACACTCTTCTGTCTCTCGGATAAATAACTAGATTGAAATGAAGGCCAAGTAAATTTTCTAGACTAATGATGTTCTTCACAAAATCATTAATCGTGGACAGAAATACTTCTTGGAGAAAGATACAGATTATCTGCTGCATAAGGGCCTAGTATTTTGAAGAACAGACTCTTACCTAAGCTTACTTGTTTTCTCTACTCCCATGAAAGAGATGTGATATACATAGCAAAATCCTTCTGTTTTAGGATCAAAATGAGTAATCCAACTACACTTTTTTGTGGATGGATGAGTAATCTGCCTACATGTTTCCACTCAAGAATTTCGTAAGAGTTAGCAAAAGAACCAACAATTAAAACACTTAGCTCCTACTCAGCAAACAAGTTCCTTAAAAAGAAAGTGTATGCTGGTACTTGTTGCTAGTGGGAGGTGGTAGGTACTCGTGGAATTAGTCAAGTTGTGCGAAAGCAAGCTCGGCCACCACAGTCATCCAAAAATAAGTGTGCTTGAGGATGCAAAATATGTCATGTACTTTGTTTACCCCAGTCTCCCTTAACTCCCAGATATCTACCTTGCGAATCCGCAATATGCTTCATAATTGCAATCCATGCCAGAGTGAAGACCTTAGTCCATGAGTGTTGCATGGAAATGAAAACCAACCCTATAGTTAGGTACAGGAATTGAGGCAATTCCACTTACCAATATAATATTCCCTCCGCCTATTTAATGTGGCACCCTTTCCTTTTTCGTCCGTCCCAAAAAGAATGTCACCATACTATAATTAGAAACAATTTAGCTTTAAAATACTCCTTTTACCCTTAATGAAATGATTTTCAACTACACAAATAACTAAGGATTGTTTTAGACCACAAGTTTCAAAAGTCTTCCATTTTTTCTTAATTACCGTGCCAAGTCAAATGGTGTCACATAAAATGAGACGGAGGGAATAATTGATTCAGCGCAATGCATAGCAAGCTTGATGTTCAATTAATTTGTTACCCACCTCATTGTTTGATAAAGTTATGTGTCATCCAACTCTTTTTCTGATTAGAGTATGTTGCTGCTCACCTCTAATACAGATGTAACATAACAAATATACTTTTTCCCTTCTCTCATTCTATTGGGTGTCAGTGAAGGGACTCCTTATCTCTCTACCCTTGCATTGGTTCAATACAGGAAGAAATAAACACAAAAAAGGACATGGCCATCAGTCTATCAAACCTATTCTCAAGTCTACTTCCAATACCTGGCATATAGGACATGCCTTTGATCACACAACCATTATATATCCTATAAGTTCATTGTAAGAATGCCAAGAGAATTCTAAAAGAATGTTAAAATCTATCAAATCTAGTTATCCACCAGGGAGTACTCCTCCATCCCCAAATTCTGTGAAATTTCCAAAATTTGATTGTCCATACCAATTTTACTAATCCTTTTATAATCAAAAGGAAATATTGGATTAAATATTACAAACCTCAATTTTTCTTAAAATGCGAAAAAAAGACCACGTAACAATATTCAAAAACTAGATAAACGCCTTAGAAATTCCAAACAGAGAGACGTTACCTTGTAAACAAGACCTGCACTGCTAAGCTTAGTAGTAAATCCATGTCCAAAGACTTCTTCAAACCCTTTTTGGTGATGATCATAACGGTCTCGACTAGGATCATAAACTCCACCAACATCAAGCACAGCATCAAGCGTTTCCAATACCTTTCATTCATTCAAGCATTTCATCAAACACCTCACCTACTTAAAAACCTTCCAAACCATACATCCCCACATACCCCAATACCACAAAATGCAACTCAATCTTACCTGGGTATCACGAGTACGCACAATCTGAGCATTGTAGTACTTGTTTGTAAGACGAATCATGAAGCACCCAAGAGCTTCATCACAGTGGAAGCTACCATGGTGAGTACCTACTCGCTTTGGGGAAACATGGTTTGAAGGGGAAGATACAGGTGAGAAAGACGAAGAATTCGCAGTAGCCATTAGAGAGAATGCGAGAGGATTTTGGTGTTTAAGGAAGTTGAAGGTGAAGAGTTTAGGGTTTTGGAGTAGTGTTCTCGTAAGAACTGAAAACATTTCTTAAACCCTTTTGTTTAAAGAATCTATGCTAAGTAGTAAAGTACATTTCTTTTCTTTACAATAGTTGCATAAAAAATATTTTACTAATAATTTCTAATACATTGTAAAAAAAAAAAAAAAAAAGCCAAGCAAAGTAAAATTGGTCCTCAAAATGAAAGCATGATAATGGATTTTTGTAAATAGAAATAAAATTGGCCAAAAAAGGCTGGCAAAAAAAATATATGAAATTGATTTCAGAGGTTGAATTCCAAAAACGACAAAAATAATTAAGATAATCTGCAAATAAACAAAGCTAAATAGAAATTCAACAAATAAGAATTATTATAAAGTTAAATAATTAATTTAGGTGAAAATTATTTACATTATCTGGTTGTAATGATCTGTTTTGTCCTTATTAGAAAGTTTTGCGATATGACTTCGGAAAATTAAAATTTTCAATATAAGTTCATTCTCGATTCTATTAAATATATCTAAAACTCAAGTGGACTGGTCTTGCCTTAACATGTATCTCAATAATAGAGACTTTACAAACGAGTTAGTCAAGTCATATTAAAGTTGTTTTATAAATATTCTTGTAAGATTATCGTAACAGAAATGAGAATGTGTACTTATTAATAACAGCAAAATGATAATTAAGTCTTGTGAAAGGTTGTTGCAAGTCCAAGTTTGAGTCTCAAGGAATCAAAGTTTTGTTTCCACAAACTAAATGTCACTTTTGTTTTGTTAATATCAGCGAAAAAGACATAAATTTATTTTATGTTTCTCCCTTTGTTTCTCTGTTTTTCTGTTTTTGTGTTCCTCACTCTTATCTCTTTTTCAGGAAAAAAAAAACTTTGGGTCAATCCATGATGTGCCGCGAAATCTTGGCACATTTGATGCTTGAAAACTAAGGATTAATGCTAGAATTGAGTGTACTTTTGTATGCTTTGATGTGTTTGTTGATATGTAGACAAATTCTTGCTTGTGTGGAAAAAATGAAAAAAGAAGCGGAAGATGATGGTGATCAAGTGAAGACCACGAGCACCTAGACGGGTCATGGTCCTTATCACGAATCGTGGTGCCGGTCGTGAAGCATTTCCAGTATGAAGGCTTGGAGGAGTTGAGATTAGGTTGGACCAAGTAAAGATCACGGCCAGCCTCACGGACCGTGGTCCTCATAACAGTCTGTGGTGCCAGTCGTGAAGGTGAGCTAGTGAATTGGCAAGGAAATGTTGAAAAATGAATTGACCAAGTGAAGACCACGGACCATGGTCATTGTCACTAGTCGTGGTGGTGTTCGTGGTGATGATACAGTGTACAGGTATTGAAGAGCCTGTTTTGGATGAGTCCAAGTGAAGACCACGAAGGGCTCTACAAACCGTGAAGCCCTTGACGGGTCGTGGAAGCAGTCGTGAAGGGTCCGTCAGTTCAGTCCTACTTCGAGTATGACTCTTTTTAAAACACTTTATTTGAATTAAGTAGGTCGCTTTTTAGTTTGTATCTCGTCCAACCTTGAACTACGAACGAGTTACCATTATTCTGAGTTTTGGTTGTCGATTTTAACATTGAATCAAGTTTGAAGTTTGGATTTTCGGTTCTAGAATTATCAAAGTAGCTTGTTGATTTGCTTATTCTCGTAAGTACTTTCAACATGTTTTCATTTTATATTTCTGAATGTTTACGTGAAATTATGAGTGGCAAAATACCACAACTGGGATTGTGGGATCTATGATGTAAATCGAAGTGTAATTCCGTAAAACGAGTGATAGGCGATTTATATTTGTAAATTATAATCTAGCTTTCATTATTCATGTATTCTATTATGATGAGTGCACGCATTGGAGTGAGCATGTATCTATTATTTGTTCGAGAGAAAAATAATAGTTAGGAAAAAGCTAAATTAACTGGAAGAAATGGAGTCAAAGTTCGAGTTCGAGAGAAAAGAACTTTAACACCATTGTAAATGAGGGTAAAACTAGTAACACTCTGGGACCGAGAGGACTTGAGTGAACATTAGCTAACTAGACTGAGAAGTATCAGATATATCTAACTCGTCTGTATTTTGTAGAGATAAATTGCCTGAAACTCAACTACGGAAAAACATTAGGTGAACTTTATGGGGAACACAATCCTAGTTTCTTTTAATCATCGAAACAACTTGAGAACTAAAAACTCTACTATTTGTTAATTTGGATTTTGATTACAAATTTTAGCTACTAGAACATCACAACTAAACCCATTTTTCTTTCTGTAACTGTTTCATTAGGAAATATAACTACATTTGAGTAAACGCGATAGTGAAATCATTTTTGTAAAGAAATTCTCTGTGGGATCAACCTCAACTCAGGTTGAGTTCTATAAATTGACTTCGACCGTTTATATCTCTTAATTGAGGTGCAAGTTTGGACGTATCAATCCACATGGTGACCCACAGCCCAAAACTTACATCTCTCACTTCGCACATGGTGGACAAGACCCAAATCAATATGATATCAACTAAACACACAATTCATACGACAAATGGTTCGTGCGACCTGTGAGTACTAAGGCTTACCTTCAAGGTTTTTACAAGCCCTACATAGGAATTCAATCACATGTGGAAAGAATTCACTATTAATATAAGGACATTATTACTCACAATATCCTAGACTTCATTCACTACTTTAGTAGTTACTTCTTCGATCCCTCATCCTCTTAAAGAAGTTAACTCGAGTTCATGTTTAACTTTATACAAGCAATTACACTCAATACCAATATGGTTAGTGCAATAGCTGGCTTGTGTATATAAATTTATTATTCAATTAATTGTCTTTCCATTCTACTCGAATCTATTTGTTCCTATTCAACTACTTTCCTAGACATGCACTGCACTGCCGAATCATTTATGGCTATTAGTAACATGCTAAAGTGGCAACATTGATTGAAACTTCAAGAAACAGCAAAGGTCAAAGGGTATTTCATTGAAAAGTCATTTTAACTTTCCGGAGTCTCACACAATGAAGAAGTAGGGAAGCATTCTTTCATTGACCTATTGATCACTTGACACACGTAGTATGAAATACATGCTACAGTGTTTTCACCTTATATTGTTGTATGTGTTTCGTACAGACCTTGGTCTAAACACTTCCAGATGTTTAAACCTAGTTTCTCTCTTCAATGATCCTTAAACTCATTTTCTTAGAGAAACACTTGTCTGGCTCATAAAACAAATCATAATATGGTGTTGAAACTTATATCTTCACATTCCTCGACGTAAGAGGTGATTGCTCGTGTGAGAGAGCTAATCTTGCAACTTGTTCGACATACTTTATTTCTTACAAAATATCACATGCATACCACATTTGAACATAAATTCAATTGAATCATATAGAAGAGAAAATTATAACAATCAAGTTATTTTATAATATTGAAATATCATCAAATCTTATGCAAACCTAGAGCCCTAACATGTTTTTCAAATAAGTCTCTAGAGATGGCCTTCATAAAAAGATCAGCTATCATTTCACGTGTAAGAATGTATTGCAATTCTCCACTTACCATTATGTCTCTCACAAAGTTATACTTGATGTCAATATGTTTGGTCTTGCTATGATACTTAGGATCCTTCGTGTATGCGATAGCCGCTTGACTATCACAATATAGTATCATGGGATCCTTATAATTCTTTACAATACTCAAATGTTCAAAGAACCTTTTTAACCAAACAACTTCTTGTACTGCAGACGCACAAGCCACGAATTCATATTCCATGGTTGAAAGAGTTGTGCAAGTTTGATTCTTACCTTTCCATAAAATAGCACCACCATTTAGTAAGAAAGCATAACTAGATGTTGATTTTCTATCATTTCGGTCACCAGCCCAATCAACATATGTATAACATCTTATGAATAAGTCAAATCCACTATAACACAATGTATGATTTGTAGTTCCCTTCAGGTATCTAAATATTCCCTTTACTGCTTTCCAATGATCTCTTCCAGGATTGGATTGATACCTGCTAACTAGACTCACGACATAACAAATTTCTAGGCGAGTACACATCAAAGCATACATCAAACTCCCGAAGACATTAGAATAAGGAACTCGAGACATGCTTCCTTTTATTTGTCAGTCTTTGGACACATTTTAAGGCTTAAAGTTTCACCCTTTGCTACAGGAGTATCCATGTATTTGCAACTATTCATACGACAATATTTTCTTAATATAAGTTTCTTGAGATAAACTCAAAAATATCTTTGAATGATCTCTTAGGATCTTAACACCCAATATATAGTCTGTTTCACCCATATCTTTCATATAAAATTATTTTTGAAAGCCATGACTTGACAGTTTTCACATACTCCAAATTATTTCCAGCTAATAAAATATCATCTACGTAAAGAGAAAGAATTACAAAATTTCCATTGGACTTTTTCACGTAGATGCAATGGTCTTCATCGATCATGGTGAAATCAAATGACATCACCTCCTTATGAAATCTCATGTACCAATGCCTTGAAGATTGTTTTAGGCCATACATTGATCTTTTCAATTTACAAATTTTCTTTTCTTGGCCTTTAACAACGAAACATACTGGTTGTTCCATGTAGATTTCCTCATTTAATTCTCCATTGAGAAAACGATCTTTACATCAATTTGGTGTAATTCTAGATCTAAACGTGCAACAATAGTTAAAAGTAATCATATGGAGGTAAACTTTACAACTGGTGAAAAAGTTTCCTCATAGTCTATTCCAACTTCTTGAGTAAATATTTTTGCCACCAATCGCGTTTTGTGTCTTTCTATTGACCCATCTAATTTGTTTAACTTTGAGAATCCATTTATTCCCAATAGCTTTACGTTCCTTAGGAAGGTCAACTAGATCCCAAACTTTGTTGGTTTTCATGGACTCTAATTTTTCTTTTATCGTTTTAAACCATTTTTCCCTTTTAGGGCTTGATAATGCCTCAGTTACAGAATTAGGTTAATTCAATTTTGTAGGAGAAACCAAGAAAATATAATCATCAATATCATAAGATCATTTAGGTACACTTTTTCTTGTACTCTTACGTATTTGAAGCTCATATTTCTCTATAGGATTTTGGAATTCATAACTCCCACTTGGATCAGGAATTATTTCTTGATCCATTGAGTTATCAAGTATATCTGATGTCACTACCTAATTTTCTGAATTCAACATTTCATAGAGAGGCTCACCTTCATATATTTCACCTTTTTGGGAAAATCATTTTCCAAAAACCTGATATCTCGTGATCTAATTTCAGTAATACTTTTATCCTCCAATTCATCAATGAATACATACCCTTTGGAGCGTTCAGAGTACCTTATAAAGATATACTTCTTTCCTTTTGGACTCAGTTCACCAAACTCATCAAAACGATCTTTAATATATGTTGCACAACCCCACAGTCGTAGATCATTCATGTTTGTTTTATGACCAGTCCAAAATTCATAAGGAGTGAAAGACACTGATTTAGAAGGCACTTTGTTCAATATGTGGGTCGCAGTCAATAATGCATCTCCCCAGAAAGAGATATACAAATTTGTATGTGTCATCATTGACCTAGTCATGTCTAATAATGTTCTATTCCTTCTTTCAGCTACACCATTTTATTGGGGTGTATAAGGAGTAGTTAACTGTTTGATAATACCCTTTTCAGTACATACTTCTTTAAAAAAAATTTATAATATTCATGTCCTTGTTCGGTTCTTAAAGCCTTTATGCTTTTATCTAATTGATTTTCAACTTCATTCATATATCTTTTAAAGCACTCAAGCATTTTAGATTTATGAGAAATCAAATAGACATAACAAAAATGCGTGAAATCATCAATAAATGTAATGAAGTATGTAGCACCAGACCTTGCCTTCACATTCATTAGACCACCAATATCAGAATGGATTAATTGAAGTGGAAACTCGACTCTTTTAGCCTATCCAAATGGTTTACGCGTAATCTTTCCAGCAAGATAATTTGCACAAGTTGACATTTCAATTTTGGTGAAAGAACCTAAATGCCTTTCCTTTGCCAACCTATTCATTCGATCTTGCCCACTTGATTTTCTAAGTATTGAACTTCTTCATTGTATAATGCCTCAAATTTGGTATCATTCGGGTGCAACCTACTGTTGGTTGCAACCGCATTTATCGACTTGGTTCCACCACCTATGATATTTTTAGACAACAAATCGATTTGGGTCATCATTTTGGCCATGTTTTCATCTCTTTCATGGTCCGTTTCGACTTGTTGTTTACATAGACCAACATGTAAAGTAGGCATTTGGTCTTCTCTAGTATGTCATGCTAGGTTGACTGTAACGACTCGGAAAATGATAGAATGAACTTGAGTCTTGACGTTTGGGTTAGTGGGAGCTAGGTAGCATCCTAGGGTGCAAGCAAGGGCCTAGGCTAGTGAGTTAGCCTAGTGGACTAGCCAGTTGACCAGCCTTTGAGTAATCCCACTGGAACAGACGGGCAAGGGGCAAATTTTTAAAGTTACGACGTTTAGGGTCAACTTCAAATGATGATATCTTTTAGCTCAAAACGAATTAGGTGGACCATTACCTATCCAATTAAAGGTGTCTGAGTCCTCTTTCCAACGCCACCGAGTTTTCCCTTTTCCGATCTCGGAGTAAAAAGTTATGCCCAAAATAGTGAAGCACTGTCAAAAAGGGCGAGCTTAGACGGGTTTAGTGGAAACTTTTAAGTGGGTCCTTATTTCCTTTCCTAAGTTGAGCCCCTTTTATTATATGCCTTTCCTAGCAATTATAAAACCCTTCTAGACCAAATTCTTCCATTTTAAGTCACTCCAATTAGAATTAAAAAAAAAACCCACCTCCTCTCAAATATTTCTCTCTACAATCCTCCATTTTAAGAAGGTCAAGAACTTGGAGCTAGGGCTTGGATTGAAGATGGTTTCTTCATCAATTTTCTTGGGGAATCTTAACAAAGGTATGACGACCCTTGATCCTTGATCAATCTTTCTTTCAAGGAGTCCAATCAAAAGGGTTTCAAAGAACAAAATCTCAAATTCTAATCTAAGCATGGGTTCATTGGCAAAACATTTTCTAAGTCATTATATTGATAAATTAATGTTTGATTTATGATTTTAAGATGATTTTATATGAAGCTTCTTCAAGAACCCATGTTTTCATTAAAAGCCTAGAATTTGCTTATGAAGTGGATTTAATGCCTATGATTTAATGTTGATGAAATTGTGTTTAGATTGGATTGTATTGTTGATTTATATGGTTTTCTATATCTATTTATGATGAATTGTTGGTATATGGATGAATTAAGGATTGTGGCCTTATGGGAAAGTTATGGGTGAATCACCTTGTGGTGATAGAATTGTTGGGAATTGAGTAATGGTGATTATGGCTTTGGAGGATGGTAAGTTGACTTAATCTCATATTATTAGTAGAATTGTTCTTGATGTTGATCCACTTGAAAGGTGGAGGTGTTTATAGGTTGGATTGTATTGTTGATTTATATGGTTTTCTATATCTATTTATGATGAATTGTTGATATATGGATGAATTGAGGATTGTGGCCTTATGGAAAAGTTATGGGTGAATCACCTTGTGGTGATAGAATTGTTGGGAATTGAGTAATGGTGATTATGGCTTTGGAGGATGGTAAGTTGACTTAATCTCATATTATTAGTAGAATTGTTCTTGATGATGATCCACTTGAAAGGTGGAGGTGTTTACTTATTTTGTACATTGTGACCATGGCCTTGAAGGCATAGTATGAGAAATTTAAGTGTTACATGACATTTTATGAATGGACATTCAATGGAGCTAATGTGATCGTGTTATGAGCGTAAATGTGTTATTATTGAAAGGCTTTTTCTCAATTTGACACTCATGAATGTTGATGATAGAATATGAAGGATTCTCCAATGTATTGCATATCTCGAATTGGTAGAGCTTGTGCATCCTTTTCTTGTTTAAATAATTATATTGTTGGTTGTTGAATCCTCGAATCGGTAGGCTAGTAGCACCCTTCCAATCATGATTATAATGAACCTTGGAATCGGTAGGCTAAAGGCACCCTTCCATTAATGATAGTAATGAACCTTGGAATCGGTAGGCCTATGGCACCTTTCCATGAAGGTTAATGATGAGACTTGAACCGGTAGGCCCATGGCACCATTTCAAGAGGAGTTAATGAGCTTTCCTAAATGAACCTTGAAATGGTAGGCTTAAAGCACCTTTTCACGTGTTAATAAATGTAATTTGGAGTTGGTAGGCCAATGGCACCTCTCATATATGATAATGCCAAGGTAACGAACTATTCTATGGGAATGTAGGCTAAGCACCGAGTGGATTTGGTTAGATGGAAACTCCCCTAATAGTAAGGCATGAGTTTCAATGATCGTCTACCTTATCCCATAAACTATGTGCCCGCATAGGTAGCTAGTGGATCCATTAAGCTATATATACCGGTCTTCCTTAGGCAAGTAGACCACCTCTTTACGATGTGGGGACTTATGACACCGGATTCCATGACAAGCTCTCATGGTCTATGTCGGTTAAACGCTTACTTCCCATCATGTTAGATTTCATTATGGTTTCTTGATAGGTTCTACAAAGTGTAGGTAGTAGTATGGGATGCTACATATACATTGCACGAGTAGGCTTGGAGAGGGTCATAGTGAGTTTCTCTAAATCCTAATGTATGTGACATAAATGTGCCCTAAATGAGGTTATTAAAGAATGTTGGCTCTCAAATGCTTAATATGAGATGCATGCTATACTTGGGTTATATTATGAGTTATTTTCCCTTGTCATGTCTTAATTAATGATATACCTCTTATGTATGAATATTGTGCAAAGGTGAAAGAAAGGAATGATAAGTTACTTTAAGTGACCTAAATGTGGTGCCTTAGTATGGATGGTGGTATGGGACGCCATCCATACATTGCACGAGGTATAGCATAAGGGTTTCTTGAGGTGAAGGTCCAAGGTAAAAGTTTTCATGTTGGTATTGTTTAAAGGTGATATTATGACTTACTTGATGTTTATGCTTGTCTTGTATTTCTTCTATCCAACTGTTCATGATACTTCAAAAAGTGGCATAATGCATGGTTTCTAGCCAAAATGTCCCTTTTTAAAGCATGTTTTGCATGGTCATCATACTTAGTACATTTTGTGTACTAACCCATATTCTTCATGTTTTTACTACAAGTGTAGGTTCCGGCAAGTGATCCCTCCTAGCTAGTTTGAAGTGTTGGATTGCTTTCCTCCAAGACTTGGTATGTCCTCATGGATTCGAGGATAAGACTTTTAAGTTCTTTTGTTCATGTAATAGACACTTTTAGTTTTGTTTTGATTGTAAAGGGTTGTGTCCCTACTTATGTTTTGTGTCTAAGATGGTCATGTGAGACTTAGACTTCCGCTGTGTGTTTTTAAAGTTGTTTTAATGAAGTTTAAATGTGTGGATATAAATAAGTTTTTCATTCTGGACTATTATCATTATTGAATGCAATGAATGACTATGTGGCTTGTATAAGACCCCTTCGGGGTCGAGTACGCCTTGTTACAACTTGGGGGTGCTCCCGGGTCGTGACATTGACCTTAGTCATATCATCTAGTAACAACGCAGCCACATCATACGATTGTTTCATTAATCCACCTTGGACTAACTGATCAGCCACATCTTTGTTGACTGAATCAATGCTGCAATGGAAGTATTACAACAACAAATTGTACGAATCTCCATGTGTTGGACATTGCAAGAGCAGTTTCTTGAACTTCAATCATGTTTCATGCAAAGGCTCACCTCAGACACACTTGAAATTTTAGATTCGGAGACGAAATTTAACCATCTTTAAGGGTGGAAAGAATCTTTCCAAGGATACCTCAGTTAGCTCATCCCACAAAGTAATAGAATCATTTGGCAACTCCACCAACCATCTTGTAGCCTCTCCATTATTGCGAACGGAAATAACCTCAACCTTATAGATTCTTGGGAGATATTCTTGAGCACAAAGGGTCCACATACCTCCTTGAAATTCCTAAGGTGCTCATGGGGATCCTCATGAGCTAGACCCCCAAAAATTCCTTTCATTTGGAGCAATTGTATCATAGTTATGGTGATGTGAAATACCGTCCTCCCGGTTGCAGGAGGTGTTCGTTGCTCCAGTGGTTAGTATGACATTAATGGGCATGTCATTGAGATCACCCATATTATCATTTTGACCATAGAGATTGTCATTGTTACTCCATGGTCACTCATGTTCTCAATCTGCAAATCAGCCAACAACAACACCAAACAATAAATCTACTACAAGTAACCCAAATTAAAATCTAATTTCTCAACAACCACTCCCCGGCAGCGGCGCCAATTATGATAACACTCAAATCACTCTCAAAAATCAATTAAAAGAGTGAGCGATCATAGTCAGTAAAAAATCCAACGAAGAGTCGGGGTCAAATCCCACAAGGAATGGTATATCTTAGAGAATTTCTTATCAAGAAATTTGAACTTTAAATTATCTCATTTGTAATAGTAAGAACAATTGGGTGGATGGTACACCCAACTTAATAAAAAGCTTTGGTTATCAATTATCACATAACAATCTATGGGTGCAGGGATTGGAAATCGATGTCACATAGGGGTGATTGTGTTGCTCTATAGCGATGAACATTCCTAAATAGGCTAAGTCATCTTCATTGATGCTAATCATATTTCGATCTCAGAGCATCTATGCATAGAATCTCCTTTCAGTCTCATCTATATGTCATTTCTAAACAACTCAATACCTTACTCTACTCTCTCTTTCAAGAATAGGGTAAATAGATCCGACCCATAACCTCTCTTTCAAGTTAGCCATATATTTCAAACTTAAATTACTAGTATTAAACTAATTATCCACTCCAATTAATCCCTTTTGAGCATCAACCTGAGATCGGAAGTTGGAATTAAGTTTGCAACCTTAACCCATAAGTTAACCCCATGGTAATTAGACCAAATTCATGCATGAACAACAATAAAACAGATTATAGCACAATACCCACTACCAGTGGCATAGCCAAAAATTTCACGAAGGGTGTCCAAGAATTGTACACGAGTACATTTTTTTTGGATGAATGAGTGCACTAGAAATTTTAAAAATTAAACTACGTAATATACATGATTTTTTTAAAAAAAATTATGTAATATACATGAAAAAAAGAGGAAAAAGATGAAAGAGTACACTAGAAATTTTAAAAATTAAACTATGTAATATACATGAATTTTTTTGAAAAAAAGTACATAATATACATGAAAAAATTTGAAAAAAAAAAGGAAAAAAGAGGCTTAAAGCTGCTGCTAGTGAGATTTAAACTCACAAACACTTAAAGGCTTGGCTCTTTCAAGGCACATTAAACCACTAGGCTATAACACCTTGTTGTGTTAAGGTGTCCAAAATACATTATTTAACCACTTTTTATATTATTTTACTTGTATATACGATATAATTTCCAGACGAAGGGTGTCCAATTGGACACCCTAAAGAGTATGTAGCTACGCCCCTGTCCACTACATTAAATCAACACCAAATCCCATTTGAGCACCCCTAGATCTTGGAGTTTTAGCCACCCATCACAAAAAGTAAAGAAATTATACCTTTCATGAAACCAGCCATGCATAACTTGAAATCAAGAAAGTAAGAGTAAACTCACGTTGGATTTAACTTCAATTTATCAAATTCAACCTTCAAATTGTAAAACCCCAAAACTAGAAAATTGTTCTTCAAATGTAAAGTTTAATAACTATGAACTCTTCCTTATGTTCTATCGCACTGTTCAACCTCTCTGTTCCACACTATTCAACTTTTATCCTTTGGGCTATTTATACTTTCTCAAAATTTGGCCAAAAATCCACTTTGTCCTTCTTTTTCTTTTTAAAATTTAATGTACCGCAAATGTGAACTGGTTCAAACAAATCATATATCAAAAGGATTTCATATCTAGATTTTGAGATTATTTAGAGGAAATTGAGTTGGGAGAAAATGAATAGAAGTTAATGTTTATTTCATGTATAGTTAATGTAAATTTCATGTATAGTTAAACTATATTTAACTTTTTTGAGTGTATCATAATATATATTAATGTATTTGCAAAATGTATCAGTAAGTTATGTTCAACTTTTTTAGTGTATCATAATGTATAGTCAACTTATACTTTCTATGAAATTTGACTACCTTTTTTTTATGAATATAAGAACATAATTATATTTAGGGAAAAAAGTGTGATATACCCTTCAACTTTGCCATTTAAAACTGATATAAAGTGGCTCATATATACCCATATTGTTATAAAAATGACTCACATATACTCTTTCTTCTAACGGAAGTGAAAAAAAATTAATTTTAATTTAATCTTTTAATTCTATTTTTTGAAAAAAATATAATCCATATGAGGTATATTTGATCCTTCCTTCTCACATATATATTTTTTTAACTTTTTTGTTTCAACGACTAATTTAAATTTATTATTTTAAGGGTCAAATTTATTTATGTTTCACTAATTTTCTTGTAAAATTTATTATAGATGCCCTATTGTTTATTATTTTACAAATACAAAACTAAATTATAATATAGCCGCACAAAATTTAGTTTTAAATTTTTTCTTTACATTAAAGAATGAAATAAAAATAAAGGTATAAGAAACTCGAATAATGATAATCAAAGAAATCAAAAAATAATAATTTTTGTATGAAAAAGATTAAAATATACCTTGAACTTTGTTAGAAGGATCACATATATACCCCTACATGAATTTTTCTAAAATTTAAAGTAAAAAAAATATATCTAAAACTAATTTTTTCACGTCCATTCGATAAAGGGTATATGTGAGCTCCTTTTGTAACGGAAAAGGTATATGTAAGTCATTTGTATAACGGTAAGAGTATATATAAGGCAATTTCATAATGAAAGATACATCAGTTCTAAATGACAAAGTTGAAGGATATATCAGACCTTTTCCCCTCATATTTATCATAAATTAATTTCTTTATTGCACGAAGTATATATTTAAAACTTATCTTTTAAATTATTAATCCTTTTTTTAAAGTGTTTCTGAACAACATTTCCATTACTGCCCCTACGGCCTAAGCTATATGTATATATATATATCCTCTATTCGTAACTGGAAGCAAGTAAAGGAGAGGTATTGAGTAATTAGGGTTTTTGATATATCAGAAAGCGCAGCCTCAGCCTCTGCTTTGTGAAGATGGGTCACTCTAACATCTGGAACGCTCACCCCAAGAACTACGGCCCTGGTTCCCGCACCTGGTATCTTATCATTTTTTTCTCCCTTGTTTGATTTAATTTCAAGTAGAGAAGATGATTGAGAGAGATCTTTAATTCAATTATTTCATTCAATTTCATCGTTACAATTATATGCTTGTATGTATCAACTCTTATGATTTATTGCGGCAGTCAGTTTGCGATTTTTTCAATCAGGAGTCTTGATTAAATTGGTACTTGTATATTAGTGTTATAGTGATATGATGGTAGTGGTGGCCTTTCGATTTTCACTTGAGTTCAAAATATGAAAAAGTAAACACTGGATAATTTCTAAGCATGTATAAATTGTGTAATTGATGATATGCCTTCTCCTTTTTCTAGGGTTGGTAGCTTATGGAACATACATTCCTGATAAAATTATTCCTAGTGCATTGTGTTTATTTCCTTTCAATGATATACAGCTGTTTAATCTGTTCCGTATATGATCTTTTTTTCCCTTCTGCAAATACTGACCGGACATTTGTAGGTGTGTGGTTATGCATTTGCTGTAGATAACATCTGCTGATAAGTGTTATATTTCTAGTGCTTATTGGAATGGATCAGATGTTTTTCTGTGCAAGTTTTGGTTTTTGTTTTTTTCCTATCATTTGATGCAAATTAGGAGAGTATTACTCAAGAAACTGTATATTGGATATAGTTTAATTCCTTTTGAGCTTCCCTATGTGGGACTCTGATTTGCTTTGGCAAGATGAGCTTGTGTTAAGATGATGAGCTTGCGTTGAACATTTGATTTTGGTTTTCATGACATCTTTTATTTTGAGTATACCATGACCATGACCATAGTGCTAGACCATGTACCTATGGATGTTTATTCATTCTTTCAGCTTCCTCTAGTTGGAATGATGTACCTCTAGATACTCATTCGTTCCTTTTGGCTTCCCCTAGTTGGATTTGCTTTCATGTTAAGAGTCTTACCAAAAGAGATTGAATGCATATCTAATTTCTCATGTGGAAAATTGGTGTTTTATGCAGCCGTGTGTGTGGAAATCCACATGCAATTATTAGGAAGTATGGACTCATGTGCTGCAGGCAGTGCTTCCGCAGCAATGCCAAGGAAATTGGTTTCATAAAGGTAAAATGCTGAATCTGCATAGGCATAGTCATGAATATAAAGAAGCTGAATCCTTTTGTTTACACCCTGCTCCCTCCGTATTGGTTGGATTGTGAGTTGTATCAAGCTGAGCTCTACTTGTTTACGGTCAGAGACACGTTAAGCTCTGCTTGTGTAAGGTCAGAGACACGTTAAGCTCTGTTTGTCTACTGTCAGAGACAAGCTGAGCTCTGCTTGTTACCCTTATGTTTGCAACTAAATAGCAACAGAAATGTGGAAATTCAGATATCTGCTTTGTAAATCACATTCCACTGTCATCTAATATAATGAAGTACTTGAAGATTTTTCCAAGCTTATGGCTGTAGCCATTTCATTAATTATACGGCCCCTTATAACCTAAACTCTTGGTTCAAAGAACCCCTCAAAGTATGTTTCTTTAGCATTTTTGATTTGCCAATAGCCATTAAAACCTGTCAGCGATTTCTCAAAACTTGATTACAAATGATTCATTGACTATTTAGTTCATTTTGGTTTTTGGATTGTCTTTTGATTCTTTTCACCTTTTAGCAAGTGATTGATCTCTTTGATTTGTATTGCAGTACCGCTGATCGGGGCCAGTTTCAGTAGAGGATCTCTTCATATGGTGCAATGGGATTCTTTTGATTTATGTTAGCGGATTTATAGTGGATTGCTTTCAGACTTATATATCACTGTGTTTAGCTTTGTTTCAGTGTTCTATTTTCATCTACTTTTTTCCCTACATAACTCTTTTGTTAGTGGGATTGAATTGATGGGGATTTAAGTTCCCAAATGAGTACCTTATAATATCGTTTTATGTCAATGAAATAGTCAGAATTATATTATCTACATGATGTCTAGTCTGTTTGGTTTGATTTTTTCATAAGAAATATCTATAATCAATTACGTCAGTGGCCTATAAATTTAGAAACCAAATCAAAACCACCATGAAGATGTTTCTTATATCTTCCTAAGATTTCTCTTTCTCCTTCTTTATTTTCCGTTATTTTTTTCAAAATAATTATGCTTTTAAAAATTTCTGAAAATAACTACTTACATTTTCTCTTTCCTCAATAATATTATACTATTTATATCTTTCCAAGATTTCTTCTTTTGCCTTCTTTATTTAATTTAAAACATTTATAAATATAATTGTAATTAAAATATTACATATGTAATTGTTATTTATATATATAAAGATAAATTAAATTAAATTAGATATAAGCAAAGTTATTTTTATCTCTCTTTTTTCTCCTTTTTTGATTATGATTTTTTATTTTTACAATTAATTAATATAAAAAAATTCAACTTTGTAACTCACACCTCTACATATTTATAAATGATAGTCTTACTTATATTAATAAAATACTCATAACTATCTAATATTCCATACTTGTAACTTTCATTATTTAATTTTGCATATCTTAAAAGATGGGAGAAAAAATTATTTACTTATTTTATTTTTTATAATTAAAAAAATATCTATTCATTTCAATCAACTTTTCACCTCCCTCGATAATTATCTTCTTTATTAGAGATTTTAATATATATTCATGTATTCATTCACCTTCAATTTTTATAATTCTTAATTAATTTTATTAATGTGGAGTAATAATATATTAAAAGATGAGAGATGAAAAGACAAAAATTAACATATATATATTTCATTACCAAACTATGCATATATGTGTCAACCATTTTAGTTTAGTTGTGCTTGAAAAATGCTCCAACATAATTCTTAATGTATTTTAATTTTTGTATATAGTAGCAATTCATCTAATGAGATGATGTATTGATGAATATTTATTTTAATTACGCTTATTTATATGTATTTTATCCTCAATAAATTTTCTTTATATGCTAAAATTTATAATCTTATTAGTTGAAAGTTTTTATATTTTTGCTTCATTACTATTTTTTTGCTCAACATTGTTAAATTTTGATGATTCATGCTATATCATATAACGAATTTGTTCTAAGGTAAATTTATGCACTCAATTTTTAAATTCATAAAAACAATTTTTTCTCCTATTTTATTTCAATTTCTTTTATGATGTATATTTTCTTAGATTAAATTTGGTCAAGGATATGATTAGTGATTGATATTGTGTAACTTTGAAAACTGTTTTGAAGTTTATGACTCAAAAATATAGACAAAAGTTAATTTCATAACAAGAAATGAAAATGAAAATAAGAACTCTCTTATCTCTATCTCACACACACGCACGCGCGCGCGCATATATATATAGGCTAATTTGTCTTTTCATCTCTAATCTTTGACATTATTACTCCACATCAATAAAATTAATTAAGGATTATAAAAATTGAAGGTGGATGAATACATGAATATATATATTAAAACACGAGCAGATGACAAGCATGAGTGAAGAAGCACAAAGCAAGCACACAAGGACTGCGCAAATCTTTGGTCTGTCTATCATTGCCCATGTTGTGGATGAGCAGTAATGTTTGGGGAAGGGGGCAAGTACATCCTTTTGATCTCAATTCGTGGGAATTGCTTCCATCACTAACCAGTTCAGCTCGGCTAGTGGGCTTTTGTGTTCGAACCTCTAAAGCAGGAACAAGAGCTTGGTTTGAAAGGTGACATCAGCATGTATATCTCCTAATAAAGAAGACAATTATAGTAAGAGGTGAAAAGTTGATTGAATTGAATAAATATTTTTTCATCTATATCGAGAAGCTTGGTACAAACAACAAATTTCTTCTAAGGTAATTTATGGACTCAATTTTTAACTTCATAAAAATAAACTTTGTTCCTATTTTATTTCAATTTTTTTTTATATATAACATTCTTAGATTAAATTTGTTCAAAAATAGGATTAGTGATGGATATTGTGTAACTTTGGAAATTACTTTTGAAGTTTATGAATAAAAAATATAGACAAAAATTAATTTTATAACAAGAAATTTAAAAGGAAATAAGAAGTCTTCTATTACAAATAAATCATTTGTATTGGTTCATAAAATTGATAACATGCATTATACGTAATAAATGTTAATGCATTTGAAATAATTGTTATTAGCTTCGTTCTATAGTAATGATATACAGTTATAAGTTGGAAATTTTATCTCTTTTTTTTAATCATGTGCTTATAAATGTAGTTAATATCTTTTGTTTGTGAAAAAAAAAAATAGAGAAGAAAGTGCATTACCCATAAAAGTGAAATTGTTCAATTTTATATTTATTCTATATAATATAATAGATGACTCAATATTATTAATTGATGACTCAAAATAAGAACTCTCCTATTACAAATATATATAGGTTAATTTTTATCTTTTCATCTCTCATCTTTTAATACATTATTACTCCACATCAATAAAATTAATTAAGAATTATAAAAATTGAAGGTTGATGAATACATGAATATATCTATTAAAATCTCCTAATAAAGAAGACAATTATAGTAGGAGGTGAAAAGTTGATTGAATTGAATAAATGTTTTTTCATCTATATCGAGAAGCTTGATACATATAACAGATTTCTTCTAAGATAATTTTATGGACTAAATTTCTAAATTCATAAAAATAAACTTTGTTCCTATTTTTTTTTATTTTTTTTTTATGATATATAATATTCTTAGATAAAATTTGTTTAAAAATAGGATTAGTGATTGATATTGTGTAACTTTGAAAATTACTTTTAAAGTTTATGAATAAAAAATATAGGCAAAAATTAATGTTATAACAAGAAATTAAAAGGAAATAAGAAGTCTTCTATTACAAATAAATCATTTGTATTGGTTCATAAAATTAATAAGATGCATTATACGTAATATATGTTATTGCATTTGAAATAAGTGTTATTAACTTCTTTCTGTATTAATGATATACAATTAGACGTTGGAAAATTCATCTTTTTTTAATCATGTGCTTATAAATGTAGTTAATACATTTTGTTTGGGGAAAAAAAGAAAAAGAAGAAAGCCCATTATCCATAAAAGTGAAATTGTTCAATTTTATATTTATTCTATATAATATAATAGATGACTCAATATTATTAATTGATGGTTCATCAATATTTTTATTTTCTTGTATTTTTTTAATATCTATATCGTATATACACATATAATTAAGCATATATAAAACGATATGATACTTTCTATAATAAACATTCATAATTTTTTTTCTCATTTTGTATTGACATTTTCATTATTGTTTTCATTTAATTATTCTAAAGAATATAATATTATTATTATTAAGAAAAAATTTGCTACAAAATCAAAAATCTGATGTGGCGCCTCTTTATGATCATTATTTTTAGAGAAAATGATTAGCCCCCAATCTATTATCGAATTTTCAACTACACACTTATACTTTACGGGGGTCCTATTACCCCCCTAAACTATTTAAAAATGAAATTATTACCTCCTTAAAAAGTCACAATCACATTTGTGTTGATCAGTGAAATCCACGCATTTGACACGTGTATTTTTTTTTTAATTCTATTACCTTTTTGATTGATATTTCTTTCCTTTTTTTTTCCCCTTTCTCTTCCTCCTTTTTCTTTAACTCCCTGAACACATCAATGTCATTTTTTCTTTTTTTTCTTCCCTTTTTTAATTTTTTTTATTAAATTTATGGTCATGGGATAGGTGCATAAATGATAAGATCTAATGTCAATTTAATTGACCTAAAAAATAAATTGTCCGTCAGAATCTTTTCCAATGAGGAAATTTTAAGAACCTTTTTTTTTTTTTTAGAGATTTCCATCATTATTAAGTTGTTTGAATGAATTTTGTTAACTGAAAACGTTTGTTACAATAGCTTCAAAATGGTATTTCAATGGAGTTTTAATGACTATTAGTTGATTTTGAAAATGAATGTGCAGTAATTTACTTAATAGATTTTAATTGTGGAGAGTGGGAATGAGATTTCTCTATGATTTGTGGTGGTGGTGATAGATATTGTAATGGTGGTGATTTTCATATCGTGATGGTGAAATTTGATGGCTGACATGAATGCTCTACTAAGTTGCTAAGAAGAAGAAATGAAATTAGAGATGAGATGATTGTCTTAGATGAAATTTATCCAAGCTTTTTGTGCTATTTCCATGGCAAATCTACAATGATGGGAGTTATATAGTTGACAATTTCATAGGAGTTTCAAGTTTGGTGTGATTGAGGTTGGCTTCAACTATGTACCTCAATTTTCTGGCATCAATGCGGCAACATCGGACCGTCGCTTGGAGCTTAGTTTTCAAATTGTTCTGTAGCTTTTTTTTTCTTTTGATTTTGTTTGTTTTGATTTTTCAATTACTTTGGGTGTTTTAATTTGACTTCTTCTTTTTTTTTAAAAAGAAACAAATAAAGGGGAAAAAACAAAAAGAATATTAAAAATAAAATTTTAATAATTATTTTTGGTCTTCACTCTCTCAAAGAGAGTGAAATAACTCACTTTGCCACGTAAGAATTTAGGGAGGTAATAATTTCAATTTTAAATAGTTCAGGGGGGTAATAGAATCCCCGTAAAATATAAATTTGTAGTTGAAGATCCAATAATAGGTTGGGGGCTCATTTGACCATTTTCTCTTATTTTTATTTATAAAGGATCATTATTTTTATTTATCTATTTATTTCTTCTTCTTTTTTTAATCTTTTTTCCCTATGTCTTTCATTTACTTATGTTAAAAAATTATTGAAGTATATAAAGGAAAAAAATGTCCTATATATTAGCGGCAGTTATGCATATATATAACATATAAATATAAGAATTAAAAGAGAAATAAACAATTGCTTAAGAGGAAAAAAAGTCTCAACTCTAATCAAAATAAAATTTGTCTCTTTATTTCTAGTTAATTTATAAAACGTTCATTTTAAATTATTGTTATATCGCGTGAAGTACAGACAAGTTTCCTAGTTATATATAAAGGAGGAACATAGACAAGGTGATATGGCACCTCGATGACCTTCATTCATAATTATTTATTTTCATTTCTTTCAATTATTTTTTATTGCAACATCATCTTCTTCACTCATACCTCTTTGAGTTTTTGGCTAAAATCATCCCTGAAGTATGACTTAGACTTAAAGTACATCCTTCTGTTATATAAGTGAACAAAAATCATCCTTACACTATCCAAAAAGTTGCAAAATTCATCCTTCTATCTTTCTTTTTTTTTAAGAAACTCACCTCATCAACAAAAAAGATGTGTCAAGTCGAATGAATATATGTACATAGATAACCCACAACATAAGGATAAGGAAGGTGATGTTCCTCAAAGCTCCTGTGAAGAACATTGTGAAGAAAGAGGCGGAGGAGACAGTGAGGAAGCAATTAGGAAACCCTACCCTTTAGGGATCCTCTATGCCTTTTCCACTTGATTTGGACCCATTAGTTGATGCTTTGTGTAACGACCCTAAAAACGAACTAGTGAAACTAGAGCCTCACATGTGAGTTTGGAGTTGAGAACTTGATGAAATGATGAGAAATGATAGTGACGTCCGGAAACTAGTCATTTGAACTAGTGAGTTGTAAGGGTCAACTTTAAATGGTCATATCTTTTAGCTCAAAATGAATTAGGTGGACCTTCACCTATCCAATTAAAGGTCTTTGAGTCCTCTTTCCAACGCCACCGAGTTTTCCCAATTCCGGCCTTGGAGTAAAAAGTTATGCCCGAAATATGAAGCACTGTCAGGCTGCAACAAAGGGCGAACTAAGACGGGAAGAGGCACAATTTTTAAGTCAAGACTTTATGGGTCCTTAGTCCTTTTCCAAAATTGACCCTATGCTATTCTTTTCCTTTCCTAGCAACTATAAGACCTTTTTATGACCCTATTCCTTTCATTTAAGTCACTCCTCTTAGAATTTCCAAAATCATTCCCTCTCTTAAATATTTCTCTCTAACTCAAGGAAGAAGAGGAGTTGGAGCTAGGGTTGAAGATTTCGAGTGCTTCTTCTTCAATTTTCGTGGGTTTTCAACTTAGAGGTATGGGGATCCTTATCCTTGATTATTCTTTCTTTCAAGGAACCTAATCAAAAGGTTTTTCAAGATTTTTCAAATACACACAAAAACCTATTTCGATTCTAGCATGGGTTCTTGCATAAAAAGGTTTTAAATGATGATTTATATGGTTATTAATGATTATTAATGGTTTTTAGAAAGAAATCCCCATGAACCCATGTCTTCTCAAATTCTCTAAATTTCACCTTGAAGTGAGTGTATTGATTTTGAGTAGATGATTATAGAATTATGTTTAGTATGGTATGGGCTGTTCATTTATGGTATTATATATGTGAATTGTTAAGAATCTTTATTGAATTGAAGAATGTGGGATGTTAGCCTTGAATTGACAAAATTGTGAATTGGTCTTCATGTTGATTATTGGCTTATGCTTAGCTTAGCTTGTATAGTTGAATGTTGTTATTATCATTGTTATTGTATTGTTAATTGTTGGAATATGAGGATGATGAAGATAGCCATGGAAAGAGGGTAAGTCGATCAAACTTGATAAATATTGTATAATTGGCATGGAATTGAGTATTGTGGCTTATGGCCTTTGAAAAGGGTGGTAAGATGGCTTGATCTCTTAGTATTAATATAATTGTTATTGGTTGGTTTGATCCACCTTTGGTGGAGGTGGTTATTTGTTGTATTATTGTGAATTGAGGCCATGAAGGGCATTATGTGAATGTTATTATATTGTTGTATTATTATACACATATGAGGCTATATGTAAAGTCCTATATGAAGCTATATGTAAAGTTTTATGTGAAGCTATATGTGAATGAATGATGTGAATGAGTTTTATGTGAAGCTATATGTGAATGTATGATGTGAATGAGTTTTATGTGATCTTGTGATGATGCTATGTAAAGTGGATAGCATTGTGAGTTAAAGTATGATTTCTCATGATGTATATATGAAATAATGTTGGATTATGAAGTATCCTTAAATGAAAATGTTGTGACTTGGTTGGTAGACTAAAGTGTCCCTCCTTGTTACTTAAAGTCTTGAATGCATAAATGTGTGAAGTGGGCAAAACTAAGAAATGATGCCCTTTCTATAAATGCTAAAAGAGGAATTCTAGGCCAAGACTTGAATTGGCAAAACTAAGAAATGGTGCCCTTTCATAAGTCTACCTTTCCTAAGCAAATGTAAAACCATAAGATCGGTAGACCTAATGGTGGTAGCCCTTCTCATGTGTGAAATGATGAACCTTGGACCGGTAGGCTTAAGGCACCCTTAATGAAAAATCGGTATGCCTAAGGCACCCTTCCAGGGGGATTTAATGAGCTATCCTTAATGAACCTTGATCGGTAGATCCTTGTGGTACCCTTCTTGGTAGATGTGCTATGGGTCGGTAGACCTAATGATGGTGCCCTCTCTAGCACATACATGTGAATGAAATTACTTCATGGGAACTAAGGCTAAGCACCGAGTGGATATGGTTAAGATGGTAGCTCTCCCGAGTATGAGGCAAGAGTACAATGAACATCTTTGGATATCCCCTAAACCATGTGCCTACATGGGATGTGTCCTAGTTCTACCCTTGGCAGGTAGAACACCTTACACGGTGTAGGGTTTTATGACACCGGATTCCATGTCTAGCTCGCATGGTCTATGTCGGTTAATGCCTATTCCCATCATGTGGGATGTGCACTCTAGTTATTGGATAGGTTCTACAACGTGTAGGTAGTAGTATGGGATGCTATCTACACATGGCACGAGTAGGCTTTGAAGATACTAAAGTGAGTTCCCTAAGTCTAACGACTATTATGTGAAAGTCCCCTTATGTGCTTGAATGTCTCCAAAATGGTTTCTTAAAGAATGTTGGTCTATTGATGTTAGGTTGTGAAGGAAATGTCCATATCTAAGGTAATCTTGGGGAACACTTAAGTGTGCTTGAAGAGGTTGTATGGGCGGTCACTTCTTGTCTCACTCAAGTGTGTCTTAAGATTATATTAGGTAGAGGTCCTATGGTAATGAAATGACATGTGTTCTTTTAAAGTTAAACATGGGTTGTATATGGACATATGTTGAGTATATGTATGGTTGGCTATGGTCTTATATGTTAATATTGATTTGTATTATGTCTCTTATACTTGTAAAGGAAAGGTTTTATCAAATGATATGAAAGCATTTACTTCCTTGAAAATGTCCTTTTTGGCATGTCTTTGCATGGTCTCCATACTTAGTACTTAATTGTGCTAACCCCTTTCTTTTCCTTTTTGGACTAAAGTGTAGGGATTTGGAGATGATGACATGTTATGACTATTTGATAGGTTTCTAAGTGTTGAAGATGAAGACTTGGTGAGTCCTCGTATATTCGAGGACAATACCTCATATGTTCTTTTATGTCTTTTTAGTATTGTTTAAGTTGTGTACGGGATTAGTCCCGAATTTTGTACTCTAAAGTATTAGATGGTTTGAGACATCATGTATAAAGTCTAGAAAGTCTTCCGCTTGCTATTTTATTTATTTATTTATGAAATGTTTTCTTGGTAAAGAAAGTTTTTAATTCCTTATGGTTTTAGTGTCTATGCGATGAATGAATTCTAAGAGGCTTGTATTAGACCTCTTCGAGGTCGAGTACGCTAGTTACGACTAGGGGGTGCTCCCGGGTCGTGACACTTTGTTTTCAGCTTTCATTTGGGCCTATTATCTCGGGCATATGTTTGTAAATAGTTGGATTTATTGAAAAAAAGGAGCTTTTAGCTCCACCTATTAACTAAAAAAAAAGGACAAATTACTTAACTACACTCCTTTACTTACCCTAATATTCATTTATCCCTACTTATTTCAAAAATTTCAAAAATCTCTTATTTACATATGTATCTCGCATGTATCCCGTGCATAACGCTATGTATCCCGCTATGTGGAATGTATCAAACGTTATGTATTCTGTGCACAACGCTATGTATCCCGCATGTATCCCGTGCACAACGCTATGTATCCCGCTATGTGGAATGTATCAAGCCTAATGTATCCCGTGCACAACACTATGTATCCCGCTATGTGGAATGTATCAAACCTAATGTATCCCGTGCACAACGCTATGTATCCCGTAAACATCATTTTTAAGGGATTTTTGGTAAATAGAAAACTAGAAGGAATAGGATGTTATTTAGTACTTATAATATGTGGTTCCTATAATTTATACAAAAAAGAATATATGTCCACATGGTTAAGCTAATCAAGTTGGGTGATTTTTTTTCAATTCTTAGAAATTGAGGGTTTAAATCATATTCAGACAAAATATATTCAAATTCTAAATATTTTTGTAAAAAGTATAGCCAAATACAACTCCAACTTCAAAAAATTTCAAATAAAGTAATTATTTTTATTATTTTCATAACTAAACGCCTACGTAATTTCACTAAATTTCCAGCATTTATGTACATTGTATGAAATGTGAATTGCATCGTATATAATGTACATACGTACTAAATATTTTATTAAAGAAAAGCTCTAAATAGTTGAGCGTAACATTTTTAAAATGATTTTTTTTACATAATCTTTCTAACCATCGGAACCTACTGTATAAATAGTTCAAGACTTATATATTGTTGCAAGTCAATTTACTTGATGATGCAAAAAACATATAAACTAACAACACACAAAAATTAAATTCTGAGAATGAAAGATTAATTTTCTATCCATATCCTTATTCTTTTTGAGAAAAGACATAAAGTCACCACTGAAGTTGTCCCGAATTTTCAAAAAGACACCTTAACTTTGCAACCGTCCTATTACCCACTAAACAATTTTGAACATATATTATTATATCATTTTTCGATCAGCCCCATATTTTAAGAAGCAAGTGTGTTCACACACCAATCATTACATGACACATGTTAATTTAATTAAAAATGTAATTTTTTTTCATTCTTCTTTATCTCTCTCTCTTTCTCTCTCTTACTTTTTGACTTATTTTAATTTTAATTTCATTTTAAATTTCACTTCATCTTCCACCTCCCACTTTCAAGTGATTCATCCCTCCATTTTCTTTCTTTTTCTTCACCTCCCACCCTCACCCCACCCCCACGTCAAGTTGGACCCCACTCTCATTTTTTTTCTTTTCTTTTTGTTCTTCTCCAGTCAAATTCTTTATAGAATTCATAATATTTTTTAGACTTTATTGAATTATTGAGGGAAAAGGTAGAAGTACCTCCCTAGACTGTGACCCAAATCTCAGAGACACACCTTAACTAAACTAAGGTCCTATTACCCCCCTGAACTCATTTTTTTTTGTAATTTTGTACACCTTTTTTGCTTACGTGGCATCCAAATATCTCCCACGCTCCTCAACTGCGTGGAGTCACGGGGTGTACCACATAAGCTTAAAGGTGTACAAAATTACAAAAAAAATGAGTTCAAGGGAGGTAATAGGACCTTAGTTTAGTTAAGGTATGTCTCTGAGATTTCGGTCATAGTCTAGGGGGGTACTTGTGTCTTCTCCCAATTATTGATGACAAAATTCTAAGAAAATTTAAAATTTTGAAGGTATCATCAACTACTCATTTTCTATAACTTCAAAATTAGAAATGATAATTTTAAAAGAATCAATGATTTCCCCAAAAATTGAAAGAACTTAATTGAAATCGGATAAAAAAAAACTATATGATACTTCCGAATCATCTTGAAATCTAATGGGTTTATCAAATTATTCGAAATGTAAGAAAATATTTCGATAAAGTTTTAATTAAATACAGTAAAACTAATAGTAGTAAAAAAAGGAAGGTGAAGTTGTGGTAAAAATGGTGACGTTGAAACTTGAAAGTGAGAAACTTCAATAGAGATGACAATGAATTTTTGAAGAAGAAAGAAGAAAGAACGAGAAAAAATAAAAAGGAAAAGAAAGTTAAAATAATAAGAAATATATTTTATAATAAAATACTTGTAAAAATAAAATTATATTAGTTATTTTAGGTTGTTCACTCTCTTTGAGAGAGTGCACACCACTCTCTATGTCAGGTGAATGAAAAATGATATAATAATATTTGTTCAAAATTGTTTGGTGGGTAATAGGATGGTTTCAAAGTTAAGATATCTTTTTGAAAATTTTAGACAACTTTAATGGTGACTTTATGTCTTTTCTCATTCTTTTTTGGTAACTTTGATCATCTCGTCATTGCTAAGACATGACCAATTTTTTTTTCTTTATTGATTCAATCAGTTTCTTAATAAAAATAGAGCGAAGGATGATTCTTGTTATTTTTTGGATAGTATAAGGATGTTTTTTGCTCACTTAGATAATATAAGGATGTACATTAGATTTGAGTCATACTTGAAGGATGATTTTAGCCAAAACTCATCTATTTTAACTCATTTTAGCCTTATTCAATGGATGATTATTCTCCAAAAAATAATATTTATGAAGTCTTGCTTATAAACTGTGCATTGAACTTTAAACTTTTCATCACTAGATCAGGCTTTAGCCTAATAAAAGAATTCCAAACAACATATATTTTTTGTTTTAGCTTGTTTTAAAGAAGTTGAATAACATTGTTCAAAAGACTCTATATTGCTTCCCATTGGCATATCAACCTAATTTTACAAATTGAAAGTAGTGAGAAATACTTACAATAATTTACCTAATAACATCTAAATTAATGAGTATTTTGAAAGCACAAACGACAATATGGCTGAATCTTCCTAATATCTACCCCTCTTTCTATATCAGCTTTTCGAGGATGCTTTTTCCGATACTTTAAAATTTTACATTACGTTAAAAAGAAGAACGGATAATCACCTTTTTGGATCGCGCTCTCTCTCTATATATATATGCATAAAGAAATTATTTTCCCTCTTCTTATGTATCTGCAAAAATTGGTGACCTTCATGTTCAGCTACTGCAACCCTCCAACATGATTCACAAAGAGGTTCGTTTGTGTACTTTAATTTTTACAAAAAAATGTACAATGCTGATTATGTACCTCATATATACCATTATGTCCATAAAAATCAATATCTATTAGAAGTTCTAGCCATGGTGGACAAAGTTCATTACTCCTCTCCATATCTGAACAAACAATATAGAGAGGCTTTGACAAAAAGAAAGAGAATAAAACTTATTACTTATACAATAATGTCAACAAATTCAATGTAATCCCACAAAGGGATTTGAAGAGGGTGGTGCAATCTTACCACATACCTTATGCAGATAGAGGGACAATTTTCGATGGACCTTGACTAAAGTAAAAATTTTAGTAGCTAGAAAAGTGCTAAAAATATATATAGGCATGTCATAATGTTATTCACAACATGTATAGAACTTTAAATCCATGTCAAAAAAGGAAAGGAAGAATAAATTAATGTTATTCCTTGTAATATTGAGAAAAGGAACATACGCTACCGAATCAGATTTTCTTTAGTCATTGTAAATTGGCAAGTAGGAAGTGTTTTTTTTTGGCTCATTAGTTTAATAAATACATAATATACCAAAAATAAACTTGGGCAATTTACTTTTTATGGTATCTAATGGGGCTTAAAATACAATAAGGTGGAGTAATATTTTGAAGCTTGTGAATTTGGAGTTTTTGTGTTTTGTTGAATTGAATTGATTGATGGGATCCCTTGATTGATTATAAATTAATAATTTGTACATATTAAATATAAAACTTGAGATTAATACAAGGTTTAGGCCAAAACTATTGAGTTCCTACATTTTAGGGGAGTTCTAGCTCTGCACCTGATTGTTGGTGTGGTACAATGGTAAAGTTCATGAACCATTGTCCCGAGGTCTCGAGTTTAAGTTTTGAATGGACTAAAAGCTATTAGTGTGATATATTAGAATGAGAAATTACTTTTATGAATAAAAGAAATTTCAGTTTACACCCATCTCAATTAATTGATTAGAAATTTGTAATTTTCTATCAACACCGGAGTGTTTATAACCATTGTTGTTAAAAGAAGAATATATATATATATATTAAGATCATTTCTCATCTTTATTTTTTTTTAAATTATTTTTCCATGTAAAAAAATTGTCAAAGGACTCAATTTTGATTGAAATGGGCTAATTTGAACTCAATTCTGACCCAATCTGATCCAATAACTATGTGTCCTGATCAATAAACGGATGAGGTGACACTCATCTAATCCCTACCAAGACAAGCCATCCTACAACCCAATTTTTTTTTATAAACAATTTGAGCTCAGGGATCTTTTTATTCAATCAGAAAGTAAAAACATATTAAAAGAGCATTGTTTGAGTAGTCCAGAACTAAGAAAAGGAAAGTACCCCTTTCTATATCTACCCCTATTCTCCTTACTCTTCTTAAACTTGTTTCTAAATCCACCTCCGCCTCTTCCTAACTACGCCTCCATGTATCTAGCCTTTGTGATCTCTCACTTTCTCCTCTGCCTCCTTTGGGTTATCAATTTGGTTGTATACACCGATTCAAATTTTGCGACTTCAAAAGACAACACTCCTATTTGTCTTCCTCAATCTTTTATGGGGATAATCGCATCTTCTTTGTTAGGTGTATGTTTCAGTTCAAAGTTTCAACTCAACTCTCAGAGGAGCTTAGTCAACTGCCTCAATGTCTTTGTCGTAAGTATGCCCCCTTTCCTTCTTTTTGCCTTTTTGTTGGTGTTGCATATTCTGATTTATGGTTCCAACAGCGGTAGTTGCTCTCGAGCTTCCTCTTTTGTGACCTGACGTTGGATGTTGTGCTTTTGGATTCATTCGGACTGTACAAACTTGTCTTGATCAATATGATTGTATTCCATATTGGTTAGATGTATCTTTTATCGTTCTTGTTTTGATTCTCAAGTTGTGATTTGTGCTTTATCCATGTTTAAAATTCTCCCGCACCTTTCCGATAAATGTTCAAAAAGCTTGTATTCCCTTTTTTCCAAGTGACTGTATGCACTATTTACAATTGCATCTTCTAGTTGGTTTCCTTCTATATATACATGTTGGACCTTGATTTCGTTCTGTTCCACTATATGCCTTGCTTCACCCACTATATCCTGCATCTCCCAAGTTATTTTCCATTCACTAGTTAACATTTTCAGTATACTGAGTGAGTCAGTTTCTATGATGACCGGTCTGAACTTGTTCTGTATACAATATTTCAGACCTCTTAGTGCCGATGTAGCCTCCGCCATGTTATTAGTGGTGATTTCTATCTCTTGTGCCTCTGCGAAGATCAAATCGCTCCTTTCATCCCTTACACAAAAGGTGTAAGTGCCAATTGCTAGATTTCCTTTTGACGACCCATTCGTATTACATTTAACCCAATTAGTTTCCGACATATTCCAAGTGACAGTTTTATGGAATAGCTTGGGTTTGTAACATTTTAGAAGCTTTACCACTCCCTCCCATATCATTGGACATTGAATCCAATGATAGGTTTGTTTTATAAATTTGTTGATTATATTCTGACACTGTTGAACCAATTTGTAAAGATTCACCTCCCTATCATATCTTCTTGCATTTCTTCTTTTCCAAAGTTCCCATATAAGAATTGCTGGTACTATCTTGAAGATCTTTTGTATTTTGATAGGACCAATTGCTTTCCACCATGAAATTATAAGTTGTTGTATATGCACTCCATTTATCTCAATACCTGCACAGGAAACAAATTTCTTCCACAACCTTTGAGCTATGGGAGATGTTAGGAATAAATGCTCCATAGTTTCTTGCTTATACTCCTTGCAACAATGACATCTTGATGCAGTATTCATTTCCATTATCTTCAAATTGTCATATGTGGAAATTCTCCTCTTCAACACCCTCCAATGAAAGATCCTACAACCCAATAATACGGTATAAATGCAGAAATAATCTAACAATAACATAAGTGTGGAAAACTTAGCCATTTTCAAAATATCTCCAAAATGTGGTTGTCATATGTACCAATCACTAATGTATAATAACAGAGTTGAAAAAATAAATACAAGTTTTTGTCTTTGTCTCTCGAATAGAATAATAACATAAGTAAGGAATGAGAGGACCCACCAGATGACAAGCAACTACATCTCAAGTATCCACAGAAAGCCTCAGACGTATATAGAAGAAGGGTACTCACACAGATCCAGACGCGAAACCTACACAAGTGTAGAAGCAAGGAGTAGGTACCAAACAATATGGTACTCAACAAAAACCCACTAAACACAAGGTAAAACCAGCTAGACTACGAAAACTCCTTTCATCCCAACCAAACTGCCACAACTATAACCTGTACATAAATCAACTCTACCTAATAGTTCACGATACACAATTCTCATGATTCCATAATCACAGTTCAACTTTTACAGTTCATCAATCACAAGTATCAAGTTCATCAATCATGATAATCAATTTCATCAATCACAAATATCAAGGTCATCAATCACTAGTATCAAATCGGGACCAATGGGGAACACCCAAGATCCATAAATCCGTCGAAAGCAACCTCGACGTCAATAAAACTTATCGAAATATATCCTAGTATCAATAACACTTACCAAAATAGACCTTGGTATAAATAACACTTTCCAAAACTGACCTCATCGTAATCACAATTCATTTCATCATAGTGTTCCAGAACCGATGTAGACATGCATGCTCACCCAATAATGAGGAAATGACAAAGTCAAGTAATATACATCCAGAACAATTCTATTAAACATTTCATCAACCACCAATTCAATTTTAACACTCAAGGTAATTCATACTACACAATACAACATTATCAACACGTTGCCTTTTTCATTAATCCCATATCTATCATTATAGTTATTCAATTTGAGCATTTAACCATGTTACCTCATTCTCATTACTCTCCAACATATACAACAAGTAGGATTCAAGATTCTACAAGTTTTTAACAAGGTTTAGAAGTTTGTTTGCTTTAATCAATCACAAATCAATCTGAGACATGAGATTTTCCTTTTCGAACGATATCCAAATCAACACAATCTAGTCGAATAAGGATTCACAGTGAAATTTCGAAACTAACAACATATCAGATGGGTCAGATCGGCTCAAAAGCTCATTTTTGAAAATAAGATTTGAATCTAAAAATTGTTACATAAATATATTACCCAAAACTTTGGGACTCTATTGGTGGAAACCACTTCGAAAATGGAGTTGTATTTCACCTAAAATCACTGTTTCTTCTTAAAGCTCAAGTTATTGAAAAAAACCCCAAGGTTTGAATTCAAATTAGCAAATTAAGTGATAAAATCTTGCCATAATCATGAAATAATAATGAAGGGGAGGTAAAATTCGTTACCCAATCTAAGTTTCTTGATAACCCACTTTGAAATCGCCAATACCGAGCTTGAAAATTCAAAATGGAGAAAATGGGGTTGAAACCTGATTTTAGAAAACATTTTGCCCAGGGGTCCTCCGCAAATGCAGACTGTCACGATCCGAGTCTACACCCTGGACGTGATCAGCACTCGAAAATTACTGTTGGTCCCCAAGTGAACCCTCATTCTGGTTGACTACAAACGGAAGACTAACTCAAGCATACATAAGCTTAAAGATAAATTAAATTCATTGAACACAAATACTCAACTTTAAAATTTTTTGAACAATACTCAATAAATATAGTCATAGTTTGTAAACAACTTGAAAGAAAATAAATACTGAAAAACTCTTCAACTCTGTCTATCTATGGCTTCCTCTACTATTATAGAAGGATATCAAGACAAGACCCACGACATCTCAAAGCTACTAATTTTAAGGTAAAGGTGAACTCCTCTAGAATATAAGAAGGCTCACCAAAGCTGACTAGAATGTCACATGACCTCAACAAAATGCATGTTGATGATGCTGAATACCTGTATCTGCATCATGAAACGATGTAGGCCAAATGGCGTCAGTACATTGAATGTACGAGCATGTAAGGGGAACTCTGAAACATAAATATAAGCATGAACTAATAAAAGGAAAGACATACTCACCTCGTCTTAACTCAATATGACTCAAGAATACTCAACTCAATATGAAAGCAATAATAATAAAATGCAATATATAAAGCTTTGTAAGCAGTAGATACGAACTCAAAATGTATAAAAATACAACAATAAACTCTTTACTCTTATTTGGGAGATTCTTTAACTGACAACCATCATTATGAGCTATGAGATGATACAGTGACTCGCCCATGCTGCCAGAATTGTCCAATACCTTGCCAAAGTATAGAATATCCTCAACTAAGTGGATCTACTAAACTCTGCCCGAAGTGAAACGACCCCAAAAATGCCCGAAAATGTGCTTCGAAAATACCTATAATTGTAATTTCCATATATCTCAAATCTGTGCATGGTTTCAGAAATTAGACTTCATATTCTTATTCATGGGGTCAAATTGAGTGGGAAATGGGTCTAACCCGAATTTTAGAGCAACCGTATCAAAATTCGAAAATCGCAAAAAATGTGATTTGGAGGGTCAACTTTAAAGGGGCATATATCTTAGCACACAAGGAACTGGAAGGGCCACAACCTATTAAATTAAATCTCTTTGAGTTAGCTTTCCAACGCACTTGGTTTCACCTCATTCCGAGTTAGGATGAAGGAGTTATGACCATTTTTGTAAAACCTATCTGTGCAGATTTGCAATTTCCAGTGAACTATTATTTTTTTAAGCCTCACTTTTGAGGCTAAGTGTTGGGGGCGTTTTTTTAAAAAAGGGGATATGTCCCATACTTAGTCATTTTTACCTTCAAAAACACTCTCTAAGCCCTCTACAAAATTCCACCAAGATCCTCAACCAAATTCAAAAAGATCTCAAGCTCTAATTCCGGATTCAAGACTCAATCTCAAGCTTCAATTCTCCATTCCAATCTTCATCAAGGATTCTCCAAAGTTGAGGTATGTGGGTTTGATTGTGGAAACCTTCCTTTCCACAAGTCCAACCATTTATCCTCTATTACTACTTCAAGTTTATGGGTCCTTATGGTTATTTATGAACTCTTGAAGTATGGAATTACTACTACACACCCTATTATGGTCTATTTTGCATATTATCATGAAATGAAATTATTATGTGATGTTTATGGTTTTCATGCTTCCATGATCAAATTATGAAGGTTGATTTATATATATGTATGTTGTTGGTGGGCTGATTTATATGGATTTTGGAATTGGTTGGACTTAGTACTCTTGAAATACATGATTTTGTTTACTTGAATAGTAGCCCACCATGTGTTTGATAAAATGCCAATTTATAGAATTCTTAGGAAATGGAAGGTCCAATGTACGTCCTATGAGTCGGATGGTTATATAATTACTGAAATGATGATGAAATGGACACATGTATATGATTTTCTCTATATAAGTGTTGTGAGTCGACCAAGCCTAGATCGGGGGGTTGTAGGCCCGGGTAACCGTATCGAGGGGTTGGTACCTTGGTTGCCTAGTACGGGGGGTAGTAGGCCCGTATAACCATATCGAGGGGTTTGTACCTTGGTCCCTAGCTCGGGGGTGGTAGGCCCGGGTAACCACATTGAGGGGTTTGTACCTCTTTCGCCTCTCCAAGGGGGTGGTAGGCCTTGGAAATACTATATTGATGGTCACTCGCCACACATGTACTACGCCCCACTAAATATGATTTTTATGTAAGCATCATTATACATATCATCTCATTAATATGCTATCTATCGGGTATGATTATGCATTTTGCCTATGATGTCCATCTATTGTGCATTGCATTGCATCCCATATACTTAGTACATTCAAACGTACTAATGCATACTCTATACCTACATGATGTCACCAAGTAGGGACCGGAGCACCGCTTGACCATCCTCCTCCGCGTGGCTAATACGATTTTCTATCGAGGTTATTGGTGAGTCCTTCATTCCGGGGACGTTGCTTATGATCTCTTGCTATGTATAAGACTTTTCCTTGTTTTGTTATGTATTGACTATGAGGGTGAGCCCGGTAGTTTGTCTTGGCCCCGCTAAGTACCCATGTTTAGAGGTGGTGTTGGACAAGTTGTGTATTATGGTTGAGCTTGACTCATCTATGGTATTTATGTATCATTCTCTTTTTCTCTTACTCCCTTAGTCCCGACTTCCCCTTGATTATACTTATCGCTTATGGTCATTTTAATTGCTTCCGCGACCAAGGATGTGTAATGATACGCTATGAGGCTTGTTTGGGGTTCCTTCGGGTTCCCCATTCGCCGGTCACATCTAGGCCATAGGCTTGGGTCGTGACACGAAGGCACTTAGGATTCATCTAAAAAAATATAATCTTGTACCCATGTTGGCATACATGGTTTATGAGGAATATGAGTTTCCTGAACTCATCCCATATCGATGCTCAATACTGCTCCCAATAATATATACCTCATGCTCATATGTTTAAAAATATAACTATTCCTCTGGTTTGAGATAATTGCTCAAACTACCCTCTTAAAAGAGGTAACTGCTTTTGAAATATCTTTGAACTCATAACTCATTTATAAATCAAAGTTTCTCTTTTCTTAAAATAATATTCTATTTCTTTATGTAAAACTGAAACAATTGGGAAATACATAGTCCCCTTATACTCCTTCTGAAACTCCTCTTTACTTACTCAAAACTCAGTTTAAAACTCAAATATTGGCTTTAAAAATCTTCTCAAATTTTATAACTCAATTCATAGGGTTCATGCAGAATTATGGGCATAAACAACTCAACTCAAGGATCTTAATAGCAATATAGAAACTCATAACTCAACGATACTTCCCCTCTCAAGGATATTCAATTCATAGAGTTCATGCGAAATTATGGGCATGAACGACTCTACTCAAGGATCTCAATGACAATATAGAAACTCATAAACGCAACTCTTGTCATTCTCATACTATTTTACTCAAGTCTAAGGTTAATTTCAAAAGACTTCTCAACTGACTTGAAATGGATCTCTTGAACTTTTCTCTTAATCTCTCAATAATTTGAAAAGTAAATTCAAGAGATATGATTAGAATACGTGGGATCTTTCAATGATTAATGAAGACATTAGGAATTAATAATAAGAAGAGAATAAAGACACGATTCGAAATGATGCATAAGGAATGAAAGACAAAGGCAGGCGACCCTGGCGCATTCTTGGCGCAGGGTGCCAACCCCAAAACAACTGGAGCCACTTTGTGGCGCACTGCAGGTGCAGGGAGGCAGTCCTTCTGGTGCCTTGGTGGCGCGTCGCCCCACGCTGTGCCCAGAAAACCCGACGAATTTTCTTATTCTTTTTCAATCCCTAACTCATCTAAAATCGAATGATTTTCTCCAAATTCCCTTGGATTCATAAACTCAACATGAAATTATCAAGATCTCGCTCAAAATCTATCAAGAACCATCATTCATTTGCAAGACCCTCACCTCAAGAACTCAACAAGACTCCATTGATAAAAAATGAAGCTAAAACCTCAAGAACTCAATAAATTTACTTCAAGAACGAATCCATGGTAAAAGCTTAGATGATTGGCGTGAGGGAGAACAAACCCAACACTATGAAAGCTTACATACCTCGAAAGAACTAAGTTCTTGGCAATTTCCCCAAATTCTTGAAGAATTCTTAAAATCTCTTTTTTCTCCTCTTAAACTTGCTCTCAAAACCCGTCACACTTTGTGAAATGAATAAAATTGATTTCCATCAGCTTAGACCCCTATTTGGGTGAACAAAACGTGTTAGGCTAGTGGGGTAAGTAAAAGACCAAAATACCCCTTCTTAAAACGGATGAAAAAGACTGATCTAGAGAGACTGCACTCAAACGGGCATAACTCCATCATCCAAACTCGGATTTTAGTAAACTCGATAGCGTTGTTAAGAGGACTCAAAGACCGTTAATTTGATAGGTCATGTACCACCTACCTCTTTATGTTCTAAAAGATATGTTTGTTTGAAGTCGACCCAAAACTTAAGAAAACTAATGGGTGACTAGAATGAATTTCTCTTTAGTTCTTTTTGGAACTCAAGGTGTTTTATCTAGTGACCTTAACACCTAAGAAAATTTAAAATCAGTCGGTAAATCTCGTTCACAAATGAAAAATGGTTCGAGTTGTAACTTAATTTTTTTTGGGGGTGTTACACAAACCCATTTCTGCGAACGCAGGCTTTAATGAAGCCCGACCCTCTACGAACGCGACAAAACTCCCACAAATGCATAGGTCAATATCTTGACTCAGTGTGAACGCGGTTGATCCTCCACAAACGTGTAGGTCCCCACAGTTTTCTATCTGTGAATGCGGAGGGTTAGCACCAGAACTCAAATAGAAAAACCAACCAATACAAAATCCTCAAAATAGATCCTAGGGATTCGTTGAAACCCCGTACACACAAACCAAATATGTTATCTGACTGAACTCGACGTTTCAGACTCAATGGGACCATGAAAACATAATTTGAGGTTTTCTTAATACGAAATTCGTGAAAGTCATAATGAAAAAATATAAAGCCTAAGAAGGCCAAAACATACTTGAGGCCTCTGAAAATTCAACCAAGACCTCCCCTAAGCCTAAAATTATCCCTCAAATTTAATGAAATTGTCAAAAATCCGATTTGAACATCTGAACCCCGAATATTGATCAAAGTCAACCCAAAAGCTAAAACCTCAATAATTTTTAACTTGGGACCTCAATTCCACGAAAAAACTCTGAATCTGAAACCGACTAATCTCTTAGACCAAGTTTCATATTTCAAAACTAATGGAATCGATGGAATTTTATTCGGAGACTCGAAAATTCAAAAGGTAATGACAACCATTTTAAAACAATTTTAGTCTTTCAAAACTCTAAAATTTCCACAATTCACAAATTTTTACTCAAAACTCAAAATTGATTTCACAAACCAACTAGGAACGGCTCGAGGAAACAATCGAGAGGGGTAAAATGATAATTTTAAAAAAAAATCTAAAATGACCTTTTGAGTCATTACACTATTACTCGGGTATTAAATAGTCATTGATGGTTAAATATGTCTCTAATAGGTTAAAATTAGCTAAAAATGGTTCTTAAGAAGAACTCGTAGATCTTGTAAGCAGGGGCAGATTTACGTTGAATGAAGGGGGTTCATTCATCAAAAAATTACACTATATATATATAAGATCAAATTTTCAGTTTATATGTGTATATATATTATATTGAACCCCCTTAACATACACCAAAGGCGTAGCTCAGTGGCGTTGGGGGTTCAGCAATTCACCATACTGTGCGCGAGATCGTGTGTTCGAATTTGGAGGAAGGTATTTTTTATCAGCTTATATTTTAGGCGTTTTAATTTTTTTTTAATAATAATTGAATAAGAAAATGACGTTTAGATCCAAAAAAAAATTAAAACATTGATTGGGACTTTAGAATTTATTAGTTTAATCCTTATTTACACAGTCAAATATTAAAAAACCCTTTTCTTCTTCTAGGATCTTTCCACGTTTTATTTTCTCCCTCTCTCGTTCTGTCGTGCAGTGGCTGCTGGCTGTTGCTAGCCTGCTATTGCACTGCTTGCTGTTGGAATATTGTTGTTGCTTGCTGCTTCGATTATTGAAAACTTGGATTGCTTCTTTCATCTTCATTAATAGTTACTTCGGTAAGTTTTTGGTTTCCTTTTTTTAACTAGATTTCTATATACCTTATTTCGTTATTTTTTTATATGCTTTCTTTTAGTTGGCTGATTTACTGATATCAATGAAGTTTAGATTTTTTTTGTTTGGCTGATTTTATGTATTTTCTTAATCTAAAATTGGAGAGATAGAGAAATATAATTTAATAATCAAATAACCACTGCTTAAGCTTTTTGGTTTTGGTCCTTATTGTGTGTGTGCTTCTTCATAATAGTTATTACTGTGTGTTTAGTTCTCTTAAATTCTAACTCAATTTTTACTTTACGATTCAATCTCAATATTCAATGAAAAAGTATTTTACCTCAGTATCAAAATCAAATTTAGCCTCTCATAGTCATAGTCAATATAGCCAAGAAGAAAATGTCAATCATTCAGAAGTACCATCACATTCTTCTCAAGAATTTGATTTGAGTACTTCAAAGTTTGATCCCGGTGAAAGAACTTCAATATTGAATTATCATCCAAATCATCGTGATGTTATTAGAGGAGCATACCTTGTGAATGGTCCTTGTCAACCTCGCCTGGAGGTGTATGAGTACCCTCAAACAAATATTTCTGGATCAATGCATCGTTTTAATCTTGAATGGTTTGATGATGTATATCATGATTGGTTGGAGTATGGTGTTAGTAAAGATGCAGTCTATTGTTTGTATTGCTATCTATTTAAAGATCATAACATTAATCAAGGTGGAGGTGAAGTATTTTCATGTACGGAATTTAAGAATTGGAATAAAAAGAGTGATCTTGACAAGCATATTGGTCTGCCGAATAGCCCACCTAATCGATCAAAAAAGAAATGTCAAGATTTTCTACGATAACAACAGTCTATTCAATCTGTATTTGAGAGGCAATCTTATCAAATTAAGCATGTATATTATATCTGATTAAGTGTTTCAGTTGATGTAGTAAGACTTCTCATAACTCAAGGATTCGCATTTCGAGGTCATGATAAAATGTAAATCATGACTTAGTAAGGGTAATTTTCTTCAGATTCTTTCATGGTATGCAAAAAGATGTGATAAAATTTGTGATTATATACTTGAACAAGCCCCTCAAAATGATTAAATGACTTCTCCAATCATTCAAAAAGATATTGTGACTGCGTGCACGATAGAAATAGTTAAAGTTATTCTTGAGGAACTAAATGGTGACTACTTTGCCTTACTAGTTGATGAATCTTTTGATATTTCACGCAAGGAGCAAATGGCTATCGTATTACGATATGTTGATAGAATGAGATTTGTGATGGAGTGACTTATTGACATTATTCATATTCAAGATACTAGTGCATTTTATCCCTGAAAGAGGGAATTATTAATTTACTTGCTCAACATTCTTTGAGTCCATCAAGTATACGTGGACAATGTTACGATGGGGCATGTAATATGCAAGGTGAGGTCAATGGACTTAAAATGTTGATTAGGCAAGAAAGTAGATCGGCTCAATCTATACATTGTTTTGCTCATCAACTTCAACTCACTCTTGTTGGGGTCTCTAAAAAGTGTGTTGAAGTGGAAAAACTTATAGTATTGGTCTCAAATATTTTTAATGTATTGGGATCTTATTTTAAGCGTATGGATGCTTTACGAGAAACAATTCAAGATGCATTAGATATGGGTGAACTTACAACTGGTAGGGGCTTGAATCAACAACTTGGTCTTTCAAGAGCTTGTGATACTCGTTGGGGATCTCATTATAAATCCTTTAATAATTTTATTCTTATGTTTGGCTCTATTCTTGAAGTTCTTGAATCACTTGCTTTGGATGCACGGAGTATGGATGAAAGAGCCAAGGCAACAGGACATCTTGAATCTTGTCGAACGTTTGAGGTTGCATTCATGTTGCATTTGATGAGAGATGTTTTAGCAATCACAAATGAGCTTAATAAATACTTACAAAGAAAGGAGCAAGATATTGCAAACGCCATGATACTTGTTGAAGTAGCAAAAAGAAGGTTGCAAGTTTTAAGAGATGATGAATGAAATTCTCATATTGCTAAGGTATCCATATTTTGTACCAAACATGAAACTTTGATACCTAACTTTGAGGAGCCATATGTTAGCTCTTTAAGATCATGACAAAGACTTGCTCACTATACAATCTTACATTATTATCGTGTTGAAGTGTTTTGCAATATTATTGATTTGCAACTTCAAGAACTTAATGATCGTTTTAATGAGGTAGCTACTGAGTTGCTCCATGGAATTACTTGTTTGAATTCAATTAACTCATTTTGAAGTTTTGACATAAAAAAGATAATGAGAATGACTGAATTATATGCAGATGAATTTAATATGGATACTTTTGAGAATCAACTTGCAAGTTACATTGTTGATGTTCGTGATGTTGATGAAATGTTCTCTGATCTAAATGGACTTTGTGATTTTTTCAATAGATTAATCCAAACAAAAATACATTCAAATTATCCTCTGGTGTTCCGCTTAGTGAAACTTGCTCTATTTCTATCAATTGCCACTGCATCCGTTGAAAGAGCTTTCTCGGCAATGAAGTTTATCAAGAATGACTTGCGGAGTCAAATGAGTGATGATATTTTTAGTGGTTGTTTGATACCTTTTGTAGAAAAAAGATGTATTTGATAGTATTCCTAATGATGCTATTATTAAGACATTTCAAGATATGAAATCTCGTAGAGTACAATTATAATGATGTAGGTAGTTGCATTTTCAATTGTAAAATTATATTCTGATAGATTTCACTATGTGACTTTTGTTGGTCTATTTGAATCAAAATTGATATTTGTCATATCCAATTTCATTCTTGAAACTTTCAAGACTCTCCTCATGTTTGCATTCTACATTTATGTTTGATCTATTTAAGTTTTTAGATATATGTGCTCTAAATTAAGTATTTTTTATTCGATTTGTTTATATTCGATTCGACCCATTTTGGTGTGAATAGTATTTGCGTGATTAATTTTTTTAACCCCCTTGATGAAAATTCTGCATCCGCCACTGCTTGTAAAATCAATGAGGCTCTGATATCACTTTTGATTTTTCTTAAATTTGAGACAAAAATGTTGAAAATATCTCTCAATCATTTTATTAAGAATATAAGAGTTTAAATAGCCAACTTAAACACAAAATCTACATAATTAAAAAATCAAAAATTAAAAATATCTCAACTTTCAACAACTAAAACGACCTACCAAAAATATAAATTTTAAATTTATTCTAAGCCTAAAAAACTTATTATGCTAAAGTTTATTATATTAACTGAAAACAATTTTCAATAGAAATTACTAATGTAAACTTATATTTGACTCAATAGGATTATTTACTAAATATTAAACAAGATAAATATGTTAGAATTTATTTAGTACCCGTTTGTCCATGCAATATGGAATCATGAAATGAAATTGAAGCTTTGTTTGGACATGCGATAATAAATTTTTGTGTTGTATATATTCTCATTAACATAAAAATCTCATAAGTTGTATAACTATTAAAATAGTCCCAATTGTTTATTCAATCTTACCAAATAAATAAATATTTATAAAATCGCATAATAAATTATTACAAAATTATTTGTCTCCACTTAAGTAACTATTTCATCTAACTTTAATTCATCAAACTTTAATTCAATAAACAAAATTAAACATAAATTGTAGTGTACTAGTAATTGTTTGGACATGCGATATTGCTTTGAGATTTTTACTTGTCGCTTTTGACATATAAAAAAAAGACAATAATTTTTTTTCATTATTTTATATTCAACATTAAAAACTTATTTTTCAAATTATATTTAATATTCTTTTTGTAGTATTTTGTAAGGATGAAAAATTTAATTTAAGGTAAATTGATAATATGTTGTAGCATTAAATTAGGAATAATAATTATCTCTTCTTATTCTTAAAAACTACAATACACGTTGAAAAAATTGTTTCTATATTAATTTTTTTTTATCTATATAATTAAATTTTAAGAACTATCTTATCACATAATTTTCTCAAAAATTATTAGTCTCTTCAAAATTTTATGGTTAAGCATAAATAATTATGCATTAGATTAAGTTTAAGTCTATCCAATCTAACTTTCATTGCATCAATTTATTGGAGTAAATGAAAAGAACACATTTCACTGCATCAATTTGATTTGATCTGTTATTCAAATAGATATAACTATAAGTTGTAATAAATATAAAATGGTAGAAGTAATAAATTAGGTGTTGGAGTAAATTAAGAGAACAAATTTATTACTTAACAATCGGTTGGTGTGAGTTAAAATGACTATATGTTGGTGAGAATAATAAATTTAAAAAAGTAATGATGTGATTATAAATTTTAGTTACATATGAAATAATGGTTAGTAGATATAAATGTGAGTTGTTTTAACAAAATATAAATTTGTGGGTCATTTTTTGTATTTCAAATATCTCAAATCATGATATGGAGTTTCATATCATGATTTTTGGAGAATATGGAATCCCCATATCATGATATGAAATCATTAGATGGGATCAACATGAAATCGCAAGTCCAAACGTTGATTTCATCTCATGATTCCATATCGTGATATGGTATCGCATGACCAAACGCCTACTTAGTACATCAAATTCTGCAATCATGTGTTCTATTCTTTACATTGACTATTGAGTTATTGAAAAAGAACTTGATAAAGTTCAATTGTCACCAGTCAAACTACGAGAAAAATCTACCTCTGTTAACTACAAAATCAAACCTAATAAAAATGAATGGGAGGGGGTCATGGTTATTGGGAAGAAAAAGATTTTCTTCACATATTTATGATATGATATGCCCAAATACTTGTTAGAATTTTTTTATTATTTTATTATCACAATTGAGTTTTACGTTTCTCTAAAAAAAAAAGGAAAGTCAAAGTATTATTTTAATTGTTTATTACTTATTCTGAAAGGAAGAGATAATATCAATGAGGCTCTGATACCACTTTTGATTTTCCTAAAAATGATAAGGTAACAAAAAAAAGTTAAAAATATTTCTCAATTGTTATAAAACGAATGTCCACAATAATATATTATGTGTTGTAAGATAAATATACACACAATATGTTAAATATTGTATACTAGTTAACCATATGATATACTTGATGCCCAAAATATTTGCATGACAAATAGATATCAATGTATCACACTTGGCATCCAAATATATACAACTATATATACCCCTCTTCTTAAAACAAAGAGAGAAGTAAGAGTAAGTGCAAAAAAAATAAAAATATTACACATTATTTCTCATCCATCTTTTTTGTTCTCTTAGGGAATCTCCAACCAAACACCAAAATTTACACCAAATTTGGTGTCAACACTATTATAATGTAAATCAACTCCAACCCACTGCACAAACTTTTACACCAAAAAGAAATATTTTTCTCTCTCTTCATTATTATAATATTATTTCTTATTTCAATTATATTTTATTATTTCATATAACAAATTCTTTCTAAAACATTCATCATATATCATTCATATTATTTTCTTTTATAGTCGTTTTATATAAAATTATTTTATATCATAATTTTTTAAATAATATAAATTGCTAGCAAATATTATACATTATACATAATAATGGATAATACAAATAAAAGTGAAACCATTAATGAAATACAATTAAATAAATATTACATAATTGAAAAATTATTTTAAATTCTACATAAATATTCAACTTTCAAGATGACTACGATGCTTCCATAAATGCTCTATTAATGCATTACGTATTTCAAAATGAGCTTCTTTGTCCTTTATTTTTTATGTCGAAATACAATTATTATGTTTTGTTGTACTTTTTAAAATTACTATGTATTTTATATTTCAATTTTGATGTATGTCAATTATTACTTTGTTGAATGTTTATTATTTTTGGTTATTTTAAGTATATTGTATTATTTGTTTATAATTTATATGTTTGCATTTTTAATTTTTGTGAAGTTAATTGTAGTTATATCCAATTATAATTTATAGTAGAATTAACATAAATTTTATTTTTTCTAAAAAGTCATATATAAAATAATTAATTTATAAAAAAAAAAAACTTTTATAACTAAAATTAATATTATAAAAATATTACATTAAAAATAATTAAATATACAAGAGATTTAATTTAAATATACAATTTATATAATGTTTAATTAAAAGTTTTGTATAATGAAATAATATTGGTGTTGGGTTGGAGCTCCAAAACACCAAATAAGGATTTGGCTTATTTGGTGTAAAATTTGGTGTTGGATTGAAAATATTGATACTTATTTTATAACATCAATCATTATATTGATCATATAAGAGCTTAAATAGCCAAATTAAACACAAAATTCACATAATTTAAAATTTAAAAATTCTAAAATATTTCAACAACTAAGCCAACCTATCAAAAACATAAATTTAAAAAATTTAATCAAACTTAAACAACTTATTATGCTAAAGTTTATTGCATTAAGTGAAAAACAATTTTCTAATAGAAATTACTAATGTCTACTTATATTTCACTCAGTATGATTATTAAGTAAATATTAAACAAGATAAATATGTTCAAATCTATATAGTACATCAAGTTCTACAATCATATGCTCTTTACATTGTCTATTGAGTTATTAAAAAAGTAATTGATAAAATTCAATTGTCATCAATCAAACCACGAGAAAAATCTAACTCTCTTAATTACAAACTCAAACCTAATAAAATTCAATGGGAGGGGCGAGGGTCATGGTTATTAGGAAATAAAAGATTTTCTTCACATATTTATGATATGGTAAACCCAAATAACTGGTAGTATTTTGTTAAGATTTTCTTCCCATGTTTGAGTTTTACGTTTCTCTAAAAGGAAAGTCAATATTATCATTTTTTTTTTACTTTTTCTGAAAGAAGATATAAGATCTATGAGACTCTGATACCATATTTGATTTTTTAAAAAAAGATGAGGCAACAAAAAAAGATTGAAAATGTCTCTCAATTGTTGTAAAATGGATATCCACATTAATATATTATGTGTTGTAAGATAAATATACACACAATATGTTAAGTGTTGCATATTAGTTAACTATATGATATACTTGGTGCCCAAATTAAACACATGACAAATAGATGTCCATGTATCACACTTGGTACCCAAGTGCATACAACTATATATACCCTCTCTTCTTGTAACAAAGAGAGAAGCAATAGTAAGTGAAAAGAAAAATACTACACATTATTTCTTATCCATCTTTCTTGTTATCTTAGCATTGATACTTATTTTATAACATAAATCATTTTATTAAGCATATAAGATCTTAAATAGTCAACTTAAACACAAAATCTACATAACTTAAAATTTAAAAATTCTAAAATATCTCAAAAACTAAAACAACTTATCAAAAATATTAATTTCAAATTCATTCTAAACTTAAACAACTTATTATGCTAAAGTTTATTGCATTAACTGAAATCAATTTTCAATAGAAATGTAATGACCCGGAAGGTCATTTTTGGAAATTTTGAATATTCATTTAACTAGAGTGAACTAATTGATGGTTAATTATTAAATATCTAATTTTAGTTAATGCTAAATGGGTTAAGTTTATAATTTGGTTAATACCATATAACACTTGACCCATGTAGGAAAATAAATTATTAGGGTTAGGGAATTTTTGGTTCATAATTTAAGAAAAGAAAAGGAGTCAGACTTACCTGCGTAAAGCTGCTGCCGACGGGAGAATACTTCATGTCCAGGTAAATGTAACCATGCCAAATATATGCAATAGTGCGTATGAATGGAGTATATTATTGTTATTATTATAATGGTGAACAACATAGTCTTTTATAGTGCATTAATGACTGCAAAGTATGATTTGAATTGGAAAATCAAGGTAATTTATTGAGGGCTAATGAGAAAATAGTGTTTGACTGATTATTGGCTACATATAGTTGGAATTGAGTTCTGTCTCGTGTGGAAGTGACAGGCGAGGAGTTGGGTTCCTTGGCTTATGCGCTTCCATCACTGGTTTCGTAACCAGTGGTTCTCATATTTATTTATTCTTATTTTATTATCACATAATTATTCAAGTTATGAAATATTGGGATACTTACTAAATATTAAGTGTATTACATTATATGAAAGCTATTGAGGTTGTAGTGTTTGGAGAAATTATGACTTAATCCTAGGCTCGAAATTCAGAAAACATGAGAGTTGACATGTTAATTGGCACCAAGATTAGGAACTTGATTATAAATTGAGTGAGTTTTTGGGTCTAGGCTAGACCTATAGTAATTTGAGTATGGTTAGTTTCGAAATCTTATTGTGATTATTAATGTGAATAGATTGCTTTGAGTTGGAAGTTCAACGAAAGGAAAGACTCAAATCTCGGAGTAATTGTTCGACTATTTGAGGCAAGTGGATTTCTAAACCCTTGTTAAGTGTATGAAATTCATGTATTTCCTTGTAATATGTGTTTAGGGTAATGAGGCTTGGTGATGGGTTGACTTGTCCACATTGATTAATTCTAATGATGAAAAAGGGATAATAAAAGGCAATGTGATCAATTGTTTGTGTGATGTGTTGGGAATTGTTTGAAAGGCTTGTTAAATCATTGTTGATGTTGTATCCTGATTGTCTTGTTGTGAATTGTGCAATGTTATGAAAATGGTCATCTCCTCATTATTTGTGTGAACATGTCATTTGCATTGTTCTGAGACATGGTTCTGACAAGTGTTATGTGCATTGAGAAAGAATAAGAAAATAAAGAGGATGTACCATTTCGAGGGACGTATCGCGCGCCGCGATGGATACTATAATTCGAGGGACGTGTCGCGCGCCGCGACGGATACTATATTTCGAGGGACGTATCGCGCGCCGCGATGGTTACTATTATCGAGGATCGTATCGCGCGCCGCGATGGATGCATGGACAGATATGTCCCCCATGGGTCCCGGACTGAGAGACAGCGGGTGTGTATCATTAGGTCAAACATGCATCACTATACTTGACATTGCATTTCATTGCATTGCACTTCTTTATTATTGGTGAACTTGATCTTGTGTGTTGCTGATCTTGTAAGTGCCTTTCTATGGAACTTGTGACTGATGAATTATTAAGCTTGTTGTTGAAGATATGCAATTGTTAGAGTGTTGCTGTTGAGGATATGAAACTATTGTTGTTATTAAGGATATGAAATTGTTAGAGTGTTGTGTTGAGCTATGTGCTTTGTAAACTTTGAACTGTTAGGTTAGGCTGGTTCTATACATATTGTAGTTGTGAAGGTTCGGTTGGGTGTAAGGAGTACTTGTATTCTATCCCCTTAGCTCGTGTTTAGAGGTTTACTTGTTGAGTACCGTGTGGTTTGGTACTCACCCCTTGCTTCTACAAATTTTTGTAGGTTACGAGCCTGGATTTTTGTGGTACTTGTTATTCTCTTCTTTTTCGAGGCTTCTGGGAGATTTGTAAGGTAGTTGTTTGTCTTCTTAGCGATCCTTCTTACTCCTGTTTATGATCTTGTTCTACTCTAGAAACAATGTCATATGAGACTTGCATTTTTCTTTTGATTCAATTGTAATACTTTAGAGGCTTGTGCACGTGACAACCAGATTTTGGGGGTATTTTTGAGTTAATTATGAAATTTCCGCATTTTATTGTAATGGGTGAGTGTTAGGCTGACTTATCTTGGTGGGATAAGACGAGTGCCATCACGTCCAATTTTGGGTCGTGACAAGAAATTACAAATGTCTACTTATATTTAATTAGGCGAAATTATTAAGTAAATATTAAACAAGATAAATTTGTTTGAATTTATATAGTACATCAAATTCTACAATCATGTGTTCTTTACATTGACTATTGGGTTATTGAAAAAGTAATTGATAAAGTTCAATTGTCACCAATCAAACTATGAGAAAAATCTGAAAAAAAAAAGAAAAGAAAAAAAGGAAAAAAAAAATATGAGAAAAATCTAACTCTCTTAACTATAAATTTAAACCTAATAAAAATCAATCTGAGGTGCAAGGTGTCATGATTAAAGGGAAGAAAAAGATTTTCTTCATATATTCATGATATGATAGTCCCAAAAAACCGTTATGATTTTTTTAATCACATTTGAGTTTTACGTTTCTCTAAAAGAAAAGTCAAAGTATTATCATAATTATTTTTTACTTTTTTTTTAAAGTAAGAGAGAATATCAATGAGGCTTTGATACCATTTTTTATTTTTTTTCTCAAATGATGAGAAAATTTTAAAAATAAAGGTTGAAAATATCTATCAATCATTCTATTAAGTATATAAGAGCTTAAATAATCAATTTAAACACAAAATCTACATAATTAAAAATTCAAAAATATCTCAACTTTCAATAACTAAAATGACCTAACAAAAATATAAATTTCAAATTTATTCTAAATCTAAACAACTTATTATGTTAAAGTTTATTACAGTAACTGAAAATAATTTTCAATAGAATTACTAATGTCTACTTATATTTAACTCATTAGACTTATTAAGTAAATATTAAACAAGATAAATCTGTTAGAACTTATATAGTGCATCAAGTTCTGTAATAATGTGCTCTTATTCTTTACATTGACTATTGAGTTATTGAAAAAATAATTGATAAAGTTCAATTGTCACCAATCAAACTACTAGAAAAATCTACTTCTATTAACTACAAATCCAAACCTAAATTGGAGGGGTGTCATGGTTATTGGGAAGGAAATTTTTTTTCCACATATTCATGATATGGTAGGCCCAATTAACTATTATGATTTTCTTACCACATTTGAATTTTACGTTTCTCTAAAAGGAAAGTCAAAGTATTATTATAATTGTTTTTACTTTATTCTGAAAGGAAAATATAAATCTCTTTGATATTTGATTATTTTCTCCTTAGGGAAAAAAGTTTAGAGTTTTATAGATTGAAGATTGTTCCTCTCATAATACAATAACATTTATAATGTAGTCTATAAAAAAAATTATTTGGTGAGAGATTTTCTCTCGATAGTTTTTAATATTTCTTCATATTTGTTTTTCACTTATAGACCAATTGATCAAATCATATAATATTATTGTGTATTTTATATAAAATAAATTTATCAAATGATTTACACTACCATGAATTGTAATTGTAAGTTTTTGCATGACGTCCTAATATTCAATTCAACAAGTGGTATCAAAGTCAATAACCCAATAGTTGAAGAAGGTTGAAGACAAGTTCAAGTGGTTCAAGTCAATTTGCAACCAATTTGACAATAATGAAGTTTTTTGTCCAACTATATGTGGAGAAGAAGTTTTAACCATATTTTAACATTTTTGTTGCTGCATCTTTCAAAAATAAAAAATGTATTTTTTTTCAAACTACTTTTAACCCATATATTTTAAATTTTATTTTAATCCATGACAAGCGGAAGTGATGAAGATTATGTGAAGAAAGAAAATTATCATACATGTGAAGAAGCCTGACCAATTTTTTGTCAAGAAAATCTAGTCAAAAGTGGAGAATTATTAGGTTTTTGTTTTGATTTTCTTGCCATGTTTGAGTTTTACTTTTCTCTTAGTTAGTATAATTTTCTTTGTTATCTATAATATCTACACTATGATTTGCAATTATTAGCTTGTACATAGGGGTGACAATTTCATCTCATATTAATGAAATGAGTCCATTTAATTCATATTTAATGACTTGGATCACTCATATTTTAATTGGGTAAATATGGGCTTCAAGTTATTTTAAGGGCTCCTACAAATATGGTCAAAATGAGTAAAATATGACTATCCATATAGACCCATATCAATCACTTCTACTCAAAATTCTAAATTATGCCAAAAAATAAAAGATTTTTATATTAATTTTTTATTTCAAAATATTAATTTATTTTTCAAAAAAATGGAAGGGTGGGTAGGGCTGAGAAAGGGGGGGTAGGTTGGGTGGGAGGTGGGGGTGCGGGGAGGTGGGGGGTAGGGTTGGCAAAAAAAAATTAAATTTATTTTTTCGAAAAAAAAGTTTTTTTAAATTTTTTTGGGGGGTGGCGGGTAGGGGTTGTCAATTTTTTTTTTGGGATGGGGAAGGTGGTGGGGGTACAGGGTTGGGATGGTAGAGGTTGAAGTATTAACAACTTAGCTTTGATTTAATATTTTGGATTTTAAGAGATTAAAGTGGGTTACAACCATTTTACCCAAACCATATTTGACTAAATCCACATTTACCCATATTTTATATGGGTGGATTGTGATCCAATCCATTTTAACTCAATCCATATTCAATCCAAACCACCCATTTGTCAACCCTACTTGTACTGTTGTACATGACACTATCTATTTCAACCCCAACAATGACACTATTATTAGATGTGAACAGAATAAGCTTATCATTTTATTTTGGATGAATCAATCGACAGACGCCTAAAGTTGACATCATTTTTCACTTAGACACATAAACTAAAACTTGTATCATTCAAACACTGTAGTAGGGAGTGACGGTTCCATTTTGACATTTTTCACACACTTGGCAAGTTAGGTATTTTTCACACAAAACAAGCACATGAAAAGCCTAAAAATGTTCTCTCTTTTTTTATATAAAAAAATCTTTTATTTTCTTCTTCTTTATTATTTTTCTCTTTCTTCTCACACTTAATATTTTACCGTTAACATATGTTTCACCATTGCTATTTTTCATCAAAAAATTATAAAATCCTTCACCATTCTTTGAGAAATGTGGTGTTTTTTTTTTTGGAACTTTCGCATATAGCCATTCAAAAATAGTCTAGTTACATTTCATAGCTATAGTTTGCTAATTACGATTGGTAGCTACATGTTATAGGGTGGAGAGTGGCAAGCGAGAGTGGGAGATGAAGGAGAGAGGCAAGCGAGAGTGGGAGATGAAGGAGAGAGGCGAGCGAGAGAGGGAAGAGAGTGGGAGAGAGGTGAATTGTATATGTATATCGGTTAGATAATTGTATATTATACATATGTATTTGTATATTATGCAAGCGAGAGTGGGAGATGAAGGAGAGAGGCGAGCGAGAGAGGGAAGAGAGTGGGAGAGAGGTGAATTGTATATGTATATCGGTTAGATAATTGTATATTATACATATGTATTTGTATATTATGCAAGCAAGATTGGGAGAGGGAGGAGAGAGGTGAGCGATATTGGGAGAGTGAGGAGAGAGGCGAGCGAGAGAGGGCAATAATTTGTATAATTTGCATCTCTTTTGTATAATTCGCAAGTATGTTTGTATAATTCGCATATCTTTTGTATAATTGAGTAATAAAAAGTCTAGAAGTATACAAATATGATAAAACTCGAAATAACGAATTGATACAAACATAAACATATGAACTTTAAACAATTATACAAAATATATTACACAAATTACATTATATAAATTATATTATACAAAATCCAAAAAACTACACGTTTATACAAACTTTAAAAAGTTATACACAAAAAAGATTGAATGTATATGATGACTAAAGTGAAAAACCAAAGGAAATCATCGTCATATACAAAATACAAATCAAACGAAGAATTGTTAGTTGCGAATTATACAAATGTGGCGAATTATACAAACATGAATAATTATAAAAACTCGAAGTCATCTCATGTAATTAATGGTTAATGTTGGCTCGAGTGGTAATTATAGCAAACTATAGCTATGATGAGTAATTAAGTAGTATAAATTTGCTTAACAACGTAATTTTCCCTTTTTAAATTTATTTTATAAAATCAAAATAAAAAAATGAATTTTCAGCTCTTAAAAAAAAGAATTCCACCCCGAAAAAGAAAAAAATATATCACCCCACCCCCTGTTGATCTTCTTCTTAGGCGAACGCCCTCCCCTTCCATCTCCTTTTCAGAAGGTCACCAAAAAATAAATTCAACAAAATCTATGCAATTTTGGTGAAAATTATATGGAGTTTGTTTAGAAGGGAGAAAAGGGGTTGGATAGATGGGGTTGAGGTTTTGAAAATAATTCTTTTATTTTTAGTTTTTGTTGAAGAATATACTCCCTTTGTCCCAAATTTATGTGACATACTTTCCTTTTTAGTCCCAAAAAGAATGACACGTTTCTATATTAAGTAACAATTAACTATAAAATGTTTATTTTACCCGTAATGAAATAATTTACGGTCACAAAAATTCTATCATTCATTTTGGACCACAAGTTTTAAAAGTTTTCATTTTTTTCTTAAACTCTGTGCTGAATCAAACTACCTCACGTAAAATGGGACGGAGGGAGTATTTCTTTTCTTTTTCTCACTATTGGAAATTGGGCCTACGACAACACAAGTAAAATTGTAGCCATATAGATTTAGAGCAACGTTTTAGCATGCGTTACATCAACTCGTGTGGTCATAGATCTATAGCAACAATTCTTGCAATGGATCAATATAATCGCTGCCATAGCCCGGATACTTCTATTGCAACGGCTATTCTTTAATTTGATGTGACGAATAAATATACGTATTGCAACGATATATAACCATTGTCATAGACATTTACTACAACGACCAAACTCTGTAGTACTGCAATAATTTTTTCCAATATATGAACTATCAACAAGGCACTATTGCACCGGGTTGTAATACATTTTACAACGGTTGTGATCACCTTTTGCAACAACTCCAATGACCTATCGCAACGTTTTAGGTAAATAGTAGTCCTAGCAAATAATTTAAATTTATATATCAAAAATTGTAATACACTACAAATTATATAAATTATAAAACAAATTTCTTTCATATATGATAGTTCAAAATACCCAACAAGTTAATTGTATGCATCTGTAAAGAGTTTGCACCAAAAAGTACACTTTTTGAAAACTCTAAATACTAAAAGGGCCCTGCCTAAAAACGGAAACCAAAATGGACAGTTCACCCATTTATGGCGAACTACAACTACCATTTTTTAACGATGTAGTCCCCGTTAACTCCAAATTCATCCAAACTAATAGTACACAAATCTTAAAGGTAGTTCGCCCACAAATGGGCGAACTACAATTCTTTTTGTTAATTCTTCACCAGAATATATATCTTTTTCTTAATTTTAAGTGTATTGTAAAATCTATTTGATACATAAAATCATAACTTTTTTATAATAAAGGGGAAAAAGAAAAATATACCCCCGAGCTATCATAAATGGTATGCAGATACCCTCCGTCATACTTTTGAGACATTGATGCCCCTGCCGTCCAAAAACTAGAGCATATATATCATTCACTCTCGTATTATATCAACGTAGTACTTGATCCCACACAATTTCTCATCTGTAGACTCACATCAAACTCAAGTCACTCATTATCCATACAATTCGTAGCATCGCTCGAATAATCATAATATAGTAACTATCTCTACACATCTCATTATGCCATCTTTTTCAGTCTACTTTGAAGATAACACATCAATCATACATAGCAATAATGTCATCATTCAAATACATCATCACATCACAAATTATTTACAAATTCATAAATTGTAACATTAATAATTTAATCAATTCAACAATTTGCAAGTTAAATATAACTAGCAACACTTACGCTCTGTTTGGATTGTTGTTACCCATTGTTTCATAATGTATTGTATTGTACTCTATTGTACTGTACTGTATGGCAAATACAATATTTGGCTAGACTGTATTGTTTGTTGTTGTTTAATAACATTTTAATTGTTTGGTTTGGTTGTATCGTACTGTATTGTAATTTATAAATTTACTAAAATATTTGTAATTATTTTAGGGTAGGAGGTCTGACTAGAATTAAATAATATAAGGTAAAGCGTAAAATAATATTTTGACATATTATGTAAAGATATAATTGGAAAAAGAAATTAAGTAACAATGGGAACACACCAAATCGGTTGTTCCATAAAATAAGGGTTTTCATTGTTACGTAACAACAAAATTTAACAATACAATACAATACATTTTAAGTAACAATTAAAACAAACATTGTAGATATAATAACAATACAATACAATACAATACAATACAATTATCCAAACAGAGTGTTAGTTTCATCAAACAACCAACAACTATGTCCAAAATTAAATTCAATATGAAATACAACTCACATTACATATTGATAACTGCACAAAGTCTAACTACAAGTAAACCTTAACCTACTCATACCCTTATATCTTACTAATTTATAACTAAGTAATTTCGGACTAATTAATTCCTTCCCCTCCTCTTGAGATCTTTTTCCTCAAAATAAATCCCAGGGATACTTAAAAGGAGTCCCCACAAAAACAGAATCAAGACCCTCAAAGCCATGCAAGAAAATAAAAATAAAAAATAAATAAATTTTGTCGGGCCTTCGCTATATTGTAGGTCGTTGACTAGTCAAGATTGATTTAATGGTCAACCTAAAAATTTAGGAAAAATAATTATTTAAAAAAAATATTTGATTTTTTTGTGCACTTTTCAATAACAACGGAATGATTTGTTATATTTATAAAAGGCTTAAGTCATGTCTAGCCCTTGAAGTTGTTTGCATAATTCACTTAGACACCTTAACTAGGACTTGTACCTATTGAACACCTATACACTCTCGAATTTGAACAACTTAGACACTTTATGCAGATGTGGCACAAAAAGTGTAATGCACACCTTGTTGGGAGCGTAACAAGGGCGTGTGAAATTAATATATTAACATTTTCCTTTTTTTTTCAATTTTTTCTTTTATTTATTTTCATTATTTTTTTAAAAAATAAAAATCTTTTTATCTTTCTCTCTCTTTCACCATAAGATCTTGCTGCACCATTTCTTCACAAGAATACACCGCCATTTTTTTAATCTTCTTATCACTATACTATTAATCTTTCAGATGTAGAATTAACCCATCATTTTTTTGTTGAAAAAAATCGAGATCATCATCATCGGAAAATGGACATTATCATCTACATCTTTTTTGCTGGAAAAAATGGAGACCACCATTCACATCTTCTTTGCCGGAACAAATGAAGACCATTATTTAAATATTTTCTCTCTTCCTCTTCATCTCCCCCGACCCGCACCCCTTCTTCTTCACAAATCAAACATAAACAGAAAAGAAAAAAAACAAATTCGAAATCACAATAAAAAAAAAAAAAACAGATCTTTCAAGAAAATACTATCAATTTAAATGGAAATAAGAAAGAAGGCATAGAGAGAAATAAAAATAGTAAATTCATACTTAATATATATATTAAAACCTCCATTTTTTCTATATTGAGAATTAACCATGGTGGACAAGGGTATAGCTCTTAGGGAAAGAGAAGAAAGGGAGGGATGAGGTGCGGTGGGGGAGGGGTGCGGGGTGGCTGGGTGTACAATTTCTTTTCTTTTCTTTTCTTTTTTAAGTTGAAATTCTTTTCTTTAGATTTGTTTATATTCAAAATTCATTTTTATAATTATTTTAAATTATAATGCCACGCGTCTTCATCTGATTTGTTATTTTGCCACATCAGGTGCATGTGTATTACACACACTTCCTCTTTTGATTATGTGTCAGAAAAATGTTTGATAGATATTTATTTTTGAAGATTAGAGTGTCTAATAGGAAAAAGGGTCTGTTGAGGTGTCTAAGTGGAATATGCAGACAACTTTAAGGGGACGTCAATGACTTAAGCCTTTATAAAATTTATGCAAGATTTGTTATTTCTAAAATATCAAATCAAATACTTCTCCCGTTTCTATTTATATGTTGTCCTTACTAAAAATAAATGTCCTTAATACTTGTCATCACAAAATCAATACATAAATAACACTATTATTTTTATTTTACCCTTGAGATTTATAAACATTGAGAGTATGAATTTGATCAACATAGAAAAACTAAATGATTAAATCATGTTCACCGGTCAATTTAATTGATCAAAATAAATTAATTTATGTTTATTTATTAAAAATTTTACTTCAAGAGAACATTAAATAAATGTATAATGGTAAACTCACCTAGGGATGACAATATCAGTCCATATTAATGAAATGAGTCCATTTTGTCCATATTTTGATGACTTGAATCACTCATATTTTAATTGGTTAAATATGAGCTTCAAACTATTTTAAGAGTCTCTACAAATATGGTCAAAATGGGTTAAATATGGGTATCCATATTGACCCATAATAGATCACTTAGATTTTACTTCCACTCAAAATTCTTAATTGTGCTAAAAAATAAAAAAATTAATATTAATTTACAAAAATTCAATTAATTTTCAAACTTAATTGAAAAAATAGTTTTTTTTTGCTTTGGAAAACAAAAAAAAATTAGGGGTAGGTTAATGGAAGGGGGGGGAGGGAGGGGGTATTATTTTTTTTTTGAAAAAATAGATTTTTTTTTTTTGTTTTTGGAAAATAAAAAAAATTTAGGGGTCGGTTGGTGGAAGGTGGGGGGAGGGGTAAATTTTTTTTTTTTTTTGAAAAAACAGAACTTTTTTTTGTTTTTGGAAAACAAAAAAAATTTAGGGGTAGATTGGTGGAAGGTGGGTGTAACACCCAGAAAATTTTTTTGAGCTAAGACTCGAACCGTTCTTCATAGTGAGTGAGATTTTGAAAGGAATTTAAAATTTCTTAAGTGTTAAGGTCACTATGTAGCACCTTGAGTTTCAAAAATAATTAAATTGGAAATAGCAAAATCTGAAATTTTGCAAGTTATGCTTAAGTATGAGTTTTGGGTCGACTTCAAACGACCATAACTCCTAGATCACGATGATTTAGGTGTGCTACCAGATACCGTAGCGAAGATATTTGAATTATCTTTCCAACGCCGCCGAGCTTGCTAAGTTTCGAGGTCGGATGAGTGAGATATGACTTTTTGAAGATAGGCTGCCCAGTTAAGGAAAGTTAGCCGAAAATAGAGAGGGGTATTTTGGTCTTTTCCTTACCCAATCAGATTTAATTCGTTTTTAGTAATATTTTAAGGGTATAATCCTATTAGGTTCAGTTTTATAATCCTAAAATACGCCTAGGGTTTTAGTTGAGAATTCAAGAAGAGAAAAGAGGAGAAAAGAAAAAGGATGAAAGCGTTCGTCGAGATTCTTGCATCTTGTTGCGGATTTTCGCCATGGGTTTAATCCCTAAGAGGTATGTAAGCTTTCATAGTGTTGTGTTCTTTCACCCACATGCCAATCATGATTTATTCAGCGTAATTTCGTTCTTGAAATTTAAGAATTTAAGTTCTTGATGAGTTCTTGACAAGTGTTCTTGAAGTTTCATTAAGTTTTGATGTAAGATTCTACTTGGGTCAACTTTAAACGACCATATCTCTTAGAATATTAAGAGTTACGTGAGCCATAACCTATCCAATTAAAGGTAATTGAATCTACTTTCCAATCCCACCAATTTCACGTCAATCCAATATCTGAGTAAAAAGTTATGACTATTTTAGTAACATATACGGTGCTGTTACGTATTAGCCGATGGGAATATATTGAAAATAATCGTTTGTCTTTTTACCTCCAAGAAAACCATCAACGAATTTATTGACAAATAAAAAGCTCAAAACAATCAGATTTTCATCTTCACTCATGAAAATCATATTTTTGGCCATAGAGATTTCAAGAAACTAACTCGAGAATCTCAAGAAAGGTTTTCTTGATTGTTTACCTTCAAGCTAGGGTTTCAAGGCTTCTAATCAAGTTCTTCTTCAAGATTCTTCAAGAATCTTGTTCTTCTAGGTATGTAAGGCTATCATAGTGTTGGACTAGTTCGTCCTCACGCCCTACCTCTACTTTCAGATCAGTAAAAGAGTAATCTAAGATACTTTCCCTAGATTTGAGTATTCTTGAGATAAGTTGATTTTGAGTTCTTGAATTCACGTTTCTTTTAAAAGTTATATTCCTAATTATCGAATAGCTATATTGTTATTGAGATCCTTCATATCTTCATATCATGAATCATAACTCTTGAATTCATAATTCAAATTCAAGAGAGAGTTAAGAGTAGAGTTCAAGAAAGCCTTTGAGTTCAATTGTGAATCCTTTGAGATCAACTATCGATTTGAACTAAGTTTTGAGGAAGTAAGTCAGAGAATGAGAAGAGTCACATACATGAGTTTCATAATGTTATTTAGACTATCGAGTGGAGTTGTTTCATGTCCATAATTTCCGCATGAACTTCGTAAGTTGAGTGTCTTTGAGAGGAGTAGTATCTTCAAGTCCTAAGTCTTGAGTATTGAGTTTCTAATCCCCTTTGAGATTATATTTCTAAGCATGGGACTATTACATGTTACCTATAAAGTCTTTGAGTTGAATTGTTCATGCCCATAATTCCGCATGAATCCTATAAGTCGAGCAGTCTTGAGAAGAAAAGTATCTTTGAGTCCTTGAGTTTAGTCGTTCATGGTCATAATTCCGCATGAACCCTCTGAGTTGAGCATTCTTGAAATGAGTAGTATTATTGAAGTTCTTGAGTTTCAAGTATTTGAGTTCTATCTGTGGTTATTGAAAACCTTGCATTGAGTCGTTCATGTCCATCATTCGACACGAACCACATTTTAAGAAGTCTTTTACAAATGTTTTACCTTTGTTTTAAGACTTAAGTTTTGAGTTCAGTAAAGAGTGAAGAGTAAAGTTTGAAGTCCTTTTCTTCAAAAGTATATGGGGACTAAGTATTCCCAAATAGTTTATAAATGTTTTCACATTTAAATAAGAACGGAAACTGAGATTTCCAAAGGGCCTTCAGGCTAGTTTTCAAAAAAGAGTAATAGTTTTCTAAATGAAGCAAGTAGGGAAACTGAGATTTCCAAGATAGCCTTTGAGCTAAGTTTTTGAGCAATTATCTCAAATCAGCAGAAAGAAGTAGGTTTTTAAAACATAAGAGCTAGTATATTTTTGGGAGTAGTATTGAACACCGATATGGGGGAGAGTTCAGACAACTCACAGCCCCCATAAACCATGTAGCCATCATGGGTAGAAAATGGTCATACTTTTTAGATGAACCCTTTTCACATAGACTAGTGGATCCATTAGTAGTTCATGTCCTATACCTTTGGCCGGGTATAGGATGCGCTGACAGCGTGAGGTAGATCGCTGTATCATCACTATAACTCTTATGTGATGGTTGTCGGTTAGAGAAACTCCCACAGAAGTTATTGTATTTTTATATACATTAGTTTATTGTATTTTTATATACATTTCAGAGTTATGTTGAATCCTTGCATACACACAGATTTGACAGCATGTTTTTAAACAGTTTGTTTCTTTATATTGCACTTGTTTTAAATTGCTTTATATTGAAATGAGTTCAGTCATATTTAGTTGAGTATTCAAAGTTGAGTATCCAGAGTCGAATATCATATCTTTGAGTCGAATATCATATCCTTGAGTTGAGTATCTAATCTCGGAGTTGAGTATCTTATCCTTAAGTACTTCTGAGTTGAGTAAGTTTGAGTAATTTTGAGTACCCTTGAGTATTCTTTGAGTTGAGTAAGTTTGAGAAGAGGTAAGTATATTTCATTTCTATCAAGTTTCAAGCTTATGTTTATGTTTTAGAATTCCTCTTACATGCTCGTACATTCCACGTACTGAGCCATTTGGCCTGCATCTTCTCATGATGTAGACACAAGTATTCAGGATCATCAACAGGAGCTTCGTTGATACATCCGAGAGTTCGAGTTAGCTATGGTGAGCCTCCTTGCTTTCGGAGGATTTCATTTACCTTTCAGTTATATCAGTTGTTAGGATGCCGTGGGTCTTGTCCCGACTTCCATCTTTATCAGTTAGAGGCTTCATAGATAGTCAGTATAGTTGAGAAGCCTGTATCATTTATTTTATTAAATGTTTTAAAGACTAAAGTTGCCTTTTTATGGCGAGTTGTATATATTTTATTATACAGAGTTTTCTTTGGACTTAAAGTTTGTATTTAAGTTTTATGAACTTTTATTTCAGTTTTTAAGCTTTGTATGCTTGAATCAGTTTTCCGCCTATAGTCAGCCAGGATGAGGGTTCGCTTGGGGACCAGCAATGGTCTTTAAGTGTCGGCCATGTCCAAGGTGTAGGCTCGGGTCGTGACAGTGGGGGTGGAGGGTGTAATTTTTTTTCTTGAAAAAACAGATTATTATTTTTTTGGAAAACAAAAAAATTTAGGGGTCGGTTGATGGAAGGTGGAGGGGTGGGGGTGGGGGTGCCCAGGGGGAGGGTGTAATTTTTTTTGAAAAAAACAGTTTTTTTTTTGTTTTTGGAAAACAAAAAAAATTTAGGAGTAGATTGGTAGAAGGTGGGGGGGGGGGGACCCCGAGGGGTGGGGGGTGCCCGGGGAGGGGTAATTACATATTTTTTTAAAAATGGGTTAGAACCATTTTACCCAAATCATATTTGACCAAATTCATATTTACCCATATTCTATTTGGGTGGATTGTAATCCAAACCATTTTTGCTCAATCCATCTAAATTCGATCCAATCCAACCATTTGCCACCCCTAAACTCACCTGATTTCTTAAGATACGTAAAATCTAAAATGGTGACATATAAAATAGAAACAGAGTGAGTAGTACGTAAGAAAAAAATGCAAACATTAAGCAAATAAATGAAATGATACTATACTAATAAGTAATAACCCTATTTAATATTATACTCACACTTCGGCAAACAACTCCTAATTAAGCAGGGACTATACTAGCAATTCATTCATTCAAACACCAAAATAATTTGGTGTTTAGAGACTTCAACTTTTTTTAATTTATTTTTATTGTTTATTTACCCTCCCCAGGAGGTTGCTCCCTTGTTGACTCGAACTCGCAACCTTCAGGTTGGAAGTGAGGGGTGCTTACCATCTGAGCAACTCTCTCTCGTCAAATTAGAGACTTCAACTCAATACTATTTTTACACTATTTTATGTTGAATAGTGTCACATCAAATTTGACGTGACATTATTCATTCCACACTAAATCAATTTTTTAATATTTTATTTTTACTATACAAAAAATTTAATTTAACATTTTATAAATTACTATATTTTTTTAATTAAGTTTCTAGTATACTTAATTTTTTTATGTAATATTTCTATAATATTAATTCTAGATTTTAAAGTTGGCGTTATAATTCAATATTTATATATATGATTTTTACATAAATTTAAGTTAATTTATTATAAATTTATAATTGAATAAAAATATAATTATTACCTTCACAAAATATAAAAAATGTAAATATAATAAATGTGTGAAAATAGAAGAAAGAATTTGTTTTATGAATTAAAAAATATAAATAAAAAAAATAAATAATAGTAATATGATAATGAGGAGAAATAATTTTTGTTTTTTCTATGTTTCTCTCGGTGTCCAAAGCCCAAACTGAAATATTCATTAAAATTGAATACGCTCTTTACAAGACCCATTTGGGTGGTGCAACACCAAATTTTCTCCATAAAGTTCGAACCCGAGTCCTTTGTTAAATGTGGAGCAGTATTAAAATCTGATTGTATGGATAGGAGATGCTGTCGACTCCCAATTCCCAAACATCAGTTTTGCGCGCCAAAATTCTCAACTCGCAAAATCCTCTTCTCTTGGGTGACATTGTTCGGGTTCTCAGTTTTGATGGGTTCTAAGAGAAAATCCAAGAGCTCGAACCATTTCAAAAAACGAAACATAGGTTGTGATGATTCTGGCATTTTCCAGCATCTTATCTCAGTCCTTCAAACTCCACAGGTGCTTTACAGTTTCATATGATTTCTCTTCTATTGCTTGGTTTGCCCTTTTCCCTAACTTCTGTTTAGAGGGGTTGTTTGTGTTTTGATTTTCCTCTTCCTTTTTTGGGAAGGGGTTGTGGGTGGGGTTTTGGGGATCAAGATTGTTACTTTGAGAAATTTTGTGTAATTTTTGCTTTTACGATTTTTTTTAGCTCATTTTAAGCTCGCCCATGTTGGTATTTTTTTGTTGATGAACTGTTTATTTGTTTGGCATAATACATAAGTATGCCTTTTAACTTGGCCTCAGTTCATATTTATGCCCTAAAATTGAACAAATAGGCACATGTGTCCTATGAGACATCCTACATGACAATTTTCATCTTACGTGGTATCCTATGTGTATTATGTCTCGCAGAACTCATGTGTTTACTTGTTCAGCTTTATATACCTTAAAGTGTCTACCTATGCACAAGGGGGTAAATGTGAAATGAGGCAAAGTTAAATGACACATTTGTTGTGTATTCTGCTTATGTTTTTATTTCTTTGTTTGGTTTTCTAATTTTCAATGTCTTAGCTTCTTTGCAGCACGCTTGTTGATTAGAATTGTTGAGAAAATAGTCAATTTTGTGGGTTTAATTATGATGAAGAGCCTATTTGGATTGACTAATTTTAGGTGCTTTTAAACTAAAATAGCTTGACAGTGTTGCGGACTGCATAGTGAACTCATTCAAAATTTGCTGCAGACTAGTTCGGTTTAGTGTAGCTGTGGATTGATTTGCTTGTTGGTAGAAACAGTAGAGATACTTTATATTCAGATTTTGTGGAGTGTTTAATTTTCAATTTGCAGTTGTTGGATGCTTTCATGGGTTATGAAAAGTTCTTATCCTTTTTGGCTTCAGTTTATGTAAGTTTTGGCTTAAGATGGAAACTGGACACTAACATGTTTTCTTACTTCTGTGCTATGAACGAATGTTGGACCCCTTAGCATTGTCGGTTATCGCCATCTTAACTATTTTTAACGGCAAACTACAAATCTAGTTAAAATTCAGTGGCAATTTTCTACTCCCAAGAGAAATTGGAGAGGGAAGTTGAAATGCTATCAGGAATATGGAATGATTGTGAGCATATACAAACATTACATACATCATATGGGAAAAAGGAAAAAAAATGCATCTTGCGAATAACCTATCCAAAGAAAAAATGAAAGAAACATTATGCGATAAGGACAAACTGGTAAAATTGGATTTCAAGGTGAAAATGAAGTCCTCAGTTAATTTCCAAGTACTACTAATCTTTTGGTACTACTGGGGGAGTCTTTGAATTTAATGAATTAAATGCACACTATTGTCTTGTTAATTGTTTCCCCTAAAGTACTTTTTAAAATGCCTGATGATAGAAATATGTTTTGACTAAACTAATCGACAGTTGATATATTATTTCATTTTCTTCATTCGCTTCTAATTTATTGTGCCCCATTCTTCCACCATGCAGGGTGTGAAGTTACCTGTGTTGAAAAGTTTGTATTGTCTGCTTGTCCATTTCTCCTTGAACTCACTAGAGAGTCCAACATATAAACTTGATTTTGATGATTTGGACATGGAAGTTGATCACAATGGGTTTAAGGCATCATCAGAAGATATAGAGACCCTCTCTGGCATATTATTTGAAGAAATGTATGAGCGGTTTGACATTTTATTCTCTGCTCCCCGTGATACTTCTGTGAATGATCAGAGACAAGGTATTTTGCAGAAGAATATGCCTAAAGATGCTGAAACTTTTTATTTGCTGCTGAGGTGTTGTATGGTAACCTTGACCTTGCTTGTGTCCCAACACAATCTTCTTTTAGAAAAAGGGAAGATCCTTTTGGTGTTGCTCCGAAAGTTATGTTCAATAAAAACATTTGCAGCAGGAAATAGGATGGAAATGACTTTTCAAAAATCAGTTTCTCATGCATTCACATCTGAGGATAATGATTGCAGAACAACCTCCACAGAGGACATTGTTGCATCCCTCCATTTCTTTGAGCCATCTGATCCTCATACTTCTTTCTTGTGTGCAACATTTGAGGTAATTTGCTTATTTATCTCTTGTTGGTTGGTATATGGCTCTCGATTTGTACTCATGAAAAAATCTCATGGTTCCTTGTCTGTCAAAATAGAATATGATTGACCATTAATAAGGTCAGAGTGAGTGAGTAACTCAGTGTGTCTTCACTTGTTGTATCACTAGCACTACAATAGAGAGGTAAGGAATTAAGACTGATTAAATCCCTGATGAGCAAACGAGAGTGTAGGGTCCACACTGGGGTTGTAACCTGTAGGGTGTTTTTAGTTAACTCAGTGGCATGTCTAAGCTAAAAGCTTGATTGACGCAGGCTGCATCTTATGATACTGATCTACAATATTACACCTCAAAGAAGAAGTATTGGGAGCACAATTTTCTCACAAAACTTGTATATACAAAATCTGGTTGAGAGCTGAATGAGTGTGTAGATATTGGAGAGAAGTGCACAACTTTTATCTTCCATGTTAAATACGTTTCTTTCCATGTTCATTCATCTGGGAGAGAGGGGGAGTGAAAAAGGAAAAAGGGTAGGCGCTGTCTGTCAGTTAATGATTGGCATGAGTACACAAGTCAGCATGTATATGATATAAAACTTCTTCTTAAACAGTCATGGACTCTCTCAGTGTTTCTTAAGAGAAGTTCTTTCACCGCAAGATATCTGTTTTTTTGGAGTGTATGAGGTACTAGTATTAGAACCTTAATTTGATCTATAAGATATCTTGTTTCATTGTCAGTGGCATCCATCAGTCTTTGTTAGGTTTTCTATTTCTCTCTGTTCAATTTTCTTTCTGTTGTACATCTTGTAATTTACTGTTGACCTTGCCTCATGTTGTGTACTTCACTTAAGATATCTGGTGTAATTTACCCCATATGGGAAATGCGTATGCAGGTTTTTGTGGATGAGCTTCTGGTGCATGGACAGTTGAGACGGTACTTTAAGCTTATTGATTCTCTAGCTTCTTCTGCTGAAGTTTTATTTACACCTCAATCTGGTCAGGGAGATATAGGAATAGTAATGGAAGTTTTGTCTAGGTACTTCTTATTATCATGGTCTGATGAGCATAGGTCTGGAGATCATCTTAACAGATTATTATTGGTAAACAATGAATATTTCAAATCTTCATTAAAAGCTCATGAGTTGAGTCTGTCTGCGGCCATATCGTTGCTTCTTAACCCCACCATTCTTTCTGCCCCAAAACTAATGCAAGCACAATTAATTTCAATGATTTACGAGGCCACCTTTTTGCTGGTTGATATTCAAAACCTTAAGACAAATCATAGACCTCTCAAATTCTTTCTCTCACTGTTTGAAAAATCAGTAGCTTTGTACATGAAGCACCTGTCCCTGTTGCAAAATGCCTGTCAGTCTTCATTTGTTAGTCATTCTTCTACAAAAGGTGCAGAAGGGAATGGTATTCATCCCCTTTTTGAATTGTGTATATTAGCCAGGACAAGAAAGGAGATCAATAATCTAATTTTGAAGTTTGAGGATTCATCACAACCTCACTTTCTTAAACTTTTTTTTGAAATGAAATCTGACCTGATAAGTTCCTGTGTAACATATGTAAAAGAGAGTCGCTATCTTCTAGACAACTCTTGCCAAGATGAGATTATGTCCACCTTAAGTTGCCTAATTTTAAGAGCTTCGGACAGTTTCGAAGAGAATGCAATAGTGGATGCAAGTCTGGAAGATATTTGTCTTCTGGTTTCTACGCTAAAGCTAATGAGCTCTTCCTTGTTACAAGTGGTCTGGTGCCTCAGATGCAACTTGAATTCCGGTTCTCCAAAAACCTTGAAAGATTTTGCATCCTGTGGGGAATACAATTCTATCTTGGGAATAATTGACTGTTTTAGAAAGCTCAGCATATACAGTTCAGTCCAAAATTTTTCACGCCAAATGATGGAAATAGACTCTGAGAAGCATAAAGTTTCCAAGATGATGTTTCTACATTTTTCAGGAATGCTTTCATTCAGTTTCTTTAAGAGGCTTGATTGTTTAGCAAAAGGCTGCTTGTTTGCTGTTGCAGCTCTGCTGAATTTATTCATCTTTGAAGAAGGTAATTTGGATATAGTCCAGTCACTAGTTGATCCAACTCCAGACTTCTTTTCATATGGATTATCTGCTGTTAGAATCCAGGAGGTCAGGTTTAATTCCTTTTTGCTCTTGAAAGAATATATGGCCTATATTACTGTATTTCAAGCTGTTAGTACATAATACAGGCTGTAGTGGACAAGAGATCTAGTCTTGTGGTTGCATCAAAGTTTCAGAAGGCAAGGACCCTGTGTTCAAGTTCCAGGTACTGATATACTACCATCACCATGTATCATTTATGAGCTTGAGACCATACATTTGCTTGCTTCCACTTTGCTTGTACTAAATCTGCATTTGCATGAAATCTGACTAACTTTGTTGGCATAAAGACCTCTGTTTGTACCTTGTGTTATGAAGTCTCACATTCTTCAAATATACTGTCAAGCTTCCATGCGTACTGACCAGCTTTTAAGCCTTCTTCTTAACTTTTGTTATTTAAGTTAAATTAACTAATTCTCTCTATTGAACCTAAACTTTATGGACATATCGTCTACACTTTCTGTCCCAAAATCTGCCTTACCTATATTGCCATTAGATTTATGCATTAGGTAGATTTTCTGATGTATTGAACTCGATTCGATCCTGCCTTTTGATACCTAACTTGTATGTTGATCATATTCCTTATAATTCCTATTTTCTCTAGCATTATTTACTGTGGAAAACTGATACTACTTTAAAAGTGTTGGTGTGTTAGCTTTAATGTGGTTTCCATCTATTTTCGTGAGCAGATAGATAATCTTTTCTGGAACAGACATGTGCTAAAATTTTCCTTTTAATTTTTTAAACTTTTATTTGTTAGGATTATAGTTGTTCCAGTCATGAGCTAGACATCTTTTATTCAAATTAACTTTGTTAGGAGTTATCTTTGTATAAGGGCTACAACCATCAATCAGCGATAAGCCAATTAACTAAGACAAACACAAATTTGGATGAGAGACGAATTTCAAAGGGATACTGAGATTATATAGCATAGAATTATCTTTCTCAAAGTTGTGTTACTATGAAACAACTTAATCCCACGCAGTGTTCCGGGAAGCGAGAAGCGGAAAAAAGCGACGAGGGCTCGCTTCATAGAAGCGAGAAGTGTGAAGCGAAGCACACACTTTTTTTAAATAAAGCGTTATTTAGTATAAAAATAAAAAATATTAAATATTAAATATTCATAGATAAATAATCAAGAATTGAATAGAGGTAACAAATTCTTAGATTAAAAAGTAAACATATAAAGCAAATACATAACTCAGTCATAACTCTTCGTAGAACAACAAAAAAACAAAGTAAAAAAAATAGAGAGACAGAATAGAGCAGCAGCCAGCCAGCAAAACAAAAAAGCAAAAACAGAGTATACACATTACAAACAGAGCAGTAACTGAGAACTTCAAATCAGAAGAAAAAAGAACAAAGAACAGAGTAATTGAAAGAAAATATTTTATTTATAAACTCTTATATTTTTATTGGTATATTTTTGTGTATTGAAAATAACTAGTAACATCCATATTTATAGAAGTAAAAACCAAATTAAACTAGTACTAGGAGTTTCTCTAACTAACAAATCCTAATTAAACAGAAATAAGTAAATACCATAAATAACAAATCCTAAACAATTTAGGATTCCAACTCTAACTTTGAATTATTATTCCAACATTCTCCCGTAATCTAAAGTTGTATACTGTTGCTTTTTTCTTCTTGTCATTGTTGTTGTATTGGAGTACTCTCTTCAATCTTTAAACGTTGGAGTACTTTTCTTCAATCTTTCAATTGTTGGAGTATTTCTTTTCAATCTTCAATTGTTGGAGTACTTCTCTTCAATTCTCACTTATATTATTTTTTGGTGCTGGAGCACCTTCTCTCTAACTTCCAAGTGTTGGAGCACTTCATCTCCAACTGACGATATATTTTTTTTGGTTGTGTTGGAGCACTTCTCTCCAACTTCCTAGTGTTGGAGCACTTCCTCTCCAACTCAGGATATTGTTTCTCTTGGTTGTGTTGGAACACTTCTCTCCAACTTCGAAGGTTGATTCCCTCCCACCATCTTTTTTTTTTGTTGGGTGTTGGAACACTCTCTCTCCAACTCTCGTTGATGCCCTTTCCATCAACTCCTTTTCTTTATGTTTTTTTGTTTTGTTTTTGGAGTTGGAGCATGTCTCCAACTCTCGTTAATGCCCTTTCCATCAACTCTTTTTTTTTTTTTTGATCTTCTTTAACTTTTAATTTAGAGAAGAGTTTCTTCCTCTTGTGCTTGGTTGCACTTCTTGAAATCTGCAATATTTTCGTAAGTCTTTTCTTTTAGGATGTTTTCATGCATATATCATTCGTCTGACGTTTGTCGACATAATCATTGGCCAGACAGGAGGCATATATGAGTCATAGACAGTGGAAACTCTAAGATCTTCTACTATGATCGTAGAAGTTCTCATACCAAATTGAAGGATATTTTATTTATAAACTCTTATATATATATATATATATTTTTTTTTTTTTTTTTGCGTATACTTCAATGTATTGAAAATAACTAGTAACATCCCTATTCATAAAAGTAAAAACCAAATTAAATTAGGACTAGGAATCTTGCTAACTAACAAATCCTAATTAAACATAAATAAGTGAATACCATAAATAACAAATCCTAAACAATTTAGGATTCCTATTCCAACTTTGAATTATTATTCTAATAGTAGCGCTACTTAAGTAGCATTACAAACAGAAGATTGAAGAAAACAAACCCTAGTTACCAGAAAGAGAAGAAGAGAAACATACGCAACACTGTAAAGAAACAGAAAGAGAAGAAGAGAAGAGAACAAACATGTCGCAGCAATCGACCAAGGAGGGAAAATAATTGGAAAGATGTGCGCAAGTAATTTTACAGAAATTAAAAAAAAAAAAAACCTTACAGAAATATAAAAAAACCCTAGCTAGAGCTTATTTCATTTAAGCGAGTTTTTTTCTCGATTTTATAAAAGGTGGGCTTCTCCCTTTTGGGACGAAGCGCACGATTCTTCACTACCGCTTTGCTTCAAGGCATTAAAGCGTAACCCTGTCACGTCCCTTCACTTCTCACTTAAAGCGAGTGCTTCAGCGCTTTTAACAGTATTGATCCCACGGGATATTTTCCTCATAAACGTCTTCTCACTTAAAGCGAGCGCTTCAGCGCTTTTAACAGTATTGATCCCACGGGATATTTTCCTCATAAACGTGAAATAGTGGGACTTCAAGGTAAAAAGTAGCCTAACATTACAACCATATGAAACTGATGACATGTATTTTAGGTTAAATTTTTATCTCTTGTACATCTAGTTGTATTTTGTCTGGTATTATGGTACCAAGTTAGTATTATACTGGATGTTATACGGGAGGGAATGTCGGGCCGCTTAAGTCCAACACATCCACAAGATGAGTGTCGTAGAGATTCAGATGCTAAGATGAATGCGTGGTCATACAAAATTAGACAAGATTAGAAATGACCACATTTGCGAGAAAGTTCAAGTAGCACACATCGAGGATAAAATGATAGAAGGTTGCTTGATATGGTTTAGTCATGTCCTGCACTGATCGTAGATGCACCAGTCCGTAGATATGAAATCTTGGTGAGGAAGGTGTTAAGAGGGACCACTTGGAAAATACCTATAACAAATGACTTGGAAGAAAAATGTCTTGAAGAACCTACAATTTCTTCGGATCCATGCAGACTTAGCAAAAGGTAGTGCACAATGGAAGAAAAAGATCTATATAGGAGATAGTTAGTAATTGAGAATATGTGTTAGTCATGTTAGCACTTGTAATTTGTTCCTATGCCTTTCTAGGAGTTGTTTAGTCTTTTGGAAATTTATACGGAACTTCTAGATTTTTTATTTTCTTAAAATTGAAGTTCTAGCTGTTGCAGGTTAAGATCATTGTTATCTTATTCATACTTACCTCACCTCCCTCCTTTACCCCTACTGCTTACCTTATTCTTTGACTGATAAACATAGAAGGAAGGGAGATAGCTCAGCGATAAGCACTTCTGAAGTTTATAATGAAGAAGATGTGGAAGCAGTGGAAGAGGAGACGGAGGAAACAACCAATGGGAAGATATTTCTCCAGTGCAGATCACTAGCTGAACAAGTCCCTGATTTGGATGACTTAGCTGATTTTATCGAGTGCAAGCAGGGAAAGGACTACCCTTTGTGGCTAAAGCATCGCCAAGAATATCGAAAGTTGAAATGTGACAAGATGGCACTGTTAAGGTGGAAAAGGAAAAAGAAATCTTGGAAAGTCATGAAAAGGAATAAACCTTGAACTAACTTGAAGAGTTTTCCTTGGAAAGGAAACTGGCGAGTTGAGCTTCATTGTGTGACCTGGACATATGTTAGGATATCTCCAACTGAACAATTGCTGTAGAGTGATGTTTTGACAATGCTTTCCTCAGTGCATGTAAGAGAATTGCTTAAAGAAGATTTTTATTTAATGTCTGCGGTCGCATATAAATAGGGTGAAATCTGAAGACTGATATACTTGGAAGTCGGATCTTAGCAAGCTATCAGAGCTTCTTTTTGTCCTAGTTAAGGTGGTGAAATGGCCATAGAATCCAGGAAACTGCCTCTGCAACATGATTAAGCTGATATTACATCTTGATTTAGGTATATCAGAGTTTGGCATGCTGAACTTTAACTAGGATCAAGGTACCAGATGCTTTTACAGATAAATCCATTCTGGTTTTGTGCCTCTCTTTTTATGTATGTCTCATATTTCATTTTCTTGTAAAGGAGTTGGGAGGTCTTTAGAGGATTCAGCCTTCTCTGATTAAAGCTTTTAAACTGGCGACATCATATGCGCAATCAAACCGAGCTTAATATGCAGTACTCCTGTTTCTCCCTTTCATTGATTAGAGGAACATTGCAGGTGAGATGTTGGCATCATTCGACATTCCATCTCTATATTTCCCTTTCTTGGTTGTTTCATCAAGAAAAAAGCCAAGGAAATTATGGTTTTGTGTGGCTCTTCTAAGTTGACCATAAGAACCTGTATTATAGGATCATGCTTGAAAGTTGGAGAATTCTATGATATTGCACCATCATTAGTGTTTTTGTTGTGTACATTCCTGTAAAGTCTATCAAATGCTTTGGAAGGTGAGGTTCAGTTATCCCAGAGTAATGTTCCATGTTTCTTTTCCTATTGATTCTGTCAAAGTTAAGTTAAAGAGATGACAAAACATTGGAACACTGCGTTTGATGTGACTGCAGTTTTCAATTTGACCAGGTAAATGCCTTGTAATTGTATGCTAATCTGCCTAAACCTTTGGACAATTAAATTTTGCTGATTCTACTTTCAGCTTTGTGCTGGTTTGCAGAGTGTATGGTCTTCATTTGGGGGACCAAATTAACATAGTGTCCGTCTTTATTTTACTCCATCCGTTCTTATTTACATGTCGTTCTTACTAAGAATAAATGTTCCTTAATATTTGTCATTTCACAAAATCAATGTATAAATGACACTATTCTTTCTATTTTATCTTTGAGAGTTATTAGCCTTGCAAGTATGAATTTGATCAACATAGGAAAACTAAATGATTAATTCATGTTCATTGATCAATTTAATTAATCAAAATAAATTAATTTATGTTCATTTATAGAAAATTTAACTTAAAGAGAATATTAAGTAAGGGTACAATGGTAAGTTTATATAGTTTCTTAAGGGACATGAAATCTAAAATGGTGACATATAAATAGAAACATTGGGAGTAATATATATTCTTTATTTCCCCACTTTTTATTAATTTTTTTTTTTTCATCTTTACATTGTTTTATTTCTATTTATCAAAAATATAATATTAAGGACACAATAACATAATTGCTCAAACGATTATTAAAAGTACTAAATGTGTGGTAATTAATGACTAAATGTATGCATTTTGTCCTAACATCATCAGCCACACACTTAAATTTTTACTTATCTCTGACATTTAAATTCATATCAATAAATCAAGCTTAGGAGCGTTACTACTTTGGTTGATACAAATAATTAGGTTATATAACAACTCACAATATACATTTCCTGATCATCATGCAAGAATTAAATACAAGTAAATTCAATCAACCAATAAAGTTTTAGCCTCCTAACCTTAGAAACGTACTCTGACTTCTCAAATTTAAGTTTGCTCACATACTTTGTTAGAGAAAACTAATTCCACTACTTATCTATCATGAAACAGGTGTCCTTACAAAAAGTAAATAGTCTACACACTCAAATCAAAGAAACTAATGTAATTTAATGACTCACATCAAATATAAATCTGTTGCATCCACAAAAGATCACAATGAATCATAGGTTTGCCAATTATGTACATCTTTACTAATTAGGTGTACTCGAATAGAATCAAATAAGATGATAATACGTTATAATGTCAGCTAGGGGATAAATGAGACAACTATATAATAGTGACACACTTCTAAGCACTTTGCTCTTTCTAGACTTCATGACCCACTATTTTCTTTTCCTTATTCTGTTCCATCTCTTCATTAATTATTTTCATAAGTAATTCTCATCACATGAAGAATGTTTAATCATCATTTTCTTTTATCTTTAAGCAAAAATTTTCCATGTCGCATTAATTCAAAGAGGGTCTCATTATCACTTGGCAAATATCATTGGTCACTGTTACTCTCGATCATCTCTTTTGTTCATTTTTTAAAATAATAACATAATTTAAGCTAATGTTCAAGAAAGTGGGATGCAAAAATTAGGAATTTAACAAATAGGTCAAGATAAAAATACACTTACCAAATGAAAAATCATAGGCTCAAAGGACTAACTAGTCATAACAATATTTGAGTAGGTTAAAATTTAGAAGACATATCAAAGAAAACCTATTATCATATTTTGAACAGAGCAACATTTATTATTAAGATGCAAAACATGAAATATATGTACAAGAAATCTTCTCTTTTTATAGCAAAAGTTTCAATCAAGATGGACCAATTATACTCTTAAGGAAGACAATGTCATCGCGAACTATAAATACAAACAAGTCTTTATACAAAGTCACTATCTTGAGCCTAGTGTCAGAAAATTTATTATTTTATTTAACACTTGTGCAATCATAAAAGTATTACTCAAGCTCAGACCTAAATATGCTAATATCAGATAAGTCAAAATGATCTTCCCTATATTTCTCCCTTGCTACTCCTAAAAAAAATAAAAAAATAAAAAAATAAAAAAATAAATTAAATCCTAAAATTTTATAATATTACCCAATTCAAACTCCAATCCCCTCAGAAAAGAACTAATGCACAAAGAAAAATCAAGAGAGATTACTATCTATAAAGTAGCACAAAAAAACACTCAAGTGATCTTTCCATCCACACTTAAGCATTGTTTGTTAAGAAATCATAACCAACTTAATTAATATCCAAGACATTTCAAAGAAGAATCTAGAATATTCAAGAGTTATAAAGAAATAAAGGAAGATCTCTAGAATGAGTATTCTAGAGAGAAAAGTCTAGAGATTTTCTAGATAAGGTAGTTAGAAGAACATTCTAAAATATAATAGCAAAATCATTAGCTAGATTCTTCTATCACTACCTATAAATAGAGGTGATTCATTTGAGTTGTATCTAACCAAGTAAGAAAGCAAGAAAGAAAGAAAGCAAAAGAGCAAACAACAAGTGAGTGAGGAATGAGAGAGAGAGTTGCTAGAGTGTGAGTGCAAGAAATATTTGTTTGTAAGAATTGTAAGACCGAAGCGGACTCTTACTTTGATATAATAAAATTCAAGTTGTGAAAAATTGATTGTGCCCGGCTCCACAAACAATATCCAACAAGTGGTATCAGAGCCTGGCGGATAAGAGCGAGACATGAACTTAAAGAAGATCTACAAGTTATTGTCAGAAGTTACAAGTCGCGAGGCACTTATCAATGACGAATTTCGCAAGAACTCTCAAAAACGTTGAGAAGTTCAACGCAAGCAACTATGGATCATGTAATTTCTTTCCATGAAAAGAAGAGAAATGGTTCATTACACAAAATAAAAAGCTTTTTTTACGAGGTACAAATAGAAATTCCTCTGAGCATGAGGATGCAATATTACTTTCTCAGTCAGGAATTATGGGATATCATTGGTGGATCAGACACCACACCACCAACAGACTGAAGCAACAAGAAGGTGGAAGGTCAAAGCTGGAAAGGTCATGTATGGTCTCACTATAACCATCGAGGATGAGTTCCTACAATGGATTAAGAGTGCCAAAACACCCAAAAAAGCTTGGGAGACGTTGACAACTATTTTTACAAAGAAGAATGATGCGAGATTACAAAGGCTTGAAAATGAGCTTTTGTCGATCTCTCAACGAAATATGACAATCAACCAATACTTCTCAAAGGTAAAATATTTATCTTATGAAATATCAAAATTAGATCCTGAGAATACTATCATGGAGACAAGAATGAGGAGAATCATTATTCATAGTCTAAGGCCAGAGTACAAAAACATAATTACAGCCACACAGGGTGGGCCACAAAACCAATTTTATATGAGTTGAAAAATCTGTTGGAAAATGAAGAAGATCTGGAGAAGCCATTATTAAGCATCTCTATAAAAGATGAAGATAAGGCGTTCTTCAGTAAAAAGTCAAATTTTCAAAGAAGGGATGAGAGGAGAAGCTCACGTCCAGTGGAAGACTAGAAGAATCAACATCAAAGAAGTGAGCGACATGACAAGCATGCAAACCAAAGCTTCAACAAATGAAAAGCAGAGAAGTGCTATAATTATGGAAAGAAAGGACACTATGCTAGAGATTGCTGGTACAAGAAACCTGAAGGTAACGTACCTACTTCTTCCCATAACCAACAATAAGAAGAAAAAGCTTGGGATTTTGAGACCTCTTATGCAGTTGAAGAAACTAATCAACAAGATGAGTTTGTCACATGTCACTCTAACAAAGAAGAGGAGATTGCACTCGCAACTGTAAGTGAGAAATTGGTTGATTATGAACATGATTGGACCGTAGATTCATGATGTTCCAATCACATGACTGATGGTGAGAAAAAGCTCGTCAACATGAGCATATAAAAAGGCGGTCGAGTAGTGGTGACTGCAAATAATTCAAAAATGTCAATAACTCATATTGGCAAGACGGTGTTCGTGACTCAGCACAACTCAAGACAAGTGGAACTTCAAAATGTCTACCATGTTTCAGTATGAATAAAAACTTATTATCTGTAGCGCAATTAACAGATTCTGGTAACTATGTCTTGTTTGGGACAAATAATGTAAAAATATATTAGAACTTAAAAGTTACAAGCACACCAATCATGGAAGGGAGTGTTAGGATTTTTTCCTGATTTTCTTACCATATTTGAGTTTTAGTTTTACCTTGAAGGAAAGTTAAAGCATTACCATAATTGCTTTTACTTTTCATGAAAGAAAAATATTATTTTCTTCCATATTTGGTTATTCTTTCCTTATACGAAAAGCTTGAGATCTATAAATTGAAGATCCCTATTCTTCCAACATAATAGGATCTACAATGTAGTCGTTTAGAGACTTTTGTTTATGGGGAGATTTTCTCTTTATAGTTTTTAAATATGTAGGTCAATTGGTCATATCATATAATAATATATGTTTCTTTTAGTATAGTTTTATATGTCGTCTAATTTATCAACATATGATTTACAATTGTAAGCTTTCGCATGACTCCCTAATCACTTTCAAACCCAACAAGTGGTATTAGAGACATGGTTCAATGGTTCATTGAAGTTAAAGACATGTTCAAGGTTGTTTCAAAACAATTTGCAATCAATTTGATGATAAATAAGATTTTTGTCCAGCTACATGTGGATAAGAGATTTGAACCATATTTTCAACATTTCTGTTGCTGCATCTTTGAAAATAAAAATAAAATAGTTTTAAACCATTTTAAACCCATATATTTTAAATTTTATTTTTAATCATGGCAAGCAACAATGGTAAAGACTATGTGAAGAGCGAAGATATCATGCACGTGAAGAAGACGAATCAAGTTTTATCAAGAAAATCCAGCCAAAAGGGGAGATTTGTTAGGGTTTTGCCCTGATTTTCTTGTCATATTTAAGTTTTAATTTTACCTTGAAGGAAAGTTAAAACATTACCATAATTGATTTTACATTCATGAAAGGAAAATATAATTTTTCTTCCATATTTGGTTATTCTTTCCTATAAGAAAAGTTTGGAGATCTGTCAATTGAAGATCTCTATTTTCATAGCATAACACAATGAGATCTACAATGTAGTCATTTAAAGACTTTTGTTTATGGGGAGATTTTCTCTCTACAATTTATATGTTTTTTATTAATTTTTAAATTTGTAGGCCAATTGGCAGGGGCAGACCCACGTGGGTTCCAGGGGGTTCACCCGAACCCCTTCGGAAAAAAAATTACACTGTATATATAATATAAATTTTCTGTATTTATGTAGATATATATATTTTGAAACCCTCAATGACAGGAAAAACTTATAGCGCAGCGGCAGGTCCCCTTGAAGTTAAGCTTCACGTCGAGAATTTGAATTCCCGTATTAGCATTTTATTTTTAGTTTCAGTTCCGTTATTTCACATTTTATTTTAGTTTTTAATTTTAAAAATCATGCTAAAAGTGTGGTTTTAAATCCAAAAGAATTCAAGGGTCTCATTCCTAAAAGCTAAATAACTTTTCACTTCCCAAATCCCTAAATCACTTCCTTCGTTCTTTCCCACCACTCAAAAGTCAAATATTAAATTCATATCCCATAATTTTCTATTGATTTGTTTCATAGTTGATACTTCATACTTGAATCTATTCAATTTGAAATAATAAAAAATAAAAATTCGTACTTATTGCTTAAAAGGTAAAACCCTTTTCTCTTCTTCTTCTTCTTATTCTTCTCTTTCATTTTTCAAGAAATTAAAACTAAAATATTTGTAGCAAAAATTTCAAAAAATAAATGGGTCTTTATTTTTTAAAGGTTGTAGTAGCTCTGATTATCTGAAGTGGAGGCTCAAAGCTAAAATCTAAAGAGTTAATTGTGTGTCTTTTCTCCAAGGTAAGATCTTCTCTCCATTTTTCTTGAAAAGTTTATCTTTCTTGATTGAATATTGAGTATCTTCATTTTAAATTGTGAATTTTTTTTTTATTTCTACTTCTTTCTTTGGTTGTTGTATCTAGATTTATGAACCATTTGAATTTTGATGGTAATATTTAATGTAATTTGTTAAAAAATATCTCTAATGCATTTAACAATTCAACTATTTTGTATAGATTCATAGTCAATGAAGACGTACTTTATTAAAGTATCAAATTCAAGTTCTATTGCTCAGAATCAACCTAACCGGGAAGAAAATGCTAATCATTTGGAAGTACCATCAGATTCTTCTCAAGAATTTGATTTAAGTTCTTTAAAGACTGATCTAGGTGAAAGAACTCAAATCTTGGAATTTCATCCAAATCATCGTGACGCTATTAGAAGATCTTATCTCCAGAAAAAACCTTGTCAACCTCTTTTGAAAGAGTTCCCATAAACAGAGATTTCTTGAGATATGCGTCGTTTTAATCATAAATGGTTTAATGAATTTCCTGATTGGTTAGAATATAGTATATGTAAAGATGTAGCCTTTTGTTTGTATTGTTATTTATTCAAGGGAAACAACAATCTTCTAGGTGGAGGTGAAGCTTTTTCGAGTATGGGGGTTTATGAGTTGGCATAAAAAGGCTAGTTTACAAACACATGTTGGTGGGCATACTAGCATTCACAATCAATCAAAAAGAAAATGTGAAGATCTAATGCGGCAACAACAATCTATCCATACTTCATTTGAGAAACAATCCAATCAAGATAAACATGGGTATTGAATCCGCTTAGCAGCTCCAGTTGATGTAGTAAGACTTCTTGTGAAACAAGACTTGACATTTTGAGGTCATGATGAATCTATATTATTACTTAACAGAGGTAATTTTCTTGAGTTTCTTCCATTTTATGCTAGAAAGTGTGATGAAATTTGTAGTTTTGTATTGAAAAATGCTCCTCAAAATGACCAAATGACTTGTCCAAAGATTCAAAAAGATATTGTGATTGCTTGCAATATTGAAACAATTAAGAGCATCATAAAGGAACTAAAGGGTGATTATTTTTCCTTATTGGTTGATGAATCTTTTGATGTTTCATGCAAGGAGCAAATGACGGTTATTTCACAATATGTTGATAAAAGAGGATTTGTGATGGAGAGACTTCTTGACATTGTTCATGTTAAAAATAATAGTGCTTTATCTCTTAAAGAAGCAATTGTCAATTTACTTTCTCAACATTCCTTGAGTCTATCTTATGTGCATGGACAATGCTATGATTGAGCAAGTAATATGCAAGGTGATATCAATGGCCTCAAGATGTTTATTAAGAAAGAAAGTAGATCGGCTTATTCCATACATTATTTTTCTCATCAACTTCAATTAACTCTTGTTGGTGTTTCTAAAAGATGTCTTCAAGTTTGAGAACTTGTACATTTGGTTTCAAATATTTTTAATGTGTTGGCGGCTTCTTATAAACATATGAATGATCATCGAGAACTTAAAAAAAAATATTCAAGAGGCTTTTGATATGGGTGAGCTTAAAACTGGTAGATGCTTGCATCGGAAAGTTGATATTTCTAGAGCTTGGGATATTCATTGGGGATCTCACTTCAAATCTTTTAACTGTTTTATTCTCAAGTTTGGTGAAATTATGGACATTCTTGATAATATTGTTGAAACTATACATTCTATGGATGAAAGATCCATGGCAACATGATATATTCGAATTGCTCAAACATATGATATTGCATTTGATGAAAGACGTTTTAGGAATTACGAATGATTTCAGTACATGTTTATAAAAAAGGAGCAAGACATTGCAAATGCCATGCTACTTGTTAAAATGGCAAGAGAAGGCTACAAGAGTTAAGGGAAAATGAAAGACAAGATTTATTTGTTGTTGAGGTGTCTACATTTTGTATCAAGTATAATATTTTGGTACTTAATTTTGATGAGTCGTATGTTAATTCTGGAAGATCACGCCATAAATCTGTTGATTATACTGTTTTTCATCATTATCGTGCTGAAGTATTTTGTAAAATAATTGATTGGCAATTACAAGAACTCAATGATTGTTTTAGTGACGTGACACCTGAGTTTCTTTATGGAGTTGCTTGTTTGAATCCGATAGACTCATTTTCAAGTTTTGATATTCAGAAAATAATGAGAATGACTGAATTATATCCCGAAGACTTTGATGAACTTAACATGTTTGCACTTGAGAATCAACTTGCAAATTACATTATTGATGTCCGTGATATCAATAAGAGGTTCTCTAATTTACATGGGCTTTGTGATCTTTCAAAAAGATTGATTCAGACAAAAAAGCATTCATGTTATCCTCATGTATTTCGTTTGGTGAAATTTGCTTTGCTTCTGCCAGTTGCCACTACATCGGTTAAAAAAGCTTTCTCAGGAATGAACTTTATTAAGAATGAGTTGCAAAGTCAAATGAATGATGAGTCTTGAGTGGTTGCATGGTTCCTTTAATTTTATGGAGAAATATGTGTTTAATGATGTTTCAACGAATGATATTATTTTGTCTTTTCAACCAATGAAACCTCGTCGAATAGTATTGTAAACGTGCTTGAGAAGTATTAGCACTGACCTCTTTTTGGAGTTTGTAGTTAGCACTCTAGTCCTAGAATGAGACATTGTGAAGTGCTATTTTTTTTGTTCTAGTTAGCACCATTTTTTGCTCTACGTAGCATCCTAGTTCTAGATTAACACATTGTAAAAGGGTAACCTTTTGTTTTACTGTAATCACTCATGTTAGTTTCGGGTCTCTTGTGACGAAACTAACTTGCTGTACCTATAAACTAAATACTACTACTTCCTTGAAATTTTATTTTGTTGGCTTATTTACACGTTTATACTTTTATTTTTTGAACCCCCTGAATGAAAATTTTGGGTATGCCACTGCCAATCGGTCATATCATCTAATTATATATTTCTTTTAGTATAGTTTTATATGTCGTCTAATTTATATTTGTAATTATAAGCTTTCGGATGACGTCCTAATCACTTTTGAATCTAACATGGATAAGATTAGAATCAATCTACGTCGTCATGTCAGCAAATACAACTTATGTTGAGAAAATGCGGAGTAATGAAACAACTGATCTATGGCATGCACGTCTTGGGCACGTGAGCTACAACAAACTAAAAATCATAATGCAACTGTCAAAATTAAAAGGTCTTCCCCAGCTTGAGATTAGAGGAGACACTATATATGTTGGATGTCAATATGGGACAACACATCAACTTCCCTATGGAGAATCAAAGTATCAAGCGAAGAAGCCATTGGAGCTAGTACACTCAGACGTGTTTGGACCAGTGAAGCAGTCCTCCATCAGTGATTATCGTTACATGGTAACATTCATTGATGACTTCTCAAGGTATGTACTTAAAAGAGAAATATGAAGTATTTGAGAAGTTTAAAGAGTTTCAATATACTGTGGAGAATGATATTGGAAGAAAAGTCAAATGTCTCCGTACAAACAATAGGGGAGAATACACATCACGAGAGTTCAATAACTATCTTAAAGAGAAGTTGATGAGACGACAACTAACTTGTCCAAATACGCCACAACAAAATGGAGTGACTGAATGAAAAAATAGATATCCAACAAAGATATGTAGAAGTATGTTGCATAGTATGAATGTACCATCAAGGTTTTGAGTATAATGCATGAAGACTGTTGTCCATATCACCAACAGGTTACCGCAGGCAAGATTGAGATTCATCTCACCATTTGAGATACTTAAAAAGTGATTCCTATCGTAAGCCACTTTCGAGTTTTTGGTTGTGTGTGCTATGTGTTCGTGTCAGATCATCTCCGCAGCAAGTTTGATAAGAAAGTTGTTCGTTGCATCTTTGTTGGATACGACAAACAAACAAAAGGATGGAAGTATTGTGACCCTAGCACAAATCGGACATATGTGTCAAGAAATGTTGTATTTGATGAAGCATCATCATGGTGGTCTGAAGAAGTCACATTACTAGATTCAATAAAATTAGAGAAAAAGCTACAACATAAGCTTGAAGAACAAGGACAAGGAAGTAAAATAGAATTACAACAACAGGTATGTGAAATACTCGAATCACATAAAAAGAGATATCTTCAACCAGAGAAAATAAGAGCCCGTGGAAAATTGGAATTCATTAAACTCCAGAAGAGCTGCAAGGAGTACAAAAAACTCCTCAACGACGAAGATCCACACGACCGAAACTCTAAAATAGCAAGTATATAAATGTGGTGCTGGCTGAGGTTGACAAGGTCAAGGAACCTACCACCTTCGAAGAAGCTTCGAAGAGTAGTAAATGGAGAATGGCAATGGAAGAGGATATTTCAGCCTTAAAGCTAAACCAAATTTTGGAGTTAGTGGCTAAATCTATGGATGTTAAACCCATATCATGTAAGTGAGTATATAAGCTGAAAACACGTCCTGATGGATCTATCGAGTGGTACAAGGCATGATTAGTAGCTCGGGGATTCTCACAAGAGTACGGTCTTGACTATGACGAGGCATTTAGTCCCGTGGCAAAAATTACTATTTTTCGTGTGTTACTAGCTCTGACAGCTAGTATGTCTTGGACACTGTGGTAGATGGATGTGAATAATGCTTTTCTTCATGGAGAAGTGGATCGCGAAATATTCATAAATTAGCCACAAGATTTTCTGAATAGAGTCAATCCTGATTGTGTGTGCAAATTGAAGAAAGCTTTGTATGGTTTGAAGCAAGACCCCCGAGCATGGTACGGAAAAATTACCGAGTTCCTGATCTAAAGTGGCTATCAAGTGGCATCAACAGATTCAAGCTTATTCGTAAAAGCTCGTGAATAAAGGTTAGCTATCATATTAGTCCGTGTAGATGATTTAATCATCACATGATACGACTTCGATGAGATCTATCAAGGTAAAATAAATTTGATGGTGTGATTTCAAATGAAGGAGTTGGGCGAACTAAAACACTTCCTTGGTCTTGAGGTTAAACAAAACAAATGATGAATTATTCCTTGGACAACAAAAGTATGCGAGAGATCTACTCCAAAAATATGGAATGATGAGTTGCAAGATATCTTCTACACCAATGGAGCCTAACTTAAAACTATGTTCCCATGAAGGCAAAGACTTGGAGGAAGAGACAATGTATCGTCAACTTGTCGGTATACTTATCTATTTAACATTGACCAGATCAGATATTGCCTTTGCAGTTGGATTAATTAGCAGATTTATGCAGAAACCAAAGAAGCCTCATTTGGAAGCAATCAGAAGGATATTAAAGTATGTGAAAGGAAGTATTGGCTATGGACTGTTCTATATGAAATGAGCTTCTTGCAAGATAATCGAATATTGTGATGTTGATTAAGCTGGTGACCATGATACCCGAAGATCAACCACTTGATATGTTTTCAATCTTGGATCAGCCGTAATATCATGGTGCAACACAAGACAACCAACTATTTCACTTTCAACTACAAAAACAGAATATCGAGCAAGAATGACGGCAGGACAAGAGAGCACATGACTAAAACAACTCATGTAAGGCTTGCATCAACATCAAAAGATATGGTACCACTATATTGTGACAACTTGTCAGCTATTCGTTTGGCTGAAAATCCTGTATTTCATGCTCAGACGAATCATGTGGAAGTACACTATAATTTTCTTCAAGAAAAAAATTCTTCAAGGAGAAATTGAAATGAAGCAAATCAGGACAAAAGAGCAAGTAGCGGACATATATTCACTAAGAGCCTGGACAACATGAAGTTTATAAGGTTTCAAGAAGTGCTTGGAATAATTGAAAGAGAAAATAAAGTTGGTGCTAAGGGGGAGTGTTAAGAAATCATCACCAACTTAATTAATATCCATGACATTTCAAAGAAGAATCTATAATATTCAAGAGTTATAAAGAAATAAAGGAAGATCTCTAGAATGAGTATTCTAGAGAGAAAAGTCTGGGGATGTTCTAGAAAAGGTAGTTCTATTGGTAGTTAGAAGAACATTCTAGAATATATATATAGTAGCAAAACCCTTAGCTAAACTTTTCCATCACCACCTATAAATAGAGGTGGTTCATTCGAGTTGTATCTAACCAAGTAAGAAAACAAGAAAGAAAGTAAGAAAAAGAGCAAACAACAAGTGAGTGAGAAATAAGAGAGAGTTACTGCTAGAGTGTGAGTGCAAGAAATATTTGTCTGTAAGAATTGTAAGACCGAAGCGGGTTTTTACTTTGATATAATAAAATTTAAGTTGTGAGAAATCAATTGTGCCCATTTGCACAAACAATATCCAACATTGTTCTCATTGTATACTATAAATAATAGAAAAAATTACCTATATACACACTTTTTCCCCCATAATTTCCATTATTCCCTACCAATTCTAAAATTTTCCATAATCTCTTATTTTTTAGGACAACACAAAACTGCCGGATACATAATCCACACGATTTTTTTCTCCCTTTTTCACGCCACAAATCTTTCCACAGTTACCCCATTAATCCATTTATGAATTTAAAATCTTTTCTCTTTCCAATTAATGATTTCAAGTTATTCAAGAGGTGGATCTCTTTCCATAATTCAGTTTTCATTTTTTTTTAGTTTTTCATCTTCAACATTGCTTACACCTCTACGATTGACCAAACAGATGAACACATAGCAGCCTCCATGCTCTTCGCAATAGATTTCAGCCATTCAGGTGTTTCACCTGGAACTAATGTGAAAAAGAAGGCATATTTCATATCAGAACAGATCTAATAGGCGCTTGTTTGTTTCCTTCTTTTAGGTTTGTATGAGAATGGCTTTTTGTGTCTGTTAGGAACATCTCATATAATTCAAAGACTGATCTATAGAATTATTAGTAAACAATAATGCCTTCATTTCAATATTATGATACATTACAATTTTATCATGTACAATGTATCGTGTTCAAATTACTAAATTATCTTACAGCTATAGTTTGGGATACATTAATTATATTTTTAATGTATCTAGTGAATTTTGTTTCTTAATTAATGTATAATGACTTTTTTTCAACACTACGATACATTACAATTTTATCATGCACGGTGTATCATGTTCAAATATTAGCTTTCATACATAACCTTAATTAGTTTTGATACTTGATACAAAACTTCTACCAAATGTATCATTTATCAAAAGTTTGATTGAAAATTTGATTTTTTTTGGAAGAATGGAAAGAAGAATTTTGGGATCTAAAAACACATTACATATACATCAAACTAGTAATGTATGAATTTGTAACTAGTAATCATGTATCACGACTTATACATCAATGTACAAATTAAAAAATTAAAAAACAGAGGGTATACATAGCAAATCCAAACAACTTGAATCAAAATTGAAAGGATCTTCAATGAATTTGAAGATTCAAAAGGAAATCGTTTGTCCAACAATAATTCAATCACTTTTGTATCCTTCACAACTCATCTCGCTAACCCAAAATTTCGACAACAGTTTATGAATCAAATCTGAAAGGTTTCTTCGCTGAACGGGGGGGGGGAGGGGGGGGAGGGGGGGGGAGGGGGCCAATTTGAAATTTTGAATTTTTTAGTTCTCGATTTGTCTCTGTATGATTGAGAGTAAGAAGAAACGTAAGCGTAATTTATGGGATTTAATTAGATTTTCATATTTTTATTTCCTTTTTAGCGCAACAGAAGAATTCTTCTTTGTATTAGAGTTAATGTATCTGGATGGTGAATTAATGTATCCGGATGGTGACTTATGTATCCGAAAGGTTCAAATTTTAAGGGATTATTGTAATTAGAAAAAGAGTAGGGATAAGATGTAATTTACTCTTTACACTATGAGATTTATGTAAGTTATACTAAAGAAAAAAGACATAAAATCACCACTGAAGTTATCCCGAATTTTCAAAAAAATACTTTTACTTTGCAACCGTCCTATTACCCCACTAAACAATTATAAACTTATATTATATTATTTTTCAATCAGCCTCAAATTTTAAGAAGCAATTGTGTTCACACACCAATCATTACATGACACGTGTTAAGTTAATTAATTTTTTTTCATTTTAAGTTTTTTCTTTATCTCTCTCTCTTATTTTTTGACTTATTTTAATTTTGATTTCATCTTAAATTTCACTTCATCCATCCCTCCATTTTCTTTCTTTTTCTTCACCGCCCACCCTCACCCCACCCCCACATCAAGTTGAACCCCTCTCCCTTTTTTTTCTTTTCTTTTTCTTCTTCTTCTCCAATCAAATTCTTTATTTAGTGATTTGTTTTTATAAAAAAAGAAGTCATATTGTTTTCTAGACTTTATTGAATTATTGATAACAAAACTAATTATTTTTCTAAGAAAATTTAAATTTTTTGAAGGTATCATCAATTACTCTTTTTCATATAACTTCAAAATCAGAAATAATAATTTTAAAAGAATCAATGAATTCCCCGAAAATTGAAAGAACTTGATTGAAATCGGATTAAAAAAAACTATATGATACCTCCTAATCATCTTGAAATCTAATGGGTTTATCAAATTGTTTGAAATGTAAGAAAATATTTAGATAAAGTTTTAAAATTAAAGAGAGTAAAACTAATAGTAGTAAAAAAAGGAAGGTAAAGTTGTAGTAAAAATGGTGACATTGGAAGTGAGAAGTTTCAATGGAGATGACAATGAATTTTTGAAGAAGAAAGAAGAAAGAAAGAGAAAAAATAATAAGGAAAAAAAAGGTTAAAATAATAAGAAAATATATTTTATGATAAAATAGTTGTAAAAATAAAATTATAGTAGTTATTTTAGGTTGCTCACTCTTTTTAGAGAGTGCACACACTGCACACACTCTTTATGTAAGGTGGACAAAAAATGGTGTAATAATATCAATTCAAGATTGTTTAGTGGAACAATAGAATACTCACATAGTTAAGGTGTCTTTTTGAAAATTCGGGACAAGTTCATGTGTCATTTTATGTCTTTTCTCTATACTAAATAATAAAAGGGAAAAGAAGCTTCATAGAAGATTGAAGCATTACCAACTCATTTGGTACTCAAATTTCTTCTAATATAAGATATGATTATTTATGTAAAAATCTCACACTTAACTCCAACTTTATATATAGTCTGCTTTTACGTATCTCCAATAATAATAGCTTCCCTCTCATATTTATACTCTTTAAAAAATAACACTAAAAGAAATAATAAAATTAACTTGTTTTTCAACAAACGCCTGATTTAATATCGTGACACGATTTAAACTATTTTTTGCCTTCATTTTAAACTTATAAATTGGACCCCCAATTTTAATTCCGTTTTATGACTGTGTTCTTGGAATGATACAAATATTTGCCAGCCAAAAATTGATAATTCATTTGAGGAGTGTTTCCTTATTGCCTAGACCACCTTGAAAATTTCAGAATATAAGACCAAATATCTACCTCTTATTTTGACTTCATTCCCATTTCATCATCCATCCCTATTTAATTGGTCATGATTTTAATAAACTTTTATTTCATGAAGTTCTTGAGAGTAAATATATGTGTACCCCATTGAAATTAAAATTCTATATACTCTTACATAAAAATAGATTTATACAATGACACTTAATTATTTTATGAAAAATTATTCAATATATATTGAGAAGTCAATTAGATTAACCATTTAATTAATTAATAAATAGGAGAACAAAAGTTAAGATCAGTGGAAGATAAAGTAATCAAATACTCTATCCGTCCACTTTTATTTGTCATGTTGCATTTTTCGAAAGTCAATTTGATTAATTTTCAAAGTTAAATTAGATTACATTAATTCGATATTTTAAACATAAAAAAATTAGATATTAAAAAATTATACGAAAAGTACCATAAATTGCAATTTTTTGCATTTCAATATGATGAAAATATACATCGTAAAATATTAGTCAGAGTTTTTATAGTTTGACTCTAAAAAAGGAAACTATGACAATTAAAAGTGGACGGATGTAGTAGTAGGATTGATCTTAATTTTTGTTGATTTCTTTATTGAGATATGTGATGACATTAAATCTTTTAATTAATGTTGAATGATCGTAATATCTTATAATTTTTTCAAAAAGAAAATAGTAGTTACTTTTAATATTTGAATGTTAAGAAAGGATCATTTCTAAATTTGATGGGGGTGATTATTATCGCGCGAAGCACGGCGCAAGTTATTTTTTTAAACGCAAGGAGCAAATTAACTGCTCCCGCCGTTTATTTATACTTGTCATTGTTTGACATAACACATCTATTAAGAAAATAATTATTGGTATATGTATTTTTTTACCAAATGATCCCTATTAAATGATATTTAGTATTAGGTCTTGAAAACTGATTTGTAAAATAAGTATTTAATACTGAGGGTAAAACATAAAAAAAAAAAATTGTCTTTTCTTGATATGTCAAAAGTGACAAGTAAACGTAAAAAAATATTTTAAAAATAAGTGATAAGTAAAAGTGAACAGAGGGAGTAGTTTCCTAATAATAGGAAATAATAATTAAATGATGATTTTGTTTCGCGTGGAGCAAACTAACCAGTTCCTACTAGAAAATACTCATATGTTCGTTTTTATATGTCACCTTTTTAGATTTCACTTGCATAAGAAACTAAGTAAGTTTACAATTCTACTCTTATTTAATGATTTTTTGAAGTCAACTTTTCAATAAATGACAAATAAATGCATCTTTCATTTTTAATTTATTTGTTGAAATTTCTTTTTCAAATTAAGATTTTATAGAGTAATGTAATGGTGAAAGTAATTAATCAATATATGAAGTAATTAGAATGAACATTAATTACTTATTAGTTTTTCTAGGTTGGTCAAATATCTATTTTCAAGACTAATTAATTATCAAGGGTATAATAAAAATAATATTGTAATTTATGCATTAATTTTATAAAATGACAAGTATTATGGACCAACTATTTATAGTAAAAATGACATATAAAAAAAAACCGAGGGAGTACTAATTAAATGACAATTTTATCCAATGTTGTATTTATTTCTAAATGATAAAAAAGTTTATCAATTTCACTTGAGTTATGGGCTAAATTCATTCCTAAATTTTGACCTAAATATAAGGTGCATCTTGTATTACCTCAGTGAACAAAATATAACTCTCCTCAGTGAACAAAATATAACTCTCTTCATCTTTCAGCTTGACAAAATAATAATAACACATTATTACTGCACTTGTTCAAGAAGAAATGAAACAAAGTCTGTCAAGCAAGGAGAATACTTTTATTGTACTTGTAGCGCATACTGTTTGCAATAAATTTTAAAGTGATAGAAAATATTTTACAATCACAAATAAAATATGAAGAAACAAAAATATTTTATTAAAATAATATGGATACAATTTTGTTCCTCCCTTGATTCTTCTCTCTCAATTTTCTCCATGATTTGAGGGTCGTTAGTGACGTACTTCTTGAAGGAGGATAATTTAGACTTGATCTCCATGAAAGAATTTGTGGATCTTCTTGAAATATTTGATTATTAAGAAGAGTTTGACATATCTTGATCCCTTTATGAATATCCCACGAGTTTGATCCCGAATATTCCATGAATTATCGAAATGTCTCTTAAGAGAATATAATACCATTTATATAGGCATAAACTAGAGTTTAGAGGAAAGTAGCTCCAAAAACCCTAATTGAAATAGAAATCATGTTGTAGAGTCCTACAAAATTTTGATCTCTACACATTTTAACCGTTCGTGCAAGGTTTTAATGACAAACAATTGTGGATCTCTGCAGGTTAACATGACATCAAAAAAGGAAAGAATCAAAGCCAGTTCAGAATGGAACTATCACAATATTTGATCAACCCATAAATCACCATTCAAGAATCCCTGAAATCGCGGCAATCAAGATCTTCTATAATCAAGGAAGATCTTGATACAAGGAAGATAACAGCTACAATCAAAAGATTCATCAATCAAGGAAGGTGAATATAACAACTACAATCAGTTGACCTGAATCAAGGAATATGACAATCAACAAGAATTCAATAAAGAGATCAAGGACAATAAAAAAGGAAACCAAAGATTAGCCTTAACATTATTCTTTGGAAAATAAGGATTTCCATTGACTTCTTTTTCAAAGATCAAATCTCTTGGGTTGCTATCTCTTCATATAGAAGATTCAAGTCTCAACACTATAAAAGTTGTGTCTGCCAAAGAAGAAGGTGTACAACGAGTCTTAATCATCCTACATTCTCTACTCTACTTTTAACAAGCTTTGTATTACTTAGTTTCTACAGTGTAAACAAAAAAATATTGTTGGTAAGACTTTGTATCAAAAGAAAAGAGAGAAAAAGATTGAGTATAGACATAAGAACTGTACTCAAAACTTGTACTCACTACAAAGATTCTAAAGGCAAGAAGAGAACACCCTTGCAACCCAAGGGCACTGGACGTAAGATCCACATTGTATCCCAACTAGTATAAGAACATCTTGTGTCAGTCTTTCTGCACTTTCAAGTCTGTTTATTTATTCCTGGAAACAACAGGTGACTAGTGACTTTCATAAGTTGACTATTCAAAGAAGAAAATAAAAAAAAACAATTCACCCCTCTTGCACTTTCAATAACAAGTTTAATACGAAAGTGCACATGCATCAATCTTTTTTAAACAAACTAAACAAGAATGAGTGCCATAGTATTACAAGGAGGAGAATAAGCTAAGCAATTCTAGTCCATTTGCTGACATTGTTAGCAGCAGTAACATTATCATGCTTGTCCCAACACTCTTGTTATAAAGAACAATGCCAAATTCACCCCCAACAACAAATAATGATAATGTTATTAGTCCTTGGTTTAGTGCACCACCACCAAAAAGTATAAAAAAAGTTGATCAATCTTTCAACTTCCTCTCAACTTTCAATAGAAAATTATATTTATCTAGAAAAGTGAATCTAAAATTTAGAGTCAGTGTGATATTTAAAAAATTATGATACTAATTAATGCAGTTGGGAATGGTGCCTCTCTAGATACCCAACTTTATAAGAAGGTAAAACTAATCCTACTTTAATTTTATTTTAATCTATCGATCTAGTGTCCAAATACTTTATCTATCCATTGTTAAATGAGTGCAACATTGAAACTATCCAAACCCTAAATAAGAAAAGGAAAGAAGAAAATTTGCAAGTCCTTCTGAAATTTCATCAAACATGTAATGAACATCTTAACACTGACTTAGAAAATCTTGGTTATTTCAAATTGTGACAATAATTTCTATCAAAATGACAAAGATGAAGAGAACATGAATGCATTAAACAATTAAGCACTATAGGAACAAGAAAGAAGATTATTTTTTTTTTTTTTGCAAATGATAACATAGGATTGAAAATTTCTTCAAAAGGTTTACACTATTTTAGATCTAAGGAAAGATAAGTTTTTGAAAAAAAATAGATGGAAAGTCACATGCCTGATACTTTATTTTATGTTGATGTCGTTAGTTAAAAGAATGACGGGTCTTGCAATTTTTAAATAGAATATGGATATTTTTTGCTTACTAGAAAAGGGTGAATTACATGGGCATTTTCCTAGGGATTAGTGCGAAAATTTACACAAAAATAAGTTTTCAAATTTTTATACTAATCCCTAAGAAAATTCCATGTAATTCACACTTTTCCTGTAATGTTAGTAATATACAACAAAGATGTAATTTAGGCTTGTGCTATAGTTCAAGCATGATTTTAGCCAAAAACTCTTTAAAAGTATTTTAGAGACTTTGATGCAGTACTATATGGTTCCATGAGTCTACATATTTGTAATGTGTGTTATTGTCTTATTCAACTAATTATTACTTCTTCTTTAGTTTCTTTTCTATTAAGTGCACTGATTATGGCAGTAGAAGATCCAGAACTTCTGACAATGTTTAGTACTTCTTCCGTTTATTTTTATTTGTCATATTACGCATTTTGAAAGTCAATTTAATTATTTTTTAGAGTTAAATTAGATAACATTAATTCGATATTTTAAATCAAAAAATTTAGATATTTAAAAACTATACGAAAAGTACTATAAATTTTGCATTTGTTTGCACATCAATATGATAAAAAAATACACTGTAAAATGTTAATCAAACTTCTTATAGTTTGACTCTTAAAAAGGAAACCATGATAATTAAAAGTGGACGAAAAAAGTCATCATCTTCTGTTTTTGTTATACATTTATTATCACTCACTAAGACCATCTCCAAGCCATTTCTATTTTACTCTCCATTCTCTATATTTGGAGAGTAAAATAGAGAATGCCCACTCCAATTACTCCCCTCTATATTACTCACTATACTCCATTTATATAGAGAGGTGAATAGTATTTCTCCAAATTTTGAGAATTACTATTCACCTCTCTATTTCACTTTTTGATTATTTTAATATTATTTCTATGACATCATTAATTAAGTCTTTATTATTTGCAATTATTTTCTAATGTAATACAACATCTAAAAATATATTATTGACAAGTTACTACTTCCATCCGAATTAATGATTTTTCTATTTTTTTTTAAAATTAGGACTTTAAATATGTAATTTAAAAATCATTTTAATTTTATTTATATTATATAAGACTATTAATTAAGTGTCTAATATTTGCAATTATTTTCTAAGTAATATAATATCTAAAAACATATTATTGATAAGTATATTACTTCCAACCCGAGTTGACAATTTTTCTAATTTAATTTTTTTAAATTTTTTGTCACGTTAAATATATAATTTAAAATTATAATTACTTTTCACTATGAAGAATGCACAAAGTTTATATGATAATTTCAACAATCAACTTTTATGTTATAGTGATAAATTATTAAACTACATTTTTTAATGAGCATGAAAATACTTGATGCAATAGTTCAAAAATGGAATAGGGGAAGTAAATTAGTATACGAAATAATTGGATACAAATGAAATTGTTAATTTAAACAATTTTTAGCTACACATATATAAAATAAGGACAAAAAGTTACTCATTTTGAACTCCGTAATGCATTAATAGAGCATTTATGAAAGAAACGTAATAGTCTTGAAAGTTGAATATCTATGTAAAGTTAAAATAACTTTTTCGATGATGCAATATTTATTATGTAATTGTGTTTCATCAATGATTTCATTTTGATTTGAATTGTTCGTATATATGTATTATATATAATATGTGTTGCAATTATGTTATTTAAAAATTTAGAATAAAATATTTTTTTTATTTAATGAAGAATTTGATAAAATAAAATTTTATATTACATGAAGATTATATAGATTATAGGGTGATTATTTGAAATAGGAAAATAAAATTGAAATAGAAATAATAATATAATATTGAGGAAAGAAAAAAAGATTCGTTTTTAGAAAATTGAATTGAAGTTGATTGTCCGAAAAAATAAAAAACTCTATATTTGGAGAATAGAATTGGAGATGCCCTAAGTTGTCTTGTTTGAATTAACTAATACCTAATTTTTGTGAAATGTAATATTGATTAAAGAGAGATGATTCCTACAATACATTATTACAGTCGAGTCCAATAATATTTGAAAATGAATAAATATTACTACTAATTATGTGATAAATAATGATACAAAACTTCAATTTGAAACACAAAAGCCGGGCTCTTGATTATGGCAAAAGACAATTCTATCCCACCTATACCTATGGATGTATAGGTTTTTCATGGTACCTTTTGCTTCTAGGTGGATCTAGTAATATGAACAGCAACTTTTCAAATTCAATTTTTAATATGTCGGTTCAATCGAATATGCTAATGTATAAATCAAATTTCTTCCAATCTTTTCAAAACAGCAATCAACCCACTGATTCTCATAAATATTACTAATTTTATAATAATTTACTCTATTTTTGTGACTATATATCCAACTATCAATATGGAATGCAATATAACATAATTTTTCACTATAAAAAAAACAACTTTTAGCACCAATAAATATAGACATTTATGAAGAGTGTTAAAGTCTTTACCGACATTAATTAAGTGCCATTAGAACCAATGTCGCTAAAGGCTTTAGGAACCTATATAACGAGTGCTAATTGCCGCTAAAAATACATATTTAGCAGCAATTAAGAATTAATTACCGCTAATGATCATTTTTTATATAGTGTGTGACTGTATATCCAACTATTAATATGAGATACAATATATAATCATTGCTAATTTTATATTAATTTACTCCATTTCTGATTCTATATCCAACTATCAAATATGAACTGCAGTATAGCATCTAAACATATTACTCCTACTTCAACATGTCTTCACGAATATTTCAATCAAGATTTACCATCGCAACACATGAATTTGCTTTGAGATAAAATTTTGTATTATAATTTACGGTTAACGATTTAAAATGCATTATATCATCTTAATATTTGAACTTTAGGGATGTGCTATACATATATTTTTAGAACTTATTATTTACGGTATACTAATTTTATAACACATAAGACTTTCAAGATCATAACAAATATTTGGCAAGACTTTTAAGTTCACAACAAATATTTAGGGATAGTATTATTATATTTATTAGTAAGAGTTAGTTCAAATCAATAAGATTTTAGTCATGTTTTTGCAATACTTTACCTTGGATATTGTTGCAAGAAATTTTATTAATTAATATGAATATTGAGTACTTCAATACAAGTTCTAAAATATTTCTACTCTTGTAATTTACAAGCTTATAAAAGTTCAAAGTAACTTCCAAATTGCATTTAAAAATTTAATATAAAGTTACACTTGCTAAAATTTAAGTTTTGAGCAATTGAGGTTTTCTTTTTTCGAAATCTACGTCCAATTATCAAATCCAATACTTTTGTTTCATGAAAGAAAAAATTCTTATCGAATATATAAGTTAAAATTACAAAGTTACAATTTTAAAAAAAAGGATAAATATACTTGATAAATTTGAAGGCTTTGATGTTTTATGATAAAGTTTATATCCGACAAAAAAAGAAGAAGAGAAAATCACACCCCATAACTAAATAAGATCCTATATTACTAAATATAGAGATACTTTATGACATTTACAAAACATAATAAGATTTACCAAATAGTATAACTGATCCAGAAATACATAAAAGACATGTGGGCATCCCTTCCCCCTTTGTCTCCTTCACGCCGTTTTTAAGCATAAACATATTTTTCATAAAACACATAGTTATTGTTAGACAATTTATTTTTTTATGTAATGCCAATCACATCATAAATTGTTTATCCAAAAGAAACTTTTGAATAAGTAATTTATGATGTGAGTGACACACATAAATAATTAGGGATTATGTCGGTGTAACTTTTGAGCCTATGTGAGTGACACTTAATTCTTAACATTATTAGTTGTAATGACCCTCTAGGTTATTTCCTTTTTATTGCATTCTTTTCAGCCTTTAGAGCGTTCCTATAGCAATCTCAAGTCATTTATGACTTGCTGAGACTGACAGTTTGGTCAACTAATCGTTCATTTAGTTTTTATGCGATTTTTCATATTTTGGAGATTTTAAAACTTGAACGGTTTACTTCGGTCAAAACTTCAGGTAAAAGGCCTTAGAATGCAATTGTTATGGTTTCGTTAGCTCCAGAATGTCGAGCTTGGCCTAGAAGGACCTTTGGTGCGGATCTGAGGCTTCTGGGCTCATTTCAAGCTACCTTATGAATTTTGGCTTAAAATGGAGTTTGGACGTGTGACTCACTTTTTATTGAAACAACCTTGGTTGGAAGTTTTGACATCTCTGTTGTGTCTAAAGTGTCGAATTTAATGAGGTAGCATATTTTGTTTACTTTCACAGGGTTTCAAACTAATTCCGAGCACCCCATCAGATATTTTGGGACTTGCTGAATCAATTGGCAAGACCCTTTTCCTCTTCTCGTTCACGCACCTCAGGTCGTGTTCACGGGGCCCAGTGATTTTGGCCTCCGCATTCGCGAGCCTAGTGCTTCGCAGAGACTATTGAAGTTGGTCATCGCGTTCGGGGGACTTGAGCCCAATGGCGGAGGCATGATTTTCATCAAGGGGGTTAAAAAAAAAAACTTAGCACGCAAATAATGTTCACAAATAAACAAGTCGAATCAGATATAAATGGGTCGGATAACAAATACTTAATTTAGAGCACATATATCTAAAAATTTAAATAGATCAAACATAAATGTAAAATGCAAACATGAGGAGAGTCCTGAAAGTTTCAAGAATTAAATTGGAAATGACAATTTTTTTAAAAATTAATTTTGATTCAAATAGACCAACAAAAATCATCACATCAGAGAATTTATAACAAAACATAGTGAAACCTATCAAAATATAATTTTACAATTGAAAATGTAATTACCTATATCATTACAATTGTACTCTACGAGGTTTCATATCTTGAGACGTCTTAATAATAGCATCATTAGGAATACTATCAAATACATCTTTTTTTACAATTGAAAATGTAATTACCTATGTCATTACAATTGTACTCTACGAGGTTTCATATCTTGAGATGTCTTAATAATAGCATCATTAGGAATACTATCAAATACATCTTTTTTTTACAAAAGACACCAAAAAACCACTAAAATAATCATCACTCATTTGAATCCACAAGTCATTCTTAATAAACTTAATTGCCGAGAAAGTTCTTTCAACGGATGCAGTGACAATTGATAGAAGTAAAACAAGTTTCACTAAGCGGAATACCAGAGGATAATCTGAATGTTTTTTGTTTGGACTAATCTCTTGGAAAGATCACAAAGTCCACTTAGATCAGAGAACCTTTCATCAACATCACGAACATCAACAATGTAACTTGCAAGTTGATTCTCAAGAGTATCCATATTTAATTTCATCAATGTCATCTGGATATAATTCAACCATTCTCACTATTTTTTTTTATGTCACAAACTTAAAAATGAGTTAATTGGATTCAAACAAGCAATTTCATGGAGCAAATCAGTAGCCACCTCATTAAAATGATCATTAAGTTCTTGGAGTTGTCAATCAATAATATTGCAAAATACTTCAACACAGTAATCATGTAAGACTATATAGTGAGCAAGTCTTTGCCGTGACCTTAAAGAGCTAGCATATGACTCCTCAAAGTTAGGTATCAAAATTTCATCTTTGTTACAAAATATTGATACCTTAACAAGAAGAGAATTTCATTCATCATCCATTAAAACTTGCAACCTTCTCTTTGCTACTTCAACAAGTAGCAGGGCATTTGCAACATCTTGCTCTTTTTTTGTAAGCATTTATTGAGCTCATTAGTGATTTCTAATACAAATCTCATCAAATGCAACTTGAACACAACCTCAAATGTTCGACAAGATTCAAGATGTCCCGTTGCCTTGGCTCTTTCATCCATACTTCTGTAACACCTTGGTATTTGAAAGAGCTAAAAAAGAAAGAATCAAATTTGGAAATAGCAAATCTGAAATATGGCAAAGTTATGTTAAGTATAAGTTTTGGGTCTACTTCAAATGACCATAACTTTCAGTACAAGATGAGTTAGGTGGCCTATATGATATCAAATGAAAGGTCTTGGAATCCTCTTTCTAACCCCACCAAGTTTTCTAATTTTTGAGCTTGTATGAGGGAGATATGTCCGTTTGAAGTCGGGTTGTCTAGATATAGAAAGTTACCCAAATTTAAGAGGGGTATTTTAGTATTTTTCTTATCCTATCAGATTTAATTCATTTTTGGTAATTATTTAGGGGTCTAAACTGAATTGGTTCAGTTTACGCAATTTCAATTCACGCTAGGGTTTTTAGAAAAGAGTTCAAGAGGAGAAACGAGGAGACATGTCAAGATTCGTCAAGTTCTTGAGATTTTGGTTGCGAATTTCTCCAAGGGTTGATCCCTAAAGAGGTATTTGAGTTCACATAGCGTTGAGTTTGTTCACCTACGCGTCAATCATGTTAATTTCAGCATAATTTCGTTCTAGGAAGTTGAAAGTTTGATGATCTTGAATTGTGTTCTTGAAATTGTCTTTCATTCTTGAGTTAGGATGGGATTGTTGAGTTCTTGAGGAAATCGTGTCGATTTTAGAATCGTTTATGAGTAGATTCTTGTGTACATCTGCTGGGTATCTGAATCTAAAGAGAAATTGAGAAAAAGAATTGAATCTAGGTGAATTGGGGGTTAGAAAATGAGGAAGAAAAAGTCGGACATAGAATAAGTACTAGGTCTGCATCGCAGACCTGTTCCTTCAGAGTGAACTTTCCTCACCACGTTGCGTAGAGATCGCGGATCCCACTGTCTCAAAATTTATTTCGTGACCAAATATTAAAATGCATCTCCGCGTTGCAGACTTGCACTCAGACAATGTTATTTTTACTGTTTCTCATGATTTACTATCTAAAAACACTCTTAATCAACACGATATCCTTCATATCACAAATCATAACCTTGAATTCATAAATTCAAATTCAAGGAAAGTTAAGAGTCAATTCTAGAGAGTTCTTAGAGTCTAATCAAGAAGTATTTCTACAAATGCTTTAAACTTGTTTTAAGAGTTGAGCTTTGAGTTGAGTAAGAGTATAAAATGAAGTTTAGTTTCTTCAAAAGAGTATATGGGAACTAAGTTGTAACACTCCGAAAATCTAACGACCCAAGCTAGAGCCTAAATGATGACTAATGACTTAATGAGAGTAGAAATGATGTTTCAAGACCTAATTTAATGTAGCTAAATTGGTAAGAAAGTGTTAGTGCATAAACGTCAAGAAACGACCATGATGTCCAAAAACTAGTGCATTGAACTAGCGAGGTGGTAGATATTGTGAATTGACTTTAGAGTGTCGTAGGTGGGCTAAAGTTTGTAAAAAGGTTTTAAAATGTAAGATTTCATGTTTAGGGTCCAAACGTCGGGATACTACTCCCTAAGGACCACCCAAGGGGTCCTTGAGGAGGACCTAAACTTAGAACCAAAATGAATGTAGAAGCTGACCAAGTCAGGTTGGACTCACGAGGGGCAAACCACGAGGCGTAGGTTGACTCACGCCCCGTGGAAGGGATTCGTGAGTCCACACTTAGAATCCTCCAAGTGGCCTCCAAATCAACCCCATCAGTCCCTAACCACGAGCATGCAGTACGGTCCGTAGACCGACTCACGCTCCGTGGAAGGGTCTCGTGAGTTGAGACTTAGTCTCCTCACCAAGACCCTTGTCTGCACCCTCTCAATACCAAACCACGAGTGGCCAGCATGGCCTGTGGTTCAATCCACGCCCCGTGGGCGGGGACTCGTGGATGGCACTCGAGCTCATTGCCTCCACATGGTTTAAGTGAGGGTAGTTTAGTAATTTACAAATTAATTTCTTAAGGGTTAAAAATGGTTTTAAATAGTTATTTTAGGTTCATTAGGGTATTATTATGTAATAAGAAGTCTTACACCTTATAACTCCAAATCATAAAATCAAAACCCACTTCTCTCTAAACTCTCTCTCTAAAGGCTCTAGAAGGAGAAAATTTCATTGGAGCTAGGGTTTCAAGGTTTCTTCCCATATTGCTTGGAGCTTCTCCATTGATTATCAAGGAATCAACTAATGTATGGTTTCTCTTCACTCTTAGGATCGTTTCCCCAAGAGGCCCTCTCAAAATTGGATTTCAAAGTTCCCCAAATTTTAGGTTTTCTCTCAATTTCGTGGGTCACTTTCCAAATGTGTTTTCTTTGATTTATAATGTTTAATTATGGTTGCATATTATGGTTTGTGGAGGAATTAATGTAGTGTTGTTGGTTTTTGAACAAATCCCCACAAAACCCATGAATTCCCCTTCTTTCTCACTTTAAACCCTAGTATGACTTTAATGGTGAATGAAGGATGAAAATCTAATATGTAATTGTGGAATTCATTATGGTATTATGATGTTGCCCTATATGATGAATGACTATTATTGAATTAGGGTTGAATCTTGATGTGATCCTTGAAGGCTATGAATGAAGATTGTCAAATTGATGAATGTTCATATATTGAATTGTTGATCCACTTATGGTAGAGGTGCTACTTGATTATGAATTGTAGTGATTGAGTTATGTTTCCTCTTCCCTACAACCCTAAATTGTTGACAAGTATGCTATGATATGAACATGAGTGTTAAGTTATAATTATGGCAATGTTCGTATGAGGAATAAAAGGTAAATCTCATGAACACTATATGACTATGTTATGAATGAACATTATTAAATGTGGATGGTTCTATGATAAAAGGTTATTCTCATCTTAAGAACTTATGAGCTATATGATGAATGATGGGTTGAATCCCTAATGCACTCCTTATTGAACTAATGTGTAAGTAAAGGCCTAATACTACTTTAAAAATGGAATTGTGCTTAGCACCGAGTGAATATGAATATGAGATGGAAGCTTTTACGTTTAGCAAGTCCGGCTTCCCATATGGGTTCTTTTTACATTTAGCAAGTCCGGGTTCCCAATTTATATATGTTGTCTCATAAGATAGAAACCTTATACGTTTAGCAAGTCTGGGTTTCTAATAGCAATCTCCTTGTTCCTTAACTATGTTTGCCCACATAGGTATTAGCTAGTGGATCCACCTAGATTCTATTATGTTAGTTCTACCTTGGCCAGTGGAACACTCTCTTTTCGGTGTAGGAGTAGAACACCGGATTCCATGAAGCTCACATGGTCTATGTCGGTTATTGCTAATATCCCTATGTTTTAAGAAGATGATCTAATGTATAAATATGACCTATGTAAATGACTTATGAACTATAACTAGTACTACTTGAGGGATACTACTTAGTAATCCCCCTCAGCTTCCCAAGTAGCTTTCTCAACAAATTGATTTCTCCACAGAACTTTGACTAATACTACTTCTTTAGTCCTCAACTTGCGAACTTGGCGATTTAGAATCTGAACATTAATCTCTTCATATGATAAGCTATCCTTGATACCAATATCTTTAGTAGGTATGATAAATGAAGGATCTCCCATGCACTTCTTCAACATGGGGATGTGAAATACCGGATAAACCGCTGCTAACTCTTGTGGTAGCTCCAACTCATAAGCTACATTGCCAATCCTCTTGGATATTTTGCAAGGACTAATATATTGGGGACTAAGTTTCCCCTTCTTACCAAACCTCATAACACCCTTTATGGGTGAAACTTTCAAGTAAACCCAATCCTCTACCTCGAACTCTAAGTCTCTTCTCCTAACATCTGTATATGATTTTTGACGACTCTGCGCTGTTTTCAACCTCTCTTGAATAACTTTCAGCTTCTCCATAGCTTAATGAACTAAGTTTGGTCCTATCAACCCAGCTTCACCAATGTCAAACCATCCAATAAGAGATTTGCATCTTCTCCCATAAAGAGCTTCATAAGGAGCCATTTGGATGCTAGAATGGTAACAATTGTTGTAAGCAAACTTGATGAAAGGTAGGTGATCATCCAATTCCCCCTTAAATCAATCACATAGGCCCTCAACATATCTTCTAAGGTCTGAATAGTGCGCTCTTCTTGACCATCTATCTGAGGATGAAAAGCAGTACTCAAGTTCAGCTTTGAACCCAAGCCTTTCTGGAATAACTTCCAAAACTGTGCAGTAAATTGTGCAGATCTATCTGATATAATTGAAACTGGCATCCCATGAAGTCTAACTACCTTCCGAAGATACAACTCGGCATAGTCCTCTACCGAATGGGTAGTCTTTACCGGCAAAAAGTGGGCTGATTTTGTCATTCTATCAACAATCACCCAAATAAAATCATGTTGCCTGCGAGACCTTGGTAAACCTATGATGAAATCCATATTGATCATCTCTCACTTCAATTCTGGAAGTTCTATATTCTGAGCCATACCACTGGGCCTTTGGTGCTCTACTTTAACTTGTTGACAATTCGGGCATTTAACAACAAACTCAGCAATACTTTTCTTTATACCATTCCACCAATATACCTCTCTCAAGTCACGATACATCTTTGTGGAACTCAGATGGATAGAATATCTAGAGCTATGAGCTCCCTCCATGATTCTCTTTTGGAGTTCATCCACCCTTGGTACACACAACCTACCTTGATACCTCAATACCCTATCTCCCCCTTGTTCAAAAGTCATTACTTTTTGCTAAAGAACATTTGCCTTCAATTCAAGCAAAATAGGATCTTGTTCTTACTTTTCTTTCACTTCTGACACTAATGACGATTCAGCCCCATTCATCACCACTGTTTCTCCTTCTGTGGAATCCATTAGTCGAACTCCTAATCATGCAAGTCTATGCACATCTTTTGCTAACTCTTTTTTATCTTCCTCAAAATGGGCGGTACTACCCATAGACAACCTGCTCAAGGCATCAACAACAACATTAGCCTTACCTGGGTGATATAGAATAGTCATGTCATAATCTTTGAGTAACTCTAACCACCTTCTCTGTCTAAGATTAAACTCTTTCTGACTAAACACATATTGAAGACTCTTGTGATCAGTGAACATCTACATGAACACCATACAAATAATGACGCCATATTTTTCGTGAACTTTCAACTGTCTGGAGGCATAAGCTATAACTTTGTCATTCTACATTAACACACAGCCCAAACCAACTCTAGATGTATCATAATATACAACAAAGCCTTGTGTACCTTCTGGTAAGGTCAATACTGGGGCAATAGTCAACCTCTATTCAATTCCTGAAAGTTTTTCTCATAAGTTTCAGACCATTGAAACTTCATTGTTTTGTGATTCAACTTGGTCAAAGGGGACAAAATAGATGAGAACACCTCGACTAACCTTCTATAATATCCAGCCAACCCCAAGAAACTCCTAATATCAGTTGGAAATGTAGGTCTAGGCCAATTTTTCACTACCTATATCTTCTGAGTGTCAACTTCAAATCTTTACTCTTTACTCAACTCAAAACTCAGGTCTTAAAACAAAGTTAAAATATTTGTAAAAGACTTTTGGAAGACTCTATGAACTTCTCTTGGCTCTTAACTTTCCTTGAATTTGAATTTATGGATTCAAGAATTGTGATTTGTGATAGAAAAGATCTCGTGATGTTTAGGAGTGTTTTTAGATAGTTAAACATGAGAAACGATCAAGAAATCACTGTATGGAAGCAAGTCCGCGACGCAGAGATGCATTTAAATATTTGGTCGCATTATAAATTTTGCGGCAGAACGGTCCATGGCCGCTCCGTGACGTGGAGAAAAATCTGTGAAATATGGGGGGAGGGGAGGTCCGCGACGCGGACTGGGTCTCCAGATTCGCCTGACTTTTTCCTTCTTCGTTTTCTAACCCTAATTCACCTAAATTCGATTCCTTTTTCCCAAATTCTCTTTAGATTCAGATACCCATTATATGTACACAAAAACCTAACTTAAAACAACTCTATAATCGATACAATAACCTCAAGAACTCCTCAATTTCAGCCCAATTCAAGAACGAAAGCAAATTCAAGAACACATATCAAGATCATCAAACTTTCAACCTTTTTAGAACGAATTCACGCTGAAATAAATATGTTTGGAACGGTGCGTGAATGAACCCAACGTTATGAGAGTCTGACATACCTCGTAGGATCAAATCCTTGACGAAATCCGCAATCAATTCTTTAAGAACTTGGCAATTCCTTGCTTCTCCTTCTCTTTTCTCCTCTTCTTTTCTCTTCTCTCAAAACCCCAACTTATTTTCAATAGAGTAAACTGAATCCAATCAGTTGAGACCCCAACATAATTACCAAAAACGAATTCAATTAATTGGGTAGTGAAAAGACCATAATACCCTCTTAAAATCCGGTTTTGACTTTTCTTATCTAGACAACCCGACTTCAAATGGGCATATCTCTCTCATACAAACTCAAAACTGAGCAAACTCGGCCGTGTTGGAAAGATAATTCAAAGATATTTCCTATGGTATCTTGTATCACACCTAACTCATCTTGATCTAGGAATTTGAAGTTGACCCAAAACTCATGCTTAGCTTAACTTTGTCAAACTTTCCAAGTTTGATTATTTCCAAAAATGGTTTCTTTCTATTTTCTAGTTCTTTCTAAAGCGGGATGTTACAATCCCATGGAGAGATACTCGGTTGGATGAAACCCTTATCCAACAAATCTTTCAATTGATCTTTCAATTTCTTTAGTTCTTCCGGAGCCATTCAGTAAGGAGGAATAAAGATAACTTACGAATCTAGGATAAGGTCAATACTGAAATCTATTTCCCTTTTGGGAGGAACACTTGGTTAATCATCGGGAAAAACTTCTAGAAATTCATTAAAACGGGGACCGACTCAAAAGTAGGGGTTTCAGAATCTACATCCCTCACCCTAACTAGATGGTAAATGCAACCCATAGAAACTATCTTTCTAGCCTTATGACAAGAAACAAACCGACCTTTTGGCATAGATTTTCCCCCTTCCCACTCTAGGATAGGCTCATTTGGAAATTGAAACTTGACCACTCGGGTTCTACAATCAATAGAAGAATAACAAAAATGCAAGCAATCCATACCAATATTGACATCAAAATCTAGCATATCAAGCTCTACAAGGTCAACATGAGTGACTCAATGGGATAGGGAAACAAGACAATTTCTATAGACTCTCTTAGCCACAATCGATTCATCAATAAGAGTAGAGACAGAAAAAGGGTCTAATAACACATTCGAAAGAATATCAAACCTCATAGCCACATATAGTGTCATAAAAGACAAGGTACCACCGGGATCAAGCAAAGCATAAACGTCAAGATGAAAGACTTTAAACATACAAGTAACCACATCGGGAGAACCTTTTTGGTCTTGGCAAGTCTGGAGTACATATAATCTATTTACTTCTAGCTCCCACTAGGACCAGACGAAGGATTAGTTTGAGCCCCATCAATGATTATCTCCCCCATTCCTAGCAAATGAGGGACAATTCCTTATCTTGTGATCCGTCTTACCACAACCAAAGCATGCATTAGAACCGTCTATACATCTACCGTCATGGTTCTTTCCACACTAAGCACAAGTAGGCAATGAAGATCCACCACCATTACCTCCTTAAGGATTACAGTTAGACACCCTATATTTGTTGAACTTAGGATGAGCATTGGAGGAACCTTTATCGAAAAACCTTTGTCGAAACTTAGAGCGACCATGTCCATTAGACCTTGAATGTGAGAAGTTACCATCACTGGTCCTTGCCTTCTTTGTCACCCTAGATCTTTCCTTAAGTTTCTCCTCTTCAATTTGTTGAGCATGAACCATGAGACGAGAAATGTCCATATTATTGATAAGCATAGCGGTATGACATTCCTTAACCACCATTTCAGACACTCCCGAAATAAACTTACTCATCCTTGCCCTAGGGTCGGCAACCATAAAGCATACCTAGACAATTGTGTTAACTTCAAAGCATATTCCTTCACGCTCATGTTTCCTTAAAGAAGATTGATGAATTCAAGTATGTTTCTCTCCTTCATCTCAAGGGGGAAGAACCTATCAAGGAAAGCAACCTTAAAATTTTCACAATCGAGAGGACCCACATAAACTGCCCTCTCTTCCTTCTATTGGTTGAACCAAACTTGACCAACACCCTTAAGTTGGTAAGCCGCCTTTTCCACCGGCGTCACGCCCATGATCATCAACACCTTATACACTTCATCGATGAACTCTTGATGACTTTCCTCAATCTTAGAACCATGAAATTCCAGAGGATTCATTCTAGTGAAGTCTCTTACCCTAGTTATTGTCGTACCCACATTTAGGTTCACGGGGGCCACAACCTCCCTATTGACTTGAGTCGTCATGGCTTGAGCCAAAACTTGAAAAGCAGCCTTAAACTCCGCGTTAGTCACTTGTTCGGCCAAAGGGTTGACCGGAACTTGAGCAACTTGAGGAGGAACCTCTTGTTCCACATTCTCGTTCACATTCCTCCTAACGTATGCTCTTTGAGGTTGCATTTCCTGAAATACATCGGATACGGATTAGGAGAAGGAACACATAGAGTTACACTCTATCACACAACTTAAAGTAATGAAAGAAATGGAGTTTCCTAATCATATTATAGCTTCTTATTCTTTAAATGTGGCATGCTTCACACTCATGAACAAGACTCTACTCGACGTGGCTTATGAGACATCCTAGGACCTTTCTAAACCTTGTGCTCTGAATACGAAGTTTGTCATAACCCAAGGTACACCCTAGGTGTAACATAGCGTATAGGACCACAAAAGGCTCTACACAAGCCACTTAGCATGCATAAACAAGATATGAGAAATCGAGAGATTTAGAAGAACATTTCAAAGTTTATCAAAGCAAAGCAAAAGTCTACATAGTCTCAATAACCATCTATTACATCAAGAGTGACTGGGACGTAACCCTGACATCACGTACAATATTTGAAAAAATTAAAGACTGTAAGCGATAAAAGGTTCGGTTCTCAGAACATGAGGACTCACCACAACTCAATATAACCAAAGTGGCCTCTAGCCACGGGGATGCGAAACCTGAACATTGGACCCTACATTTAAAAGAATGTAGGCAAGAGTATGTGTTAGTACAAAAATGTACCAAGTATGATAGAAATGCATAGAGATGAAAAATCATCCTAAAAAAGGGGACATTTTCATAATATGCAAAGACCAAATTAAAACACGTGATAAGAGGTTAAAAGCATAATTCATAATCAAGGTCAATGCAAGTAAACCGTCTGTGAACACATATTAGATACCTCTTGAAATAACCTTAATTCATCATAACTTGTAGGAAGTAGCCGTAACTGACATCGAGACCATGTGAGATATAACATTGAATCTGGTGTCTCCCACACTGAAAATGGGTGTCCTACTTGCCAAGGTAAGGACCATGAACTTCTAGCTTACGTGGATCCACTAGCTAATGTCTATATAGACAACCTATGTTGGCACATAGTTATGGGATCCGGGTAATCGCCACTTGTCCACTTGATACTAAGCTAAAATTCCATCGAATGTTCATTAGTCTTATCTTTTACATTCATGAGACATGGGTAATCACCTATTGTCTTGCCATTAGAGGACATGGGTAATCGCCTCTTGCCTTAACATTAGAATAACTCCTTAACATTGGTTCATTTTAGGTGAGAAAGCCTTCAACCTTAAGAACCCTTTTTATGTGAGAAAACCCTTTCACAATCATGTATTGAGTAATATGTGAGAAATCCTTTCACAACAACAACATTCATGCTTTACTCTCAAAGCAATTTAAATCATCTTTCATCACTTCCATTAAGAGCATGTATATTTCATAAACTCATCCTTCATAGTTCAAAACCCATATTATATCATCATAGATTAGAAAACATGGGTTAATCATAGGTTCATTAGAATTCATCTTAAAATCATAGAATTGTCTCAATTCATGCTTAGTAGATCAAAAAATAATCAATTATGTCAATATTGAAAGGAACCCATGACATGGAATAAAACCCTAACTTCAATTGGAGATTTCTAACTTCAAAATTGAGATATTTAGGAATTCTATGGAGGAAAGGGATCCATAGATGAACACTATCATACCTTAGAGTTCAAAGCCCACAAGCAATGGAGGATTAGGAGACTTGATCTTAAAACCCTAGGTTGGCTCCTTCTTCTTCTTCTAAAGAGAGAAATATTTTGGGGGATGATGAAATTGTTCTTCTTTTGGGGAAATTGAGAGAATAAATTGAATGGAGTGTTTTGGGGGTTAAAAATCCTTATACAGGTCTTTGGGTAATAGAAAAAACGACATAGTATAGGGTTGGGTTAATTAGGAAAAACCCCTGACTTAAAAACTGATGGACCATCATCATGAGAGCCTTCACGGCTCTTCATAGGCACCACGGGCCGTATTGGCCGTTGTGGTCCTTGAATAGTGGCTAAGGAGGAAGGACCCTTCTGAGTGGCTCACGACGAGTCGTCGACAGCCCGTCATCCTCACTAGGGGCTGTCAAGGTCTCCGTGGGAGGATCACCTTCAAGACAGGTTCTAGGGAACCTACCACGAGCTTCTTCACGGACCATGGTCCCCATCACGGCCAGTCTGGGCTCTGTGGAGGGTTCCATGGTCCTGTCTTGGCTAGTGAGTTTTCCCATTGATCCTTTCCTAGCCTTTTTCAAATCCGAGGTGTTACATCTGATTGTGCCTAATTTTGAGGCACAAATTACTAGAATTGATTAGGACAAACTGACAGAGTCAATTTCAAGATTTCAGTGCGGGTTCCACAATTCTTTTTGACTCATTTTTTTATCCATCTTCAATTTTTTGGTTTTGGTGTTAAAACATCTATATTGAAGGTATGTTCATTTATTTGATAGTGTGACAACAATCAAAGGCCATTTAGGAGGGAAAAGCTCCAAAATTCAAACTTAGAGGGATTTTAATCATTATTGTGGAAGTTGGAACTTTGGATTCTTCATCCACAACAATTGTAGTCTTTGCTTTTCTCTAAAGGTTGAAACTTTCCCCAATTGTTTGCCTCTCCCTAAAGTTGATCTTTCCCCAGGTATTTGCTGCTCACTAAAGTTGAATCTCTAGGGACAATCTTTATAAATAAGTGTGAACTACATGTGCAAGTTGTAACTTTTTTTAGAGTATTATTTATTTTAGTGTACCTGCTTCTTGACTGTCATTATCATTAATCTTTCAAGAAATATTTTTAGGGTTGATTTACTCTTAACCTCATACATAATCATATATTAGTCATAGATTGATTTGTATTTTTATTTCATTAGGTCTTTAATTTTCACCAAACTATACCCTTTCGAGTTTCGCCTGCAAGGAGCAACCCTAACATAATGGCATTTGGTATTAGGTAAGTGCATCCGGTTATTAGTTGTATAATATTTGATATTTACTTTCAAACCATACGTACATTTCCGTAAATTTAGCGACAAAATAATTTATAAAGTGTGTAGGAGAGCATTTTCTTAAGGGCAAAACATACCATTACATTGGATGTTTATTTTCTTAATTCTTAACTTTTATATCGCATAATGAAACTAAATGAAGATTTTTTAAGCACAGATGAAAATAGGTTATGATTGAATTAAATAACTCTGATAAAAAACTTAGCCAACTCTAGATTATAATTTTTTTTAAAAGTTAAACAAGAAAAATATGGCAGGCTTCTTAATTGGTATATGTAGTTGTCTTTTTCTTATCTAATACAACAACTAATGCTCATTTGGTATGATTTGCGGAGAGTAAAAAAGTTCGAATGATCATATATTGTGATGTGGTTTGTTTAGTGTGATGAAAATATTATGAACTTTTTCACTCATTACATAGTAATGAAAAATGCTATTTATATCATATAAATTTATCGAAATGACTCGTAAAGAGAGTGCTAATAGATTTTTATGATTAATATTATCGAGGCAATGTTGAGATTAATATTGACATGTCACAAAGATAGGTAAGAATAATGTGGCTTAATTTTCTCTCCGTTCAATTTGTTTCATCGTCTGCTATTGCAACCATATATCAATCAGATTCTCCTACTTTTCGGAGATATTCTATCTTGGTATTCGTTGATAACTATATACCCCTAAATTTGAATCCTTTGTGGACTGGAGCTTCGATCAAGCACCACCGGTCTCTGGTGAATTTGATTAACCATCAAGAGCACGGAGAGTTTATTTAACCGTAATCCAGTTAGACGTATTTTCTCTGGAATTGCACTATAAAAATATATCTGCATTATAAGAATTGACACAGAAACCCTTTTTAATATTGAAGCAAGTTGTTATAGCAGTATACCATTGAGCACATTGACAACCTTAATTATTATATGGCTTCCGCCGCTTTCTTGCCTATCCATATGACGAGAAAATATCTCTGTTATGTGCTGTATATTTTGGTCAGTATCCATATAAAGAAACCATTGCTATTTTCAGTATAACTTCTATCCTTATCTCTGTATATTTTAGATGCACCAACATAACTTGTAATTTTTGGAATAGAAGTGTGGTGGGAGGCTTGGAGCTGATGCTAGAGTATTTTCTTTTGATTACTATGGTGTACCAGTCATCTTGTGTGCACCTCGACTAATTCCATGGGGTGCCTACTATCTTCTACCAGCATCCATGAACGTATTAAGAATGTTAGAAACACGTTCTTCTGTTATTTGTTGGTATTTATTGATATTGGTGATATAGATATGCTTCTTCTTCTACTTGTAGTAAAAAAAATGATCTAACTTGTGGATGATATACTTAATATACTTCATTAAATTGCTCAACTTTATGCTAATTTTGTGTAGCTTCCTGGATCTATCCTTAAAGTGTAAAGATAGTAGAAGTGGTCCAAGAGATATGACTGCATAATGAAAAAATTAAATAAGTCAATGAATTTTCTGAGGCATACACATGATAAGTAGGTACACGATGTAGTTTCATGGTGAATTTCCTGCAGTTGAAGTTACATAGATGGATGGAGTTGCATTTGTATAGTTTTATCCTATTGTGTTGGATATGCTATTTCTAAAACTTGAAGTTGTAACTGATTGACTGAAATTGAGATAACACTTTTAAAAATTATCGACATGTGTTGGATACTTCAAAAATAATACATTTTGAAGAATCCGACATGAGAGTGACCATATTTTGGGAGATTTTAAGCAACATCACCCAAATATTACTGCAACTTTCACATATAAGCAATTATATAGATAAGAGGATTTAATATTTCGGCAGGTAAATTCTATTGCTAACTAATATTATATTTCTAAAACTCGAGTTATTACTATTTGAAATTGTATATATATGCTTGTATCAATACAACCTGATGTACTTATATTTTCATTTTGTGGCATTTGCAACTATCATTCTACTCTATGCTGAGATATTTGGTGTTCCAAGAACACGAAAGATATATTAACAGGTAATTGAGTCTGGGCTTCCAGACAAGGCTGCGAAAGTTATGTGCTTAAAGTATGCTGAACTTGAGTAGTGCCTGGAAGAGATTGATCATGCCCGTGCACTATACAAGCACTCATCTCAATTCACAGACCCTAGATTTGAGCCTATTTTCTGGCATGAGTTTGAGGTGCAACATGGTAACAAGGATATCTTCTGTGAAATGCTCCATGTAAAGAGGAGTGTATCTTCAAGATATATCCTTTTTTTCAGCTTTTCCTATTTCTCACACCTTGTAGGCTTGTATGGTTTGAAAAAGGCATTGTAAAAATAGCTATTTACAAATGTGTTCCTTAATTACATCAAATTCTTTTACTGCTTGTTTTCTTTTTATAAAAAAAACTGCCAATTTGTCATCAACTATAGTACGAGGGTCTATTCATTGTATTTTCTCCTGCAAAATGTATGTGCAATAGAGAAAACAAATGTCTCTTTTTATTTTATAACTCTCTAATATCCATTTTTGCACTCTGCTCATTTTATATTTCTAGTTTATTGAATTATTATTTTTTGGATCTTTGAAGGTACTTCAAAACTCCTCCTGCAAAGATTTGGTTTGTGGAATAGCAAACATTGGCTACTGAGATGGAAAGTATTGTGCGAGATGAATTTAGATGAAAGTGTAACTTACAACAATGGCCCCAACAACCTCTGAGTTGTTCGTCTCAAGCGTCATGATTTTCAAAATCATTTTCGTATTACTAATAACAGTTTATAGTGCAACAATTTTGAAGTAGCTAGCACAAGTCTCTTGATGACGATTCCTAAAGATTTTTTATGAACATCTGGGGGATAACGACTCTTAAATTAGATCTATTGTTGTTCGTTCAAGATTGTAAAATGTATGCGAGTCTCTTGTACCTTTTTTTTGTTCATGAGTTGTAGTTAGGCGCCCCTTATCTTTTGTACTTTTGAGTGAATCAACTAAATTCTACACCTAATGCCATGTTCTGATTTTTGAGTAGGGTGTTTGATAATAAAATGTTAATTTTTTTTAAAAAAAAACCGAAAAGAAAGCACTTTTAAACACATTGTAAATTGCCATATTGAGTTCTTTATCAACAAATTCTGATTCTGAACAACTTAATATTGATTTTATTATTATTATTATTATTATTATTATTATGTAAGCTAGGAAATATGAACTGCTACTAAATGATGAGTGTTATGTTTTTAAAATAAGGTTAATCAAAAATATTTATTGCTACTTTGGATTTCAAACATATTTCTTGTAGATCAAACACAACTGAAATTACATCAGAATTAAAATGTTGGTCAAATGTTGGGTGCGTGCTTAGCACGGACAAAAATCATCTAGTATATATATATAATTTTATTTTTTTTAAATTGAAAGTAAGCATCAACCCTTTTATTAAAATTAAAAAAAAAGAAACCAGGTCCAAAGAAACAACAATGATCCAAACAAAAAAACAAAAAGAGAAACACAGGACATATCTGAATGTAGCTCAAGTTTGTCTCTTCATCTCCTCTTGACATCGAGACTTCTTCTCCTTGGATGAGACCTCTTCTCCACACAGGTAAGCCCTACGTAACCCTCCTCTGCTATTACTCTGTCTAATTTCAAATCTTTATGTTACATATGCAGATGGTGACTATCTTGAAATTTTGTTGAGTTTCAGATCTGTTGAAATGGAGCAGAATCCTTGTTGACCTGGGATCTTCCAAGAGGTAAGGATCGAAGCCAAACTTGTTTTGATGTAACATTAGCTAGTAGATAGTCGACTCTCGCTTACATAATTGACAAAATTAGAATAGAGGCTAGCTCGACCAACCCATGTAAAATTAGTAATTTCTTTTCTAGATCTAAATCTGATGGATTGAACCCCACAAATGGGATTAATACCACCATCAAGATTTCGATCTATGAAGAGAAAGTACTAACTCTATTATCTTGAATTTGAATCTGATTCTAGCACTGTATTAGTTCCAACACCAAACCTTTAACTACCAGCTGAGAATCAGAAGCTCAATCTTTACTCATAGGTGCAAAGATACAAAATAAACTATCTAGAAGTAACAAAGTTAGTACAAATTTACTCGTCCTGTTTTATTATCATACGTGACACGTCAAAGCTCTCACCAGGTGCATGATACTTAACCAACAAAATCTAATTCAGACGAATTGAAGAGTACATAACTAACAACTAGATGAATTTATTTAGCACCATAGAACCTTAAGAGATACATACAGATTTTATATGTTGGTTTCTTCTTGAGTTTGCTCCTTTATATTTTGACAATTGCTAAATTCAATATTGTTAGACTTTACAGTCAATATCATCATAGAAATAAAATATATTGTCCATTTTATAAATTGAAATTGGTGAGATAATAGCTAACAATATTCCAACTCAAAAAAGCTTTTCAGCTAGAAATGAGGGACCGAGTCATTTTTTGTATCTCTTATTAAATATGGATAAATTTTTAAAACTTATTATTTACGGTGTAGTACTTTTAAAAGAAATAAGACTTTCAAGTTCACAATAAATATTTGGGAAGACTTTCAGCAAGTTCACAACAAATATTTGGGAGTAGTATTATTATATTTATTAGCAAGAGTTAGTTCAAATTAATAAGATTTTAGTCATGTTTTTACAACACTTTATTTTGGATATTGTTGTAAAAAACTTTATTTATTAATATGAATATTTGAGTAGTTCAATTTAAGTTCTAAAATATTTGTACTCCTGTTGGGGAAAGGATCGAGTCTAGTAATGAAGCCTCTGGTAATCCTCAATGGTGCATTGGATTAAAGCTATCTGGCTGCTTATACATTTAATGGTCCGGATGAATTTATGTTATACTATTTGGACATCCCTTCTATTTGTTTCTCAAGCAAAACATTCAAATTAATTTTGATAATTCTTTTCATCTTTTGTGACTCAAATCAAACTCCTGCGGAGATGTCAATTATCACCAACACCACTACTTACTTAAAGGTTGAAAGGTGGTTGAGATGCGATCATGTCCTTATAGGGAGTTAACGTAGGGTGAGAATAAAAATTGAATCAATTGAATCACCTCCCACGCCTTAGAATACAAAAAAATAGGGTACCCTATATTCAATCAAAAAGAAATTGAATTCAAATGAAGTAAGAAAACCATCTATGTATACTCCCAAATCTGATCGATAGTTACATGAACAAGAGAACAGACAAGAAAGTAAACTAGCATATGAATTTTGAAGCACGTGGATTAAATTGTTATTGGGAGATAAATAAAAACATGAAAAGTCAATCAAAGAGAACAAAAATTGTAGAGAAAGAACAATAATTTGGTTTTTGGGGATAAATTAAAAAGCTAGGTGGGGTTGTCTTTATTGATTTTTGTGGTTATTCATGATAAATTCATCCGGATCATTAAATGTATAAGATCAAATCGTGAAGCTGGATGATTGCGCATTCGATCATCGAGCAGCATAGTTACACTCTTTTCTTTTATTCCATCTGATGATTTAATTGATTTTTTTCAAGCAATCGCAGTGGCTTTAATCCAGTGTACCATTGAGGATTACCGGATGGTTTATTGATGGACTGGATCCTTTTCCCTCCTGTTGTTAGTTACAAGCAGGGGCGAATCTATGTGGACAGGTGAGGGTGCCACAACACTCAATAATCTCAAAAAAAATTGTTATATATATATATATATGTATATATGTCTAATAATTTAATATATATTAACTTTGCCACCCAGTAATTGAAATGTTGAACAGTTCAATTGGCGAAGGAGATAGTCTACCATGCAACCAAGGCAGGTTCAAACGCCAGCGCCATTTTTTTTTTTGCTTGCTCTTTTTTTTTTCTTTTTCTTTTCTTTTTATCTTTTTCATTAATGTGTAATCTTTAAAAAAAAAATCTCCATTATTTTTATTTATTTACTATTCTTTATTAAGTCAAATTGATTCTTTTTCACAATTATTTTTTTAAAAAAAAATTCTCTTTCACTAATTATTAATCTCTTCATATGAGTGTACATGTTTATTCTTTATCAATTAATGAGTACTGAATTATGAATGCTAAATAAATATTATTAAGAATATATTTTAAATAGTAGTTTTTAAAAAATATAACTTTTTAAAATGATGAATGTTATTATTAGAGTTTTTTTTAATTTAAAGGTTCTTTCGATTTTCACCGACGTTTTTGCTAAGTAAGATGACTAGGCTGAAACTAGGGGCGTACATGATCGGGTTGGTTCGGGTTTTTTAAATATCAAACCAAACCATTTGTGTAAAATTTTAAATTTATAAACCAAACCAAACTAATAAAATTCAGATTTTTTCGGGTTTTTCAACATCGGGTTGATTCGGATTTTTCAAATACCAAATCAACCATTGTGTCGAATTTTTAAATTTATAAATCAAACCAAACTAATAAACCTCGGATTTTTTCAGATTTTTGGATATTTTCGTAAAGTTTGCATACAAACATATAATTAACTTGTGCTCCAAATATTTCTTTAGTCCAACCAAAATACAATTATCTAAGGTGTTTCTTAAGAAAATAATACAAATTATGAGATGAGTACTGATGACACTAAAATATTCAATAAAAAATAATAATGAAATCATCATATAAAATAAATATTGCAAAGTCATAATGAAAATGATCATAATTTAAAAGTACTAAATCATGCTATAAGTTTAATAACTATTAGTTACATTACTAAATATTTAAGGAAAATTAAAATTATATTATGTATTTTAATTTTCTAAACCAATGTAAAACTTAAGAACAAATATTCAATATTATTGTCATTCTTAGTGTTGAATTGATTTTCTTTTTGCATTAGTATTAATTTTGATTTTTAAGTTTTATTATAATTATCAACATCTATGAACTATAATATTTATTGGACCATTCCAAATTCTAAGTTTTAAACTTGAAATAATATATTAAAAGATAAAAACTATGAAATAGTATAAGAATTATTTTAAAATTATATCAAAGTAAATACTTTTATGTATAAAATAAAATTTTAAAATTACATATATAATGTCGGGTTAGTTTGGTCTCGGGTTGATTTTTTTTAGTTAAAACCAAACCAACCCAAATATAGTCGGGTTTTTTTTCCAATACCAAACCACTAGTCGGGTTTTTTTTTCCGGTTTGACTCGGTTTGCGGTTTGGTTCGATTTTGTACACCCCTAGCTGAAACTACAATTTTTATTCTTTCCCTACTATATATCTCCAACAACACAAGTAAACTCCTACTCGCTTTAGGGCAGTCTAACCCACAGGCTGCAAGCACCAGCTTGCTGGCAGAACGAAAGACTTGAAGCAGATAGCTGGAAACTGGCATTTCCACTAGATATATCTCAATGGCTGCAAGGGCTTACCTTGGCGCTCCTACTGTTAGAACCCCAACTGACAAGGGAACTCAAGTGGAAGACCTTAACACTTCCACTGCCCGAAAGCCTTATCATTGGAAGGAAACTGCACGATTAGCAGTGATACTATTAGATGTTTATACAAGCTCAAATTTTAATGTGAAAAATCTTTTTTTTTCTCTAAGTTTCAGTGAATAAGACATCTAATTCCAAAAAGGAAATAAAAATTGAATTGTTTAGTTATCTCTAATCTCAGAATATCTAAAAGAAAATATTACTAACATGCATATTTGATCGATTTATTTATAAAACTCAAAAAAGACTAATAACCCGAATTATAACCCAAAATTAAAGCAAGCGATCATTTTATCTTACTTCAACGATATATGTGGCACCCACTACCTCCAAATCCTAGACTTGTCTCTGGTTACATGCTTACAACAGTAGTAGGGGTTAGGGAATGACCCTTTAAGCCTTACAAAAAAAGTGTCTATTTTGTCTATGTCCACGAGATGGGTCACAAACAATGATGGAACTGTCCATTCGTGAGAACACCAAAAATCCTAGCTCGAGCTCCTTCCTTAGCTTGTGCTTCTGCCACTTGATTTTCTTCTTGGTAACTATGTTGAATGGAGGGAGTGGGGGTGGGGGTGGGGGGTTTCCCAACTGCTATATTAGCTCCCTAGACTCAAAGGTTATGCTAGAGTAAGAAGGACGAACCTTTTTGATTAGTTATACTACAAGTCTACAACCATAGAGTCTACGTTAATGATTGATGGTGTTAGTTTTTCCTGTGTCTCTATTCTTAATCCATGCAAGTGCATTAGTTCAACTCTAGTGTTAAATATGTGGTAATAGCTTCTCATGTATCTTGTTATCCATTCGCCATTTGAGTCTCGAATTACTCATTCGGCCCCCTCTTTTCTGGGGTGATAGTGTAACATCTCGGATTTTGAAAAACAAAGAAACTATTTTTTTTTGGATTGCAGTCTGGTTCTACGGGTCCCATCTACGAACAGTAGAAGCTTCTACGGACCGTAGATGGCATCCGTAGAAAGGGGGAAAATAAATTACTAAAATCAAGGCCTAGTACTTTTTTTACGGTTCACCAGTACGGTCAATTAACTGAGCTACGAGTCGTAGATAGGTCTCGTAGGTATCTCCCAGAATTAGTGAAATTTTAAGGCTTTGCTGATTTGTACGGTTGGTGTCTACGGTCCCGTAGATGGGTCTATGATCCGGAGATTGTGTCTATCAAAAGTTGGTCAAAATTTAAGGTCTTTGATCATTTCTACGGTTGACCAAGACGGTCCGTAGAAAGGTCCAAACCGTACAAGGGAATCGATATTTCTATTTCAAGGGCTTTTGGGTATTTTCCTAATTATTTTAAGCCTAAATTGAGTCATTTTGATCCTAATCTTAAGCCATATAAATACTCCTTAAGTCCTAAAACTACCCCTTTACAATCATTCACCCAAATCCCTAAATTCCCTCCAAGTTCATCCCCTTCAAATTCAAGGAAGAGCAATTTGAGGTTTCAATCATCAAGATCTCAAACTCACAATAGCATTTGAGCTTTGAACTCCTGGTATGTTAGTTTTCACCTATGGAGTCCTTTCCTCCATAACGTTCCTAAAATCTTCAATTTTTACAAGTTAAATTCTCAAATCAAAGTTAGAGTTTTATTTAATTTTCATGGATTCTTTTCAATTATGATCAACTTGATTGTTTTCTATCTATTCATGCACAAATTGAAGTAAATACATGGTTTTGAGTTAAATTTATATGAATTCATGCATGATCCATGAATTTTAGACTATAAATAAATGATTAAGCGTATGAACTATGAAAGATGAATTTAGGAAGACATGCATGTTTTTTGATGAAATTGATGTAAATTATTTGAGGATGCTTGGAGAGTAAAGAATCAATGTTGTAGTTGTTTGTGAAAAGTTTTCTCATAAAAAAGATTCATAAGGGTTGAAAGGTTTTCTCACCTAAGTTGAATCAAGATTTAGAAGCTATTCTAAATGAACTCTAGCTTGGATTGGTTACTTTAAATATGACATGATCAATGGATCATGATCTTTGATACAAGTAATTTTGAGCATATAACTTGTAATATTTAAAATGTGAGAGCAAATAATTCATGATGTTTTTAACATGAAAATAATTAATCTTTGGTGCCTAATCATGTAATATGCGGAGAACTAATTCATAAAGTGTATAGCATATTCTTTCAGATTATATAGCATATAAACATGTCTTCCATAAAACACATAGCATATATGTATACATATAACAAATATTGGTCTATGTAAGGGAAAAGGCATAAATTTACCTCCAAACCTGTCTCGAAAAGTCAGTTACATGCTTAAACTAATATAGTGACCTATTACACACCTTTGCTACTAAATAGTGAATTTTTTTACCCCTGAGACGTGTAGCACCATTCTCACAATAGGAGGTGTATCACACTTGCGCCACATCAATGTCGTGTCACTGCCACATCATATGCCATGTCAAATTTTGACTAAAATTCTCCATGTTATTCAATTGTTTCTTCTTCAATGAACACCCCCATGAAACCACTATCATTGATGCCATATTAATACCAAATCTATATATTTCACCATGAAAATGAAAATAGTCACCATAAATTTCATCACCTACGAGCAAATCCACCATCGAAATCAACGATCACCACTATCCCCACAAAAAATATAAAGATCTACCACAAAATTTGACACCCATAAATAAACTCATCACCAAAATTACATCATCGCCATCAAAAGGTACAAACCCACCACCATTGTCAATATAGATTTTTCTTCTCCACCACCTTCAATTCCCGCTTCTTTGTCACCCCTCACCAACAAATCCATCATTATATTTTATTTCTTAAACTTATTATCAATTTTATCAACCACCAACAATGCCGAAGAGAAAAATCAAATATAATGAAAATGGCGAAATAGAATAAGCATTAAAATAGGATATGATGAAGGGTAGGGGGGAGAGGATTTTGGTGGAGGTATAGTGGGGTGGATAGAAGAAGAAGAAGGGGCGTGGGGTAGTAGAAAGATGATTTTAATTTATTTATTTTTATTTTATTTACTGTCAAACACATTTTTCTTTTTTTTTCTTTTTTGTCACGTCAATTTTAAGGGGTAAAAAATTCATTTCTAAATAGCAAAGGTGTGTATAGATCGTCATGATAGTTTAAATATGCAAGTGACTTTTTGAGACAAATTCAAAGGTGAATTTATGCCTTTTCTCGTCTATGTAATATGAACCTTTTGGATAATCAATTTATGATGTGAGCGGCACATACATAAATCATCACTAAGGGACATGTCGTGTAACTTTTGGGCCTATGTATACTATAACCTCCGACCAGTTCCTCTCAATATATAGAGATGTTAAACATGTTAGTGAATATCCTCTGAAGTGTATGCTCGTACCTTGTAATCGAGTGTTTCCATGGCGCAAGTAATGTGTAGGCCAAAAATATGTAAATTATGTAACATACAAGTCTTCATTCTACGGCACTTATAACAGGTAGACATGCTCCTTATGAAACATGTAACATATATACATATATATATATATATATATATATATATACACACACACACACACACACACACATATATATATATATATATTGAAATGCAAATTAATAACTTATAGTTCCTCTTTCCCAATTTATGTGACTTGCTTTTCTCTTTAGTTAGTCCCAAAAGAATGACATATTACTATATTAAGTAATAATTTAACTTTAAAATATTCATTTTACCCTTAAGAAATGATTTATAGTCATACAAATTTCTATGATTCATTTTGGACCACAACTTTTAAAGTCTTCCTTTCTTTCTTAAATTTCGTACCGAGTCAAACTACCTCACATAAAATGGGACGGAAGGAGTAAATAATTCTTCATGATGGTATATTTAGTACGTGTTTGGCCATGCAATACCATATCACGATATGGAATCGTGAGATGGAATCAGCGTTTGGACATGCGATTTCACGTTGATTCCATCTCATGATTTCATGTCATGAGATGGAATATCATATTCTCCAAAATCATGATATGAGAAGTTCATATCATGATTTGGGATTTTTTAAATATAAAAGTTGACCCATAAGTTTATATTTTGTTAAAACAACCCTACATTATATCTACTAAACATTTATTCCATTTATAAATAAAATTAATAATGACATCATTACTTTATAAAATTTATTATTCTCACCAACATAAAATTTATTATTACTTTCAATTTGGTGAGTATAAATGATAAAGTAAGAATTGATTTGGTGAATATAAATACAAATAGAGGGAATAATTCTTTTTTTTATTTTTCATAATAAAAAGACTTCTCTTTAGGCTACATATGAAAATGGTTAATGCAATTTAATATGAGAAAATGGTTAATGTAAATTAATATGAAAAATGACAAAATTTGTGATGTATGTTTGATAATCACTATTTCCAATATGTTTAATTTTAGCATGAAATTAATGAACTGAAAATGTGCAATTGGACACAAGTGAACAAGGCATGAACCATATGATATTGACACACAAGCGAAAATTGTCATAACTTGTATAATGTTACATAATTATTTGCGAGAATACCAAAGGGGTGATGAACTATTTATGGTTTATGAGCATGAAAATATAGTTGCGAATGATATTGACCAAAAATGGCTCAAAGTAACAATGTTGATCCGTCTTCTCGGTCATATGATCGAGAAATGCAAGTTCAACGTGAGAAGATTGTACGTACTATGTGAGAGGATTATATTAAAGACTACTACACTACAATTTATGTTCAATTTTTTTTATTGAATTAAAGTCAGATGAAATAGTTAATTAAGTGGAGAACAAATAACTTTGTAATAATTTATTATGTGAGTTTATAATTTTTTGTTTATTTGATAAGATTGAATAAACAATTGGGTTATTTTAATAGTTTTACAACTTATGAGATTTTTATGTTTATGAGAAAATATACACAAACATTTCATATCGCATGTCCAAACAAAACTTCAATTTCATCTCATGATTTCATACTATGATATCATATCATGATTCCATATTGCATGGCCAAACGGGCCCTTAGTGTAAACGAACTCTAAGATTACATCCTTGAAATAAAATTCAGTTAGAAAAGGAAATCCAATTAGAGATTAAAAAAACCTATAAATGAGCTTATTAAGTAAATCTCGATTAGCCAGCAGATATGTCCTGGTGAATTTTAACAAATAAGTTTCAAGAAATCAGTAAGTATAGATGTCTAGATGACTGCCATGTAAGCTTCAATAGGCTAATGAGTAAGAATATTTCCCGTATGTGTCCCGCTGGGTTCCGCACTATACTTCACTATTACTTTTTTAAAGTCCATTTGATATTGTGGGAAGTCAAAAATACTTATTTTGAGTAAAAATATTTATTTTGGATAAATAAGGTGTTTGGCTAATCAGTAAAACTGTTTGTTTTAATAAAAGTAAAATCAGTTTTTCTGTTGAAAGAAGATAAAAAAAAAATTTGCCTCTTAAAAAAGCAGAAGCAGAATATTTTTAGACAGAAATATGAATGCCATATACACATATTTGATTACCAGTATCTCTCTTTTTTTCTTTTTCTTTTTTGATGAGCTTTTCATATATAGTGATTTTAATTTGTGAAATGATTTTTAAATTTATTTTTCTTGACTTTTTTAATTATATTTAATCACCATATTAACATTATCAATATTTAATTTATTTTTAATTTAACTATATATAATATTTGTTGAAAATTTAAATATATACATTTTAATTTAATAAAAATAAAATTTTATTAAATCTTTTATAATAGATATTCAAAATAATTTTAATATTAAAAATGCATTGATATTTGTCTTTTTTCGTAATTTGACTCACTAAAGTATTTTTTTTTTAAATTGTTTTTTTTATCCAAACACAATCCACTCAAAAAGACTTTTTCAGATGAATTAATCAAACATAAATAACTTTTTTTTAAAAGCATTTAAAAAAATATATATTTCTAAAAATAAGCCATTTTTAGTAATAATGCCAAACAAACTCTTTAATCTCATTACCCCGAGAAATCTTACCGATAGTATAGTTTCTTAATGAGTTCCACTATCCTCAAGAATCAAATAAGGTTTTATACAACCCACTAGAAGCGTTAATTTTGGAATACTGATCCTCTAATTTGCCTAAGGATCATACTCTTCTATTTATTTCTTTGTTGAGCACTGATATTGTAAAATAAGTAATAATACAATATTTTATGGTGAAAATTTTTGGCTCATAAAAAGAAAAAAAAATCACGACCGAGTTTTTTTTTGAAATTGTATAAACTTAACATTTTAGGTTATATTTTATTCAAAAAAAAAATCCAGTAATGTAAAATATAAGGGCCGACGACGTTAAATAAAATAGCGTTACTAGTAATAACGTTTTAAACATAATACGTTACTCTCAATGTTTTATTAATTGTGACATAGAGACACATTTTATAGCAAAAACAGTATTCACAGTAACATTTCTTTAGAATATAATCACAAACCATCAAATCCTATAAATTTAGAATCGACTCGTGCAAATTTGCTCCTACATAAATATTAGGCATAATACATAAACATGATCTTTAACTTGATTTCAGTGGACAATTAGATACATTTGTCCTACATCGCACCCTACATGACAATTATGTGTCCTACGTATATTATGTCAAGTAGGACACGTGTGTCTACTTGTTCAATTTTATACAAGTTTAAGTGTCTACTTATGCACACCCAAAGTTGGAGGGCATAGTTGTCCGTTGAAGCCAAGTTAAGGGTCATGTTATCTCAATATCTTAGTGGTTACTACTTTTTCCCTTTAGCTTTCAATTCACACTTCACAATGACTTTGAGTTTAGAAATTCACATTATACAAGACGTTAAAACCTAAAGTAAGAACCCTATTACTCTTAATTTCTCTTTGTGTTGCACTTGTATAGTAATTTTCATGTTAGTTATATTGTTTCTATTTTATGCGTGTTCTGTAAAGTTACATTATTAATTATCTTGTCGCATCAAATTATTGGAGAAGACATATATTTATTTTTTAAGCATTTTCTTATTGATTAAATCAAAACCGAACCGTTACGGATCAAAATCGATAAAAAAATATCTTACTGATTTGATTATTGGTATTTAAAACTGAAAATCGATAAACCCAAATCAATATAACCAAACCGACACACCCCTAAATGAGATTACTTTCATACCTATATATATTGTTAAGTGATGAGAATTGTCACTAACTTTAGGGCATTTATATGTCCTTTATGGGAGACAAATAGGATAAACTAGTTATGATTTCCATCCCTTTCAACTTTATTTTCCTTAGTTTTCAAATGAAGGACTTAGAAGTATTTCGCAAATCTGATGGAGGCTTTTTCCGTGTTGCAAAGATGTGAAGGTGAATATGACATGATCAGACAGACACACCATAGTGATATATAATTGACAACATCAACATCGTGTTTGAAGAACAAACAGAAATTTATTGGAATCTGCATTAATACAAGAACCATCTCTACTATGCATAATATCATGTCACATGTGTGACATCTGAAAGCAGAATGGATGGTCACCATAGTCACAGTTTACAACAATTAAACCTCACCACTATATCTGCACAATTCCTTTTTAAACTCCAGAGGCCTATAGTTCAGTCAGGACTAGGCTGTTAACAAGTAGAAGCCTAAGAATATACTATGCAGGGCAGGATTCTCAATAATCTTTACAGGCCCCGATATGTCGTGGATCAAATATTTTTTAGTCTAAAAAGTTTCTGTAGTAATACCAAATCGCGATATTTGAAGGGGGGAAAAAAAGATAAAGAGACATTCAACCAACTTGGTAGGTTGTGAAAAGAATGAGTCTCTTTTTACATCCGGATTGAACCAGTCACTTGAACCCTGCTGGAATTGGCTTCATTGTTCTTGATTGAGAGGTTGGCAAATTGTGCTTCAAGATCTCTGCTTTTGTTTCGACGATGTTTAGAGGGATTCTGTTGTTGTGGCTGCTGATGCTGTTGTTGCATTTGTTGCCTCTGCATCTGATACATAGTTTGTAGCCTTGTGAGCTCTCTCTCCAACATCTCTTGCTCCACTGCATCAATCAAACATCATAGTAAGTTTTTCTATGAAACAATTAGAAAGTATGATTGCAACATTAAAAAGGAGAAAAAGAAGATGCATTACAATGTTTGATGAGCTGCTCCTGTGATAAGCTATCCAAACGCTGCCTCAGCGCTCTATTCTCCATGCTTAGTATAATATTTTGTTGGTCAACAAATTCAAGCTCCGCAGAAAGCTCAGATCCTTCTGCCTGAAATGTCACCAAATAGAAATAAGTTACATCTCTACCTGAAGTACAAATACAAAATGAAATGATGAGTCTTGTATTTTTTTCTACCTGTAAAGCTTGAACTGTTCTTTCAAGTTCAGCTATGTGCTGAAGTTTCCTGACACGTGATCGGTGAGCAGATTGCCTATATAAGAAATTATATGTTACTTCAATTTGTTGTAATGTTCTCAAGCAGTGTACTTTGCAACAAAATTGATGACATTGAAACGAAACCTTACTGTTTAGCACGTTTTGCATCTGCCTTGGACATGGAATGTTTGGCTTGTGCATTGTTTGATCTTTCACTAGAGCCCTCTTGGTTTTTCGAATTATTGATCTCTCTCATGTTATGCTTCTCATGGGAAACAGTTGATGCACCATTCAATTCCTGAGCAGCCTATAAAGATGGAAGGCCTCTGATTAATATCAGAAATGTATCGATCGAGTATTCAAATGTGTAGCTAATTTACCTTATTAAATTTCTCTTCATGGGAAGAATTTGGCTTTGTTTCATAGGGAACTGCACTCAAATCTTTGTAACTCACATAATTAACTGAACCCCAAGAAGCTCCTATATTTACATTCTTATTTTTAGGTTCTTCCAATGTGTTTAGCCTCTCTGCAGCTGCTCCTAAGTATGCAAAAGTATCACTTGCTGAACGTCGATGACCTTTGTGTACAACTGTCGTTGTCTCGGGAGGTTCATTCAAAAGGTCATCGAGCCAAGAAGGTTGCTCCTCTATAAGAAAGCTCTCAGAGTTACACCGATGATGGTGACTCGATCCCTCTGTTGACTTTGCTTTTCCCTTTGATCCATCCATGTTTGAATCTACATAGGACTGGAGAAAGGGAGAAGTAGAGTCCATAATCGACTGCTTGTTCGAAAAGGAGAAGTTTTTCAAGCTTGATGAACCATTTAAACTCTCCATTTCTAATGAAAATCTGCAAGGGATCAATGTTTGAAGTGATTAATTGATAATAAAAGGCTTACTATGAATACCTTCTAAATGGCAATTTGTTTGCTACATGGATAGGAAAATAGAAAAGGATGCCTTTGGAATAACAAATACTCGTTTTGTTACAATTTGTTTGTCTGATTTTGACTTGATTTGCACATAGTTTAAGAAAGTATGAAGACTTATATTTTATGATCTTAAACTAAAAATATGTAGAACGTATCAAAATGTCTTTTGATCTTGTGATTTTAAACATGTAATGTGAAAATTTAAAATTAAAGTGTTGCAAAAAGAAAGAAAAAGAGAGACATCCTTTTTAAAAGAGATTAAAAAGGAAAGTAAGACAAACAAATGCCCATTAATTTTGCTCTATGCAAATCTTGAGATGCCAAAAGAAGGTTAAAAAAAAAATCCAAATTTGAAGATAAAATAGGAGTTACAAACACACTTAAACCAGAGTATAGGTTCAGATCATCTAAATGATTTGTTCTAATTAATGTTGAGTTTAACAACATAGGGATGATGGTTCTTTTTCTCATGGAAAATTTAATCAAAGAAAAAAGACACACAAGTAGATATCCACTCTCCAACTTAAGTTGTCTAAATTTTGAATCCTCAATTACGTGATGGTCCCTCACAGGCTCACATTGAGGATGAAAGGACACTAATGAAATAGCAAAAATGCTTTATAGAACTCAAAGAAACCATTTACAAATCAAGTGATCAAAAGCAAGCATGAAATTTCACAATAAATAAACAATTCATAATTCTTCTCTTGTATCATTCCAATTTTATCGAATGTCCTCGATCAAATGGACACAATTCACATCTCTTACAAAAATAAAAGCAAGCCTATTAACAATTTGGATCAAAAAACAAAGATGAATTACCAAAGAGGGAGGTATCCCCAAGGGGGGTGTCTCAAAGAAGAGGTGAAGTTGAGAGACCCCACACTTTGGTCCTCAAACCTTTATGTTCATTTGCATTTGATTTTTGATTTTTTGGTTTGATTCTATAGCCTCTTGTCATCTTCTTGAAACTCAATACCATAAAAGAGAGAAAGACCGCACTTTACGTAACCAAATGGAAAGGGATCCTACCACGTTTTTGTACTATTATCAACAAAACATAATTATTTTCATTTTCATTTATAATCAATTATACTCTCTTTATTCGTTTTCTTTTGTTTCCCTTTAGACATAATATATATATATATATATATATATGCGCGCGCGCCTTTTAATTTGACATTATTTTATATTTATGTCCTTCAATTTTGGGTGTGAACAAGTAGACACTTTAACTTGTATAAAGTCGAAATAACTAAGTATATTTTTTTGTTTGTTGCAATAACAAGAATAAACATATATGATTGAAAAGTTGTCTCGAAAACTTTTATTAACCATATGATTTTAAATAGCAACTTAAACAAAGTAGCTAGTAAACTCATCCTATAACTAATTAGTGTAGTAAATCAAAGTATTAAATTATTTCTATAGCAAAACAATTAATAATTCCAGTAAATTTGTAACAGTGCCAATGAATTGTCTTGAATATAAAATTATTACTATAACATATATTGTTTGTTTCATATTCAGTAGGATTATTCAGAGTTGTATATTTCATTTTTAATTGTTCATAATTTGTGACACTAGTTCTTAAAGAGTGTAAAGTAGAATTTTATATTATATTCCCTTGAAATTATTTTACTTATGTTATCGATCGGATTATACTGTGCCTTTCTTTATTAAGTAAATTATTTTGGATTGTGATTACATTTAAATTGATTCACTTACTGGGTAAGGTGACATATTATTTTTCTCGATATTAAGTAGCTTGTTTTCTACAAATTCATCATTATATAGAGAATAGAGTCTTTGTAGTGTGTTCTTGATGACAAAGATAGTTTCATCATCTTGCGTTTACCCTATAAAATATTTTGGTGCTATTTTTCTGGTGACTCCTTGATACTTGTGATTGATCTACTTGATACCTATGATTGGCATACTTGATATTTATTGATTGTTGAACTGTAACTATTGGACTGCGATTGTTAAGCCTTGAGAACTGTGTATCTTAAAATTGTTAAATCTGGCTGATTTCTATGCATGCAGGTAGTAGTTGAGGTGGTTCAGTTGGGATGAAAGGAGTACTCGTATTCCAGCTAGTTTTGCTTTGTTTAAGTGGTTACTTGTTGAGTTCCGTGTTGTTTGGTACTCACTCTTTGCTTCTATACTTGTGTAGGTTCCGAGTCCGGACCTGTGCGACCTTTCTCCTTCATCTTTTTCGAGGATACATTCAGAGGTAGTTGCTTGTCATCCGGTGGGGCCCTCTTGTTCCTTACTGTTTTGTTCTATTTGACAAACAAAGACATTCAGACTTGTATTATCTTTCAAATTCTAGATTATTACATTAGTGACATGTACACATGACAACCATGTTATGTGAGTAATTTAGAATGACTAAGTTTTCCGCTCTTATGCTATTATTGTTTTACTTTTCACATTTGTTTCACATTGTTGGGTTTGAGGTTGACCTGTATTGGTGGGATAGATGAGTGTCATCACGACCATTTTTCATCAATATAAGTATATAAATGCCTCTTATAATTTTGTATATTATTTTATATTGGATATATAATATTGTATATCAAATTTTTAAATACTTTTATTGAAAAGAAATATGAAAGTGTTGTATATTATTCTATACCAAATGTATATTATTGTATATATGAAATTGTGCTTGGACTAAAGATTTATTATACAAATTTTCAGCTATATTTTTGCAATAGAAATTAGATAATTCATAATTGGATTTCTCTCTATTTTTCTTTTCTCCGTTCACTATTGTTTGTCAGGATAAGATCATGCACAACCCTTAAGAAAAATTTAATATAAGGTGCAATTTGACTAATATAACCCTACTATCAATCATTATTAAAATGGTTTGTACTTTTTGAAAACTGTAAAAGCAACTTTTTTCACATTAAAGTAGTCTTGTAATTTTAAAATGACTATTTTTTGAAACCGGTAGTTATGTAATTATTAAAGACAGAATTGAAAAAAAAAAGACTAATTATTTCTTGATTGTTTAAATTGACAATTAATTTTGGACAACTATTTTTAGTATATATGACAAACAATAGTAGACGGAGGGAGTACATAATTATACTCATTTAGGAAGGTTAATGCATCACATGATGATAGAGTACCGTTGATGCATATATCACTAGATTTGATTTTGTAGTTCTTTTAAATATGAATTTAGTTTTAATTATTTTCAAATTGGAGATTTCTTTATATATATATATATATATGTATATAATTAGCCTCTTCTTTATTTCAGTATTAGAATTAGCTTATTAACAACAATAATAAAAAGATTCTTATAATCACAATTCTGTATCGGCACACTCCACAGTAAATAAAAAGCAAATAAAAATAAAAATAAAAACGTATGACAACAAAGAAAATGAAAAGGCTTTAAGGATAGTTTTGTAATTATTTTTTCTAATGCAAGTGTTAAAATGTTACTCCCTCTGTTCCAATTTATGTGACACTTTTCATTTTTCGGGAGTCAAACAGTTTAAGTTTGACCGGAAATTTGCGATGGAATCTTCAATTTTTTGGAAACAAAATTTATATATTTGTAAACTACGTAAAAATCACTATAAGTCACAATAATTGATAATTCAAAATGTTTAAAAAATATATGAAAAAATTACGGTCAAAGATAGACTTGTTTGAATCTCGAGATCCGACCACATAAATTGGGACAGAGGGAGTGCATATTACTAATACCTAAAATTTCTTGGTATTAGTAATACACAACTTGACATACCATATAGGAGTCGTTTGATAGAGTGTACATGCATTAGGTGTGTGTATTAATAATACCTTATTTGGTACATTTTTTTATGTCATGTATAACTAATGTAATCATTAGTTATACACTATATTGTATATTAAGTTGTGTATTGATTCAAAGATACTATACTAACAAATATTCTTTAGTACTAGATTGAATTTCTCTTTCCCAATAAAGTACCAATCCTAATTTCTATTTGGACAAGTATTTTCTCTGGCCATCAGGGGTTTGCAGGTTCACATGAATTCATATTTTTTGTAAGTCATATATGGTAAAATCATATTTTTAAAATATTTAAATATAAATGTGAGAATCCACAGTTAAAATATCAATTTGATAATATTTGGGTGTATCTTAATTTTTAAGTGAAATTAGAAATTTAAATCTAATTTAGACATTGAAAATTTGTAGGATTTTACAAGATTAATTCTATTTCAATTAAGTTTTTTGGAAGCTACTTTACCCTAAATCCTAAATTATGCCTATATAAGTAATATTATAATATACCTTAAAGAGTCATTTTGAAATATCCCGCAAGTTCATGGAATATTCACAAAGATCAATGGATATTAAATAAATCTTAAAATATCTCATAAACTCTTGAGATATTCATTAAGAGATCAAAATATGCTAGACTCTTCTTGATAATCAAATAAATTTCAAGAAGATCCACAAGCACAAATCTTCCATAGAGATCAAGTTCAAATCATCATAGTTCTTTCAAAGAAGTATTGAAAATTTGTTGCAAAAACTTATATCTAGGGGCGGATCTACGTGGACAGATGGGGTGCCACGTCACCCAGGGATCTCAAAAAAACGTTGTATATATATGTACATATGTATAATAATTCAATATATATTACTATTGTCACCCAATAACTATAATGCGGAACAACTCAATTAGCAAAGGAGTTGGTCTGCCACACAACCAATGCAGGTTTGAACCTCACTCCGTTCATTCTTATTTATTTACTATTCTTTATTAATTCAAATTGACTCCTTTTCATAATTAGTTTTTAGCTTTTTTTTTACTTTCTCTTGCACTAATTATTAATCTCTTGATATGAGTGTTACATATTTATTTTTTTATCAATTAATGAGTACTGAATTATGAACGTCAAATAAATATTGTTAAGAATATATTTAAATAGTAATTTTAAAAAAATATAATTTTTAAAAATGATGAATATTATTATTAGAGTTTTTTTTTCTAATTTAAAGGTTCTTTCGGTCTTCACCGACGTTCTTGCTAAGTAAGATGACTAGGCTGAAACTACAATTTTTATTCTTTCCCTACTATATATCTCCAACAACACATAAAGTCAATGGAATATGAATATATTATGTTAATACTATTAGATGATTTATACAAACTCAAATTTTAATATGAAAAATCTTTTTTTCTCAAAGTTTCAGCGAATAAGACATCTAATTCCAAAAAGAAAATCAAAATTGAATTGTTTTAGTTATCTCTAATCTTAGAATATCTAGAAGAAAATATTACTAACATGCATATTTGATCGATTTGTTTATAATAAAAAAATAGAATAATCAATAACCCGATATGTAACCCAAAATTAAAGCAATCGATCCTTTTATCTTACTTGAACGTTGTGGCACCCACGACCTCCAAATACTAGATCCGCCTCTGCTTATATCTATTTTGTTTCTTCTTTGAGAGTAGTATTGAAAATATTCCTAAGCTCGATCTGAATTATTTGTTTCATCCTCGAACTATTGACAGTCAAACATCATTTTTACTTGACTAACTGAACTTAAATATATCTCCAATTTTATTACGTAAATTTTGAGTTATATTTTTGCATCGTAACCAAAATAATTGTACTTTTATAAATTTATCATTTTTTATTTAATCGAAGTGTTTGAAATCATAACGTTACCTACCTCCACTTTTCAGGTTTTGAAATCCTTAGTCATACCTACCACATTGGTTAATTATATTATACAGATATAATTGTACTCATTTTGGAAGCTTTTTGCAGATTGGTTCGATTCCCAAGCATAGTGGAAAGGAAAGGGGAAAAAAAGGGAACTAAAACACTCTCTGCAAATATTATTTTATACTCCTTTTCTCGGTTTCAATTTGTTTAACTTATAATTTTAATTTGATATGAAATTTAGAAAATATAAAAGAATTATTAGATTTGTAATTTAAATTTAAAGATATGTTAAATACATCAAAATATTTTTTAATGTTATGCCCATTGTTAGCATGTTATGTGAAAAAATTAAAATTAAAAAGTTGTTTAAAATAAAAATAATCATCATTTTTTTAAAACGAAATAAAGAGAACAAACTGAGTATCTGACAAACACCATCAAGCATCTCTTGTTACCATCACATGTTATCTATTACAACATGGTATAAAAAAAAATTGACACTATCAATGCATAAGTTTACCTATAAGATCGTTTGATGTGAGGTATATATAAGGTATAATAATTTCGTAATAAAATACAAAATATTTTTATCATGTATTTGGTTGGAGGTATTAGATAGTTTTTGATTTATTTATTCTACCATTTTTACTATAATAATGAAATAAGTTATCTCATACACATAATGAGATAACATATCCAAAAATAATTAATCCCAAAATAATTTGTTTCCAACCAAACTACTCCTTATAGATGAGTTAATTTGCTATAAATAGGTGGAGAGGATAACACACTCTTCACTCAAATATAACAAGTTGAAGGTAATAAACACAAGAAAGTATGGCCTTTAACAAAGTTGCTCTCCTCATTTTGTTTGGTAAGTCTTTAAATTTCTTATCATCTATGGTAATTCTACATTAAACCCTTATACATATTTGCTAATGACTTTATTTATTTATTCAGCCATTTTTGCTGGAACTATTTTACTTTTAAGCCAAGTGGATGCAGCGCCTGCTTGTCCACGTAACTGTAATCCAACTATTCAGTATGGGAGATGCCCAAAATCTGGAAATAAGAAGTTTAAAGTTGGATGCACAAACTGTTGCTCAGGCACTGAAGGTTGCAACTATTTCAGTGCTAACGGAACATTCATTTGTGAAGGACAGACGAAAAAGACTATAGACGAAATAAATAAAGTTTGTCCCTTTAATTGTAATCCAAGAATAGCGTACTCGATATGTCCAGGAAATAAAAGGAGTAAAGGTAAAATATGCACCAATTGTTGCGCAGGTAAAAAGGGTTGCAACTATTTCAGTACCGATGGAACATTTGTTTGTGAAGGAGAATCTAAAGTCAAAAGCTCCTAATATATAGTAGTTGTTTTTCTGTATTTTTACTTTTCTATGTTTAAAATAATTATCTCATGTACGAGTGTCAAGTGTGTGATGTGGCAGTGGATGTATACAATTTTCAACTGTTTGTGCTAGGTTTTCAAGAGCCTAATCAATGGTGTGTTGGTTTATCTTATTCAATTTGATTCTCTATCCGACAATCATCACTATGAGCTATGTGATGATACATTGTTTTCTCCACGCTGTCAGAATTGTCCTATACCTTGTCGGAGTATAAGACATCCTCAACTAAGTAGATCCACTAAGTTATGCTTAAAAATCAATAAGGAATCATCTAAAAAGTATGATCCTTTCTACCCATGTTGGCTACATGATTTATGAGGACTCTGAGTTGTTTGAACTCATCCCCATATCGTTGCTCAATACCATTCCCAATAATATAACTCAACTCATATGTTTGAAAACATTTCCTCAACCTCAAACTTTGATATTATTACTCAAAAGGTTCTCTTAAAAGAGATTATACTCAAAAACTCCTCATGAACTCATTTGAAAATCGATGTTTCCTCTCATTTTAAATGTAAAAAACATTTACTCTTAGAAATACTTAATTCCCATATATTCATTTTGAAAATTGAAACTCAACTCTCCTCATTCTCATACACAATCAAGTCTTAAAACAAGTTTTAAAAGATTGTAAAAGACTTCTCAAAATGACTCGAAAGAACTCTAAAGACTTAACCCTTAACTCTACCTTGAATTTGAATTATGAATTCAAGGGTTATGATTCATGTTATGAAGGATCTCTCGATGTTTAGATGTAGTTTAGAGTAGTTAGAATCATAAAGGAGTAAAGATACACCTTAAAAGAACTCAAACGGGTCAAACGATGGAAAAACGACGGGGGCAGGTGACCCTGGCGCACTGAGTGGCGCCAGCCCCTGAAGTTCAGAGATCTCATCTTGGTGCACTATAGGGGCGCCGCGCCCGCCCTTCTGGTGCATCAGTGGCGCGTCGCGCCACCCCTCCCTCAAAACGACCCAACGAATTTTTCTTCTCGTTTTCTGACCCTAAATCTCCGAGATTCGATTGCTTTCCTCAAATTTTCCTTAGATTCAATTACCCAATACAAGTACACAATAACCTACTCACTTTTCCTTAAGAACAACCCTCGAAGATCGAAATCTTCACCTCAAGATTTCATCAAACTCCATAAACAAAGCATGAAGAACAAAACCTCAAGAACACCCATCAAGAATTCAAATCATTCAACCTTTAGAACAAAATTACGGATGAAATTTACATGATTGGCATGTGGGTGAACGAACCCAACACTATGAAAACTTACATACCTTAATTTGACAAAATTTCTCGACAAATCTCAAGAATCTTGACGAACGCCTTGAACTCATCTCAAAACACTAAGCATAATTTAAAGTTGTAAAAACTGACCCAAATCAATTTAGACTCCTAAAATATTACTAAAAACGTATAGATCTGATGGGGTAAGGAAAAGACAAAAATAACCTTCATTAGTTTTGGTAAATTTTCTTAATTGGACAGGTTGACTTCAAATGGGCATATCTCCCTCATCCGAATTCAAAATTTAGAAAACACAATGACGTTGGAAAGAGGATTCCAATATCTTTCATTTGATATCTTTTGGGCCACCTAAATCATCATGTACGAAAAGTTATGACCGTTTGAAATTAACCTAAAACTCACAACTTAAGCTTTACTTGAACAAATCTCAAATTAGCTCTTTCTAAATTTAGCTCCTTCTAATACCGAGGTGTTACACAAACTACTATCTTTTCACATTTCAATTAATCTAAGATAATTTTTTATATGTTATGTATCTATAAAATAGTACTAAAATTAAGTTAGAATATTAAAAAAATGGTTAACTCTCGAAATTTCACCCATATTGCATAATTGAGAATGACGGAGAAATATATATTATTTGAAATTACATTAAGAGTACTATAAATCACAAAAATTAAGGAATGTTGTAGATATAGAACTTCACATCAAATTAGTAGAGTTGACCTCCATTATCACACTCCAAAGTGTATCCCAAACTCCATTAATGATATTCACCATTGCCAGAGAATCAGATTCCACTATGATATGAGAATATTGATTCTCTAAACAGTATTGCAATCCTTCCTTACTGCAATAACTTCTGCTACCAAGCTAGAGGAATCCTGAATCTTCATCCCTTTTGCTCCCAGTAGGTTATCAAAGATTAATTGGCAAAAGGTTCACTCTCAAAACTTAATTTGAGAAATAGACGCTTGATTTCTTTTTGATTTAATGTTTAGGATTAGGGTTAGGAAAAGTGAAAAAATGGGGTTGAGTTGTGGGGTCATGGACCTTTTTATCACTGTAAGAACTTGGAGGATAAAAATACAAGTATATAAAATATTATTTTCATCCCAACACTTTACATTAAATTAAATTACAATCCCAAGAAATAAAAAAAAATATTTAATAATATTTTGTAAACATTTTCCGAGGAAACCTCAGAACGTTCTCAGAGAACGTCTTCTCCAAGTGCCTCTTCGTCTTCCATAAACCTGTTTTATCGAAATTATCAACCTCCATAAAACTGACCATTCTCTAACAAACCTTCCATCTTCCATTATTTAAAACATAGAGAAAAGTGAGATCCTACAATTGTCCCTGAAAAACGAACTGGAGTGGGTCTTTTTTTCATCAATCCTCTTCCCCAAGTTCAGTTGAATCTTTTTCAATCTTCTTCCTCTCAAGCAAGTTTAATAATGTTTTCAATAGCTTTTAGCCTATTTGATTTTTTTTTATTGCAATAGCTAAATTTAGATATCTGCTGAAAGTTCTAAAAATTTCACCCATTTTAGTTCATGCTTTTTATTTGGAATCATTACTGATGTTTTGCTTTGGATAATGCGTAGAATTTTTTTATTTTTTTATGTTTATCTGGCCTATCAATTTGAAAATTTTTAACTGTGTTTTGATCGATTTTATGGTATTTATGTCAATGGCATTGTTGAGTCTTGTTGGAATTGCTACTTGTTTTGCATATTTTTTTTAACATTACTCTAATTGTGTTAATAGACTACTGGTCGATATTTTGATATGAAAATTATATTTTTATATATAGTACAATATGGCTAAAATTAGAGGCGGCATCGTTAAATGATCTGTTTCTAAGGCTTCTAAAAATAAGAAACGAAAGGCTGTAGAAGTTTTCAAATCTTCAAAAAAGAAAAAAATTATAGTTGAAGAACCTGAGTCTAACTCAGATTCTGATATAATGACTGAGATTCACAACTGCGAGGCCAGTAGTGTCCATGCTAGTGATGATGTTGAATCTAGTGAAGAAAAAACTGATAGTGAAGATGATGAGAGTTGTAGAGATACCTGAGATGAGGATGATGATCCTATGTCCCTGCTAATTTGTGCAAGGGATATCTCTTGTAAGTCGTATAATCTAACCACATGGATGGATGAGTTAGGATAGTTTCCAGCGAAAATTTCAATGAGAGCACGGATGGTTGTTTATCGTGATTTTAGAAAACTTTTAGTTCAAGCAAAAAATTTATAATGACTTGAAAGGTACTTGTTTTGGACACTTGAGGCATATTCCAGAATATTTCAAGTTCAATGGACAGATGGTCCATTATATGTTGCTACAACATGTGAAAAATGATTTTAAAAAAATTACATGAAATGTGGTTCTGTGTGAATGATAAGTCTGCTTGTTTTAGCTTAAGAGAATTTTCATTCATTACGGAGCTAAATTGCTCAGCATATCCCCATGATGCAAAAATGACAAAAGTCCTTCAAAAATGTGAGAAATTTCATTATAAGGTGACCAAGAATAAGAACATCACTACTACAAAGTCGATGAGTTTGTTCAAGGGTACCCGATTGAATAATGAGCAGAAGTTGAAGTGCACTTTATTTTGGTTCGTCCACTCGATGTTGCTTATCCATGATCGATATAGATTGTGGATTCAAACCACATTAAAATGGTGGATGATTTAGATTTCTTAAGAGTTATCCATGGGGGAAAGAGCATTTTGATCTAACAGTGTTGTATTTGAAGAATAAAATCAATTTGAAGAACAGAGTAAAATGTATAATGAAAGAGGGAATGCATCGTATGCTCTGTATGACTTTCCCTGGGCATTTCTGGTACTTATTATCAGTTATGTACTTGATTTATGATAGACTCTTATATATTTATATAGCATTTCATAGCCTCTATTCATTTATTTTTTATTTTATTAATTTCAGGTTTGGATTTATGAGGCTTTTCCTCATCTTGATAAGTATGCCAAGAACTATATATCTTATTAGTGTTGAAGTGTAGATGTCGTTGGTACAATCTAAACCAAGTACATGAAAAGGTATCAACTATCTTAATTATCTATATATTTTAACCAACAGTGACAATAGATATCCGAGTTTTACAACAATAACAAAGTATAAATTGCTACTTTTTTGATGTCGTCTGATTTTTCAACAATTCTTTAAGGTGTCGTTTGGTAAAGTGTATATCTAAGCAAGACTTGTATTAGTTATATGTTTGATTAGTAATACATAGGTTATTTATTATGCATTGTTTGATTTAGGGCATTAGAAATAGCATGCATGAGGAAAATTCATAATTTTAGTGGGAAAAAATGTTAAAATAAATGTTTTGGAGAAAATTGTTGGGTAACAAACCTATCCCACATCGGATGGAGAAGAAGAAATGTATCTATATATAAGTGCTCAGCCAACTCCATTAGTATGAGGCCTTTTGGGATGTGCCCAAAAACAAATCCGTAAGGGCTTGACCCAAAGCAGACAATATCATACTAATGTGGAGTTAGGGTGGTGGTACATGCGGTCACAACAAGTGGTATCAGAGCCATGGTTCAATGATGGAACCAGGTTACAGATGAGTGTTTATCTTGGTGGGTGTAGTTCTAGCCGCAACCTCTTTTACAGTAATGAAGATCTTTGTTGGAGAAATTGTTTCAGAGAGGTTCTCTGTGTCAAGACGTAGATTTGATGGAGGAGATTATGGAGAAGAGATGCAAGATCCTAAAGATTATGTGAAGAAGGTGGACAAATTTATTTTGTCAGAAATTCAGGCCAAGGGGGAGATTTGTTGGGGTTTATTTGCCCTGATTTCTTACCATAAATAAGTTTTCCTTTTAGGAAAAGGTTTTAATATTTTGAGTAGTCTTTTACTTGTAGGAAAGGTTTTAGGACTCTATAAATATAGGCTTGTTCCTTCTAACTTAATCAGCATTCACAATGTAGTCTTAAGGGCTTTGAGAGTTTTGGTTAGGGGGAGAATTTGTGGGTCACAAGCTTGATACGTTATCACTTGTGTGAACCTCCCATGTATTCTGAGTGAATTGGTTGAGGTTATTTCTCTATATATCTTGTAGTCTCATATTTATAGTGGATTGCTCATCTCCTTTGTGGACGTAGGTCGATTGACCGAACCACGTTAAATCTGTCTCTTTTGATGTGTTTCTAGGTTGTCTTCTTACTCGTGGTCTTTCGAGGTTTGCTTTGCTAGCTTCTGCATTACACTCGCTTATTTCGGTCCTAACAAGTGGTATCAGAGCCCAGGTTCGGGTGTGTCAGAGTAGTGGACTGCGTTTAGTGAGAAGTTCCCGATGTGACAACAAGACCAGAGATCTGCAGGGGTGCCTTGTGTCGAAAGACTTCCTGGCACAGTGATAGTCCAGGCGGCGTGTCCCGTTATGTGATAATAGCGGTGCAAGATGATTTGGCAGATCAGATGGTGTGACCTAGCGATTGGAGATCTGCAGTTGATGCCTTGTGTCGAAAGTCTTCTTGACAAAGTGGTGGTCAAGCGGCGTGTCACACTGGTCGGTAGTGGCAGTGCAAGATGGTTAGCACAGATCAAATGTATCATCGTTGAAGGGGAGGTTACGAATTGTGTGGTCTTGGTTTGAGGGAAGGATTGTTGGGTAACAAACCTATCCCACATCGGATGGAGAAGAAGAACTGTACCAATATATAAGTGCTCACCCAACTCCATTAGTATGAGGCCTTTTGGGATGTGCCCAAAAACAAATCCGTGAGGGCTTGACCCAAAGCGGACAATATCATACTAATGTGGAGTTAGGGTGATGGTACGCGCAGTCCTAACATGTGGTATCAAAGCATTGGTTGTTGTTCATTATTGATTTGAATTATGGAGGCGAATATGAGCAAAATGATTTGGCAGATCAGATGGTGTGACCTAGTTGAAGGGGAGGTTACGAATTGTGTGGTCTTGGTTGTTAGGACCGAAATAAGCAGGTGTAATGCGGAAGCTAGCAAAGCAAACCTCGAAAGACCACGAGTAAGAAGACAAACGAGAAACACATCAAACGAGACAGATTTAACGTGGTTCGGTCAATCGACCTATGTCCACAAAGGAGATGAGCAATCTACTATAAATATGAGAGTACAAAATATAGAGAGAAACAACCTCAACCAATTCACTCGGAATACAAGGAGGTACACAAACTCTCCCCCATAACCGCAACTCTCAAAACCCTAGGACTACATTGTGAATGCTAATTAAGTTAGAAGGAACAAGCCTATATTTATAGAGTCTTAAAACCTTTCCTACAAGAAAAGGACTAGTCAAAATATTAAAACCTTTTCCTAAAAGGAAAACTTATTTATGGTAAGAAATCCGGGCAAATAACCCCAACAAATCTCCCCCTTGGCCTGAATTTCTGACAAAATAAATTTGTCCACCTTCTTCACATAATCTTTAGGATCTTGCATCTCTTCTCCATAATCTCCTCCATCAAATATACATCTCGACACAGAGAACTTCTCTGAAACAGTTTCTCCAACAAAATCTTCATTACTGTCAAAAAGGTTGCGACTAGAACTATAGAGGCTGAGCTTATTGCTGCTGTTGAAGCTTCCAAAGAGTTGATCTGGATGAAGAGATTTTTGGGGGAACTTGGTTGTGCTCAAGAGAGGTATGTGCTTTATTGCGACAGTCAAAGTGCTATTCATCTTGGCAAGAATTCTACATTTCATGGTCGGTCTAAACACATTGATGTGAGGTATCATTGGATTCGAGATGTGTTGGATTCTAAGTTGCTTGAACTTGAAAAGATCCATACCAATGTTAATGGTTCCGACATGATGACTAAAGCTTTGCCAAGAGGGAAGTTTGAGGATTGTTGCATGATCGCCGGGATGGCGGTCTCCTCCACATAGTTGTGAGGGGGAGAATTATTGGGTTTAGGATCTTTTTTCCCTTCCTATGTGGATAAATAAAAGTCTTATTAGGACTAGCCCACTTTAGCCCATAACCCAAAATATTATGTGGCATATATAATGCTTATTTGGTCTTATTTTGAAAAACACAAGAGAGAAAAATCAAGAGAGTTTCGTTTTAGAGATTGAGAGAAAAAGAGTAAAAATCCCGTTTTTGCTTCTAGAAATTTTCTGCTCAGGCAGTCCGCTTCAGACAGATTTTGCCACTTCGTTAACCGTTGGATTGTGCTAAAATTCGAACTGGAAGTTCTCAGAATCTGGTTCTTGCAATTCAACGGTGGAGATCGGATTTGGAGGTCTGTAGCTTCTGATTTTGGGGCGTGAACAGTAGCGCGTTTTTGAGTGAAATCTCTTCTTTAATTCTCTAGTTTTGGTGCAATCTTGATTTGTTGTTGCTCGTTGTTTGGCACTTGTTTTGTGGCCAATTTGGAGAACAATTTTGTAACTCTTGGTGTTTATAGTGGAGCTTTTGGTCCTGTGGTTTTTTACTCTTCACATCGAAGGGTTTTCCACGTAAATCGTTGTGTCTTGTGTGATTGAGTTATTCTTATCTTGTTGCTTTAGTTTGATTGATATACTTGTTGTCCATTCTTCATATTGCTTGATTACGTTCTAATGCATACATTAAAATCATTGCATTACAAATATCATAAATTTCCATATATTAATAATACACACCTTAATATACAATGAGTGGACTCAATAATAAACATTAATAGACAGTGTACAAAAAGTATGTCATCTTTTGATTGATCTATATTATATCATGAGTAAATTAAATAATAAATGTCATTAAATTGACCAAAATGTTGGGGTCCAAAATAAACAGTAGCTTTTGATCTCCATTAGCTTAATTACAAACACAAAGTTAGTCAAATCCATCTAAGATTTGTTGTTTTCAATACATGTGGTTCTCTTATGTCTGAATATCTTGCAAATTGAACATTTATTCCTCCTCTTGCTCTTGAAATTCTCACCGACACCCTTGACACATTTTCTTCTCTTTCTTCCAAGCTTGGTATCGACAAAGAGTAGAAGAATATGCACCTTTAGAAATTCTTCTGGCACACACCATTCCGAATCGATAGGGACAACATTAATAGATTCAGAGTAAGCAATGAGGTATGTTTCAACTTTATATAAAGGCGAAGAATATTCATAGATGCTCGTACCATACTCATCGTCATGCTTCGATCTCAAAGCAACCATTGCGTGAGCGCACGATATCTTGACCAAGTTGTATTCCCTACAAGAACATGACTTTTATAGTAGGTTCATGATGGAAGTAGAACTTGCGCCGAACATGGTGAATCTATTGTCATCCCCAGTTATGTTCTCCACATACAAGGAGTCGTCTTCGATCATTTTTTTCTGGCGATCCTTTCGGCAGCTGGCACCATTTTATTACCCTTTGATTTAAGGACATGTGCATGCCTCTCCCTGAACAATTCTCCAAATGTCTTAGCAATCGAATTAAATATGAATGCCACGAGATACTCTATCTCGTCTATCAACATAGAGTTGAGTGACTCAGCAATATTTGTGGTCATCACATCATACATGTTACTTGGGAAATGTGCTCTGCTCCACTTTTTAAAACCAACTTCATGTTCAAGGACGACGGCTGCCTCGGGGGATTTGTCCTTGAATTCCGAAAAATGATCGCTTAACTCCTCCAAAGAATATGCCTTTGCCGCATTGTAGTATAAATAGAGGGAATCTCCACGGTGGTGATTTATCCGAAAGATTTTTACCGAGGTTCCTCATGCAATTCTGTGATGAGCATGATTGTAAAACTTTGCAATATCATTGGTAATGCTCTTGTGTCTATCATAATAAAACACAAATATGATTCATCGACCATAATATCTTTCAACTTCTCAAAGAAGAACGTCCAAGATTCATCATTCTCTTTGTCCACGACACAAAAGGCAATTGGATAAACATGATTCTCTGTATCTTGTGCAACAGGGCTCATCAATCCTCCCTCGTATTTACCATGTAAATGAATGTCGTCGACCACAATTTAACCTTTCTCAAGTGGGAAAATTCCATAATGCAAGCACCAAGAGCTAAAAAGTAATACATAAATCTATGAGTATCCTCGCTTACCATGGTACAATAGCTATAACCAATATTTAGAGTGTTGATCATATATGAAAAAGCCGATAAGCATGAATATATGTGTTTCGCTGTCCCTCGAACCATTTCCTTGGCAGTCACACCTCCCTTCTAACATTTCCAATAGCTTGAACAACAATGAAAAAAAATTAAAAACAGTCCTCTGAATCTCTTTAACATTTGGACCCTTGCCATCATGATAAAGATTCACACAAAGCGATGCAATGACTTTGGTCGAGATTTTTCTATGGCTGTTGATGGCATGTTCAACACCGCAACTGTGATTGCCAATATACTTGTAAATACAAAATTTATCCGAACATTAATATTTCTTTGCTCGCAACATCCACACACAAATATGAGATACACATTTCACCTTTAAGTATTTATTACAACTCTTCACTGTAGCAAAATCAAAAGATTTTCTAGCCGATGCTTCGGCTAATAACAATTGTAGCTCACTCTAGGTACTAAATGTTTCATATAAGTAAAAATCAGTTCCATCAGAAAAATAATGGCTGGATTGTGATATCTATTCCTGCTCTCCCCACACTTTTTCAAAATGTTCGAAATCTTCCGCATATTCTAGCTAATCTTCAACATCCACTGAATGACCATACATGTTCATTGAATCATCGCCCAAGTTGTCATTTGATTGATCACAAAAGCTCTCCTTTGGTTGATCACCCAAGTTCTCATTTTCAACCGAGTCGTTGTTGTTAAAAGAATTTGTTGGTTCAATCAGAGACTTCGCAATGACATTTATTCTCAATATAGGCCTAGAACCATCAACAACAATATCCATGATGTACAAGCTCACATGCCTGTCATTAATGTGAAATGTATTTTTCCCCTCTCATTCATTTGATAGCTTATCACCAAGTTGCTTGGCTCGCAGGCTAACTCACCGGCCTCAATTACGCTTGCAATCATATCGTCATATGAACCATTGCGACGCAACGCAATGGGCACTATTGTGTTACTAAAAAATTTCCAATACCGGTTTATGGGAGTCTCCTCCCATGCTCCCATCTAATCAACACCAACAACAAAAAAATTAGCTACTATCATATATAGACTACACTAATAGATACTAGATTACGATATCAGTAATTAGCGGTTAATGACTGGTACGGAATCCGTACTAAATGCGAATGAACAAGAGTGGGTTCAGATCAAGCTCCTGAAATGGAGAACATGTATCTATAGATCTTCTAAACTACTAAAGTTTATCTAAAAACGAGTTATGAAATGATTTTGGAAGATTTTTTCAAGCTTCTAAAATGGCGGGAAATTTTTTCTTTAAAGCTATTTGAAAGAAAATGGTATAAAAATGGAAGCAATGACTAGACTGATGATGATTTCACCTGTTAAAGCTATAATATCGTCGGAAAAGTCACCGGAATGGCTAAATCAACTACAAAAAGGGGAGCATTTTGGTTTCTTCTTGGAGAGGTTTTCTCTAGTGGAATTGTTTTTAATAAATGAAAAAAAACAATTCCACATTTGTTGGATGAGTGTGGACCAAAGTGTAGTATTAAAAACTTGAGAGTAAGGTGTTGTATGTTTTGAAAGAATATTGAGTGATGTCATATTTAGTGTTTAAAATTTAAATTTTTGAAGACTGGTGTCTAAATGCTCAATTAAGTTTGGAGAGTGGCTATTTTGCCAACTCTCCCAGGTTACCATAGTGATCCCTAATACATAAAGCAGAAGCATTAAGACCAGAATTTCCCCTAGAGGTTCCATCAGTATTACATTTCAACCAACCTAAAGGTGGGGGAACCATCTAACCACCATGTGATGATAACGTGGCCTGTAGTTTTCTACCCAAGAAACTATTTGAGGCCAAGTGTGAGAAGTGCTCAAGTCCTAGTTGAACCTCAATCAAACAAACTTGCAAATGCTAGAGTTGATGTCCAGAAACATCTTCCCCCTCGAGAAATTCCCAACATGTAACACAACATTTCTTCTCTTCCATATGGCCCATAAAATAAGAACGGGAATAATTTGATAAATCTCTCTTTGCCTTGGATTTCCTTGAGTAAATCACAACTTAAAGTATTTAAAAACATATTGAAAAAGTTGATCAACTCTCGAAATTTCACATGTGCTACATAAATTGAAACATTGGTAACAACGTATATTACATAAAATTAAGGACTTAAAATATTTAAAATTTCACATGTGACACATAGATCACAATAATTACCAACCGAAAATATTTTTAAAAATATATTAAAAAAAACTAATTAACTCTCAAAATTTCACATGTGCTACAAATATTATTCAAAAACTATAATTAACAATAAAAAATATTTAAAAGTTTAATTGACTCTCCTAATTCTATTTGTATCATATAAATTAAAACAAATAAATTAATAGATATTGGGCTCGGACTCACCCGGTCTTTTTTGCACGTAGTATTACTATATATAATAAGTGGAAATATCTACTACTTAGCACATGACAGGTGTTGGATGATATGTGCTTGATAGTGTTGTACATTCTTCTTTTATGGTTGTACCTTTAAAATTTATATTATTGGACAATTTAACACCATTAATTACCTACTACTTTATTAGCCAAAAAGTTTGACCTCATTTGGGCCCATTTATTATTTATATGTTTTCAATTTTCAATGTTGTCTATCTAATTCTTTTTTCCAACCTTTTATTTTAAACTTCTTGAAATTTAATTACCTATTTATTACTACTTTTAATTGTTATGATTTCCTTTTTAGAGTCAAACTGTAAGAATTTTAACTAATATTTTACAATGTGTTTTCCATCATATTCATAGGCAAAAATTTACAATTTATAGTACTTTTTGTATAGATTTTGCATATTTAATTTTTTTAAAAATATCGAATTAATACAATCTGATTTAGCTTTGAAAATTAGTCAAATGGACTTTCAAAAAACGCAACATGACAAATACAAGTGGACGGAAAGAGTATATTTTAGCTACAAAATATATTACAGGTACAACTTTTTAAAAATTTTAATTTTTTATTGCGTTGACTCTTGAAATCTTATCATTGTCATATGAATTTGAACAAATTATGTATTATTAAAAATTTCATAAAAGATGCTATAAATCACAATAATTAGCAATTAAAAATATTTTAAAATCATATATGAAATTTGGTTGACTAATTGGAATAGAATAAGTAACATGTACTATTTCAAAATAACGTCAAAATTTCTAGAATTCACAATAAATTAACAACTGAAAATATTTATGATTATTCACGTGAATTGAAACATGAGTAACCTATATTATTCAAAACTAATGCAAAAATACTATAAATCACAACAATTTAATAACTTCAAATATATTTTTAAGAAAACATATAAAAAATCGACTAATCTTCAAATTCCATTTATATCACATAAATTAAAACAGAAAAAATTAATATTTATTGGGCATGTCCTGGCACGGGCACCAAATATCTATATATATGTGTCATAATGGAAAAGTCTCAATCAAGGAAACAACATATATCATTTATAATTACCAATTTAAAATATTTAAAAACTATACAATACGTTGACTCTCAAAATTCTATCAGGCTCACATATATTGGCACAGAAAAAATAACACATATCATTTTAAAATTACCAAAAAAATATTATAAATAATAATAATTAACAACTTAAATTATCTGAAAGACATTTTAAAAGGGTTAATTTTGTAATTTTATCCATATCACATAAAGTAGGACAAAGTGACCAATAATCACTACAAAAGGAACCCCAATTACCAACAAAAAAAATTGTTGGTAAATTGATCAAATTGGTTGGCAAATTGAGTTACCAACCAAATGCCAACTTATATTAATCCGTTGTTAAAAGGCTCGTCGGTAAATATTACCAACCGATTTTAATATGTTGGTAAACTTACCAACCAAAAATCAGTTGGTAAACACCCAAAGATGTTGTTACAAAATTTTGAAACATGACCCTGAAATTTCCGTTGGTAAATTCACCAACTAATTTTTGGTTAGTATATCATTAGTACCTTTACTAACGAATTGAAAAGGAGTTAGTAAATTTTTTTCTTCATTATTCGATTCCGTTGGAAATACGTTGGTAATTATAGTAACAAATGTCTGATAATAAACTTTTCCCGATACATTGATAATTGGTTGGCAATTTTAGTAACCGAAAATTTATGTTGGTAATTTACTAATAAATTTTAAATACATTTTTTTTTATTTCCCATCCAGTGTCCAGTAACCACATTGGTGCCCGACTAAATCCGGATTCACGCCGGAAAGTCCCACATCGAGGAGTAAAGCGCTTCCTAACAAAGGCGACTTCGTACCCAAGGGGAATCGAACCTGAGACCTCTTGGTGAAGGATGAAGGAGTACTTACCACTCCACCACAACCCTTGTTTGTAATAAATTTTAAATATTTACTAATTGGTTGTTAGTTTGTTGATAATATATCATTCAAGACGACTCCGTACCCAAGGGGAATCGAACCTGAGACCTCTTGATTAAGGATGAAGGAGTACTTACCACTCCACCACAACCTTTATTGGTAATTAGCCCCAAAATATATCATTTATATTATTGGGTCCGTGCTATACACGAGCCACATTATCTAGTCTATACATAAATAAAAAAACTCTTCCAAAATGTCATACTCATAAAAGGAAAAAGTAATAGGGCCTGCATGTGACTATTAATTTAAACCAATAGGTGATACTCTCACTATTCCTAATTATTTGTCAATTTTTTTTAGTTGTCCCTAATTATTTGTCTATTTTGATAAATTAAGAAAGGACAAAAAAAAAATTATTTGTTATACCCTCAATTAATTACTTTAAAAAAGGTAAAACTTCTTGAAAAATTTAAATTTTTAATTCATACACTTCATTATTAATAGGGATAAAATGATAAACTCACTATGTCAATCATTATTTACTTAATAAGTGTATCAAATTAAAAGTGTACAAGTAATTAGAGACGGAGAAGTATTTGTTAACGAGTAAAGACAGAGAATTTGTAGGACCCGTCTTTTTGTCAGCGTATGAGGTGTCTACTGTCTACTTCTAAATGTGTTACCAATTAATGTTTCTCTCACCTAAATAATTTGTGCTAAATTTGTTTCTTCCTTTGTTTTCATATACATTTTTTCTTATTTTTTGTTACTTTAAAATTATTGGAGTCTAACAATAAATCATTTTTGCTAATTATGTCGAAGACAAACTCAAAAAAATTCAAAGGCAGTCAGCACCATAGCCACCAAATCAAGGCCGACTGAAGAGAGAAGTTACTAAAGAAGTTGTTTAAGGCCTTCCAGAATAAACTTCACAGGCGTTTAAGTATCCACCTAAAAATATTGATGGCGATCACAAATCAATGAACAAAGCTCAACCACGACAGAGTACAGACCAAAATCTCATTTTATGTGGCATTCTTTCCTTTTTAGTCTGTACCAAAAAGATGTCATCTTACTATAATTAGAAATATTTTAACTTTGAAATTCTTTTTTTACCCTTAATAAAATGATTTACAATCACATAAATATCTAAGAATTATATCAAATAAGAAGTTTCAAAAGTTCTTTTTTTCCCTTGAAACATACCTAAAATGGGATGGAGGGAGTATGTGTTGTGTTCGCTGTTAGATATTCTCTTATTTGACTTTAGATCTTTAGTTTGTTCTTGTAACAAAAACCCCAATAAATTATTTTATGAAAGTGGGAACAATGCATTTATCCATCATGAAATTCTCCTTATGAGAGTAACCTAGCTAAAATAAGTTCATGTCTTTTAGTTGTGGAAACAACATTAAATCTTTATGGGTATCAAATAAAAAATGGAAAAGGGTCAAAATTATCTTTAAACTATTCGAAATAGCTTAAATATACCCTTGAACTATGTTTCGGCTCAAAAATACCCTTTCCGTCAAACTATTAGGCCATACCTACCCTTCTATAGTTAACGAAAGTATCCATGTGTATTAAATGTCACATGGATGCCACATAAGCATGCCAAACTGACCTCACCTCCACATAGACGAATATGGAAAATGGTCAAAACTACCCTTAAACTATTCGAAATAGCTTAAATTTACCCTTAAACTATATTTCGGCTCTAAAATGCCCATCCCGTCTAACTATTGGACCATACTTGCCCTTCTGTTTAACAAAAACATCTACGTGTGTTCTAAAATGTCACATGGACTCCACATGTGCATGCCAAACACACCCCACCTCCACATAGACGACTTAAAGCCCTAATTTCACTCTTTTCCTCCTCATTTCATCCTGACAAGTATATATTGAGCCAACAAAAAAAAACATTTGCGGAAACTTGTATACGTAACCGAATGAAGTAGAGAAATTGCAATTTGATGACCATTTCAAATACAATAAAAGAAACAATCTAACATATAATATAAACACACTCATTTTAATTAATCAATTAACACTAATTTATTATTTTAATTTCTCTTAATAAATTAATTTTGTTTAAACAAATCTTAGCGAAGCTTTCTTGTTGATTCAACTCACGGCCATGGCGCAAAATAGCAACTACCGTAAGAGACCTAATATACTTATCACCGGAACTCCAGGCACACGATGACGACTACATCGACTTCCCTGGCGGTGGTGACCGAGCTCCGCCACAGCAACATCGGCTATTTCACTAATGAGGAAAACTTGACGATCGACTGGAATGACACCTTCGATTGCTACTACATCAACAAAGACGTAGTACGTCTTGATAGATTTCTTAATTTATTTTTACCAATTATCCTAGTTTTGTTCAATTTTGAGCTTTTGTTGTCCCTAATCTAGAAGATGCTCTAAATGATTGTTAAGGAAGTTTTAGATTTTATGGAAAGTTGAAGAAACATTCAATATAATAGATGATTTAAGGATTAGATGGCATAATTAATTTGAATTTTGTTTAAGTTGTGATCTTCAAAGTACAACATATTAGTATCGGAATAAAATGGAATTGAATTGAGTCAATGTATATTGTATATTCATATAGATATACCCAAATAAAAAAAATGAAATGAGGGGAAAGAGTGAAATTAGGGATTTAAGTCGTCTATGTAGAGGTGGGGTATGTTTGGTGTGCACATGTGAAGTCCATGTGGCATTTTAGCACACACATGGATGTTTTTGTTAAACGGAAGGGCAAGTGTGGTCCAATAGTTAGACGGAAAGGACATTTTTTAGCCGAGATATAATTTAAGGATATATTTAAACTATTTCGAATAATTTAAGGGTAGTTTTGATCATTTTTTGAATAGAAAATAGAACAACATTTATGGCTCTGGGTGAGAAGAAATCGTCCAAAAAAATGGAAAATTATAAGGATCTGAATAAAGAAAACAAGGATGATTTTTGCTTTGTATTGTTTTGAGATAATGAAGAAAATGAAACAATATTATTTTTTTCATTACTTGACGTGTCGTCGATGTCACTGAGATGCCGCTTAGGTGGCATGCGTGTATATCATCTCCCGATAAAACTGGTACAATATATAAGGTAATAATTAATTCATTTGAAAATAATTAAGAGGGTGTTTAAATGATTGTACATTACTTAAAGTATTAAAGTAAGTTTTTTTTCTAAGTTAATGTGGAATTTGATGTATTTTCTTATAAAATTATGAATAAAAGATATTTAATTTTATTCTTTTTCTTTTAAATTGTGTCAGATGTTATTTAGAAAATAAATCAAAATTTATAATATTAATATGACAATGAATGATTTGATAATGACTTGATAGCTGTATTTACAATAAAAATGAAATTAGAAAAAATGTAAAATAATTATTTGATAACACTTATTTTATTTAGCTTTGAAATTGACGTCTCATACAGTGGCAGAGCTACAGTGTACCGAGAGTGTCCAATTGGACACCCTTCGCCAGAAAATTATACCGTATAGTCTATACGGTATAGATAAGTAAAATGCTACTAAAATTGGTTAAATTTAATACTTTGAATTCCCTTAACATGTTGAGAAGTTGTGGTGCAGTGGTGTGGTGATCTCCTGCTCACATTGCACTCGTGGTTCGAATCCCTGCAGTTTCATTTTTTATTCATTTTTAGTAGATCTCCTATTACATTGCTCCTTTAATTGTCTAAGCTAATTAAATTACTTTATAAATAATAGTTATTAAATTTGTTATTTTTGAAGTAATTCAGATATTATTCATCAAAACTATTTTTAATTAGAAATCTAATTTTAATAGCCAATTGAATTTTCAATGAATTGGACTTTTTATTTTTTTTTCATTAAAATTTGAAATAAAATTTAAATGTAATTATTTACTTAAAGTTAATAAAAAAATTCCAAACTATTTATATAGCGAACAAAAGAACACCTTGTTTGATTCTGATTCCATTATTCATGTATCATTATTGTTGTCACCAGAGATTAGTGAAAACTTGAAACGTAAAAATGATTTCATTTTAAGCTTAATTCCCCCCTCCCTTTTTTTTTTGCTTTGTTCGTTCACTTCATATTAAATTAAACACAAATATTAAAGCTAAATACTATGCAATTTATTTTTAAAAAATTTGGAACATTTATTCGTAAAAAAAAAGTAAAATTAATATTAAGTAGTTTAATTTTAAATTTTTTAGTGCATCCATTTATCAAAAAAAATTGTTTATGTATTACTTGGACACCCTTAGTAAAATTTCTAGCGTCAAGAACACAGTCTCCACAAAAATATGATCCTCACAAATATCACAAGAATAAATAATTTTAAAATATTAGAAGAAGAAAAAAACCCTAATGTTAATACTTAATATGAAGAAAAAAAAGGTACTAAATTTGAATGTAAAAGAAAGGAAGAAACAAATTTACCAAAAAGGTGTAGGAAACATTTGGGAATATATGGTCCTACCAATATGACACCAACAAACGAAAAGGGCTAAAATGCCATTCAACTATTTGAATAGGTATAAAATTATCTTTCAGCCATCTTTCGACATTTAAATATCTTTGATATCGATTTTTTTACCTTAAAAATATGCTCGATATTTGCTCTTTGGTTCACATTTGCTCTTATTTTAAATAGTTCGCCTGAAGTAAATTATTAAATATTTATTTATTAAGTTGTCTAATTTGATTAGTTCAAATTTAAACCCTTATCAAATAAATAATAAAAATCACATATAATTCATCTTTTGACTCTATATGCTTGAAAATGATATTCAAAAAATTATTTATTTCATGATATCTTTCTATTAGCCTATTTTAAATCAATAACGATATTATAACTCAACTAATTAGTAGAAATTCATCTAAAATCCGCGTCTGAATGTTAATTATTCTTTTTATTAATATAAAATTATATTTTCTATTAATATCTAATTGTCTTGTTCATTCCCTATTTTTATTCTTATTTATTTTTTATCTCTTATTCTTAATTAGGATATTGAAGACTCAAAATTGAAATGAACTTATATGTTTATATTCTTCTAATTTATATTATTATCATGAGTGGGTTAGGGGTGAGAATAGGAGAAAATATTATCTTTATTCGCTTATTTTAAATTTTGGATACAGACAAAAGAAAAATGCTATTAAATTATCTTCTATTGAACTGATTATTTATGTATCAATGTCCTTGTTATTTTCCTTTTTTTTTCTCCCTTGTTTCATCATAAGTTCAAAAAAATTAAAATTTAAAATGGTGGACAAGATTCAAGAAGAAAAAAATGGAAGAGAGAGGAAGTGAATAGGGGGGAGAGGTGATTTTACTACGGAACACAAAATCATGTCAATAATATGAGCCCATATATTAAGTAATTTAAAATTATTTTAACTTAGAAAGGCATAAAATACCCTTAAACTATGAGATTTGGTATAATATTGTCCTCTCATCCATCTTATGAGTGTGGGCCAATTAGAAATAAAGATATTTCAGAGCCAAAAAATTGACGTCAGGAGTATTTGGAGGTCGAAAGGTGGATGAAGTATAATTTTATACCAATTCAAATAGTTGAAGGACATTTTAGAAAAAGATAAATATACTTCGAAATATCGTAAATGGTATGTAGATACCCTTTGTTATACTTTTGGGACATTGGTGCCCCTACTGTCCAAAACTAGAGCATATATACTCTTTATACTAACGGACATACACGTTTCATAATCTTATCCATCAACTCGACATTTATTAAATATTGGATCGACGGATAAGATTGCGGCCACGTGTCTCTATTTAGTCTTCAGTTAGAGTGAAAGACATATATGTTCTAATTTTTGGACGACAGAGACACAAATGTCCCAAAAGTATGATGAATGGTATTTGCATACCATTTACGGTAATTTAGGATATATTTGTGGAAAAATCTAAAAAATCAAATAGACCAATTTTGCAATTTCTGGAAAATTTCAAACTATATTCTTTATATTTGATCATAAATTGAGCACCAAATATGTAGAATTCTTAGCCATTTAACTTATAAGTTCAACCACAAATTCACAACCCAAACCCAATGAACCCCAATCACAATTTTTAATTAATTTTACAGATTCACAAGACTCATTTGTGTTGGGTTATGAAGGTGATTAGGCGTCATGCGGAAACTTACAATTTCAAATCATATGGTTGATAAATTAGATGACAAAAACTTATATTAAAAACTAATATTATTATATGAAAACTAATATAAAGAAGAATATTAAAACTGTTGAGAGATTAAATCTCCCATAAACAAAACTCACTAAACGACTATTGTGGATACTATTGTTATTGTGTTAGAAGAAACAAACCTATATTTATAGAATTCTAAAATATTTTCTTACTAGAAAAGGACTAGCTACTCCAAAACCTTTTCCTAAAAGGAAAAAATAAACCAAATAAGAAAGAATATTATATTTTGCCTTTGAGGAAAAGTAAAAACATTTATGCTAATGTTTTGTCTTTTCTTTAAAAAAAAATAAATCTTAAATTATGGTAATAAAATTAGGGCAAAACCCTAACAATTTGTTATTCTTCAAGATTTTTGAAGCTTGTTAATGGAGTTTTAAAATTTTAAACACTCACCATCACCCTTCACATTAACTCATATCCACATCTCCGCTTTGAAACAACTAACACAAATAATTATCTTAATTCTTTTAAAACCCAAAAACCAAAGAATGTAGAAGGAGTGATTGTGGGGCCGGGGCAAAACGAAGGGGTTGGAATAACAGATTTGCCTCAAAAGAGAAGTATAGTCTGGAGAAGAAGAAGAGAAGGAGAAGTGTGGGTATGGTAGGTTATTTCAATGATGAAGAAAAGAGAGGGCCAGAGAAAGAAAGAAAGTTGGAGGCTGGGGGTGGAGGAGAGAGGGCTGGTGGAGAAGAAGTAAGTTGGGGTTGGGGGTTGGGGGGAGGGGGAGAGGGATGGTTGAAGAACTTTCCCTTTTAAAAAATATTGATTTTTTAAATATAAACTATTCTTTTTACTTGCTTTAAACTCGTGTAATCACCTACTTTTCCAATCCATCAATATTAATGCAACATAAGTTCGGTTACTGATTAGAGAGGTTTATAATATTGTGTTCTAATGAATTTAAGGGTTCAGTTGACAAAGTAATAAATAAGAGGATTCAACTAATAAATAGAGCCAAGTATAGAAGTATCTCAGGTCATTCTGTTTTTTTTTTGAATAATGGAGTTGACTAATAGAGAAGAAATAACTGCACTGTGATCTATATATATAGAAGTTTTTCTCTATTCATTTTTTTGATTTAGTGGGTTGGTCAATTTTGGGCTAACCTATTTAGTCTTTATAATTTCCTTTTGTACTTTTTTATTTAAGACCTTTGTTTACTACATCATGATAAATAAAATGGCTCACAAGGCCATCACTATTATTTTAAAATAAAATAAAATATAAGACAAAATTTTATGAAATTTGAAATTAATTTTAGGTTAGAGTACTTAATAAATTAGGATTAATATTTTCTTCTTCACCTTTTCCTTCCTTTTTAAGCTTTGTACCTGTGTTTTTCTCTCCTTATAATATTGGGGGGTTTCCCTTTTTTTTTTTTTTCTTGTCTCCTACTCTTTGAAAGATTAGGATAAAATAATGTAAAAAATTTACATTAACTAACTAGTTTTAGACCAAAAAAATATCTATATTAAAATAAAGAGATTAAGTAAAATACTCTGTCAGTGTAACTCTATTTTACACTATCAAAGCCTATTGTCAATGGCACTAATTGGTTTCTATTTCTTTTTCATTTTTTTCCTTTTTATTTTAATATTTTAAACACTAAGGTGAAGAAACTCATTCATCAAAAATTACAGAAATGGTACGTCATTTTTTCAAGTTCAAAACTAATATACATACTTTGGGAGAAACATTTGATCATATTTCTAGTGATGTAAGAAAATTCATACGATCGTACAATTTAATATTATCTTCTCGGTAATTTTGATTAAAAGTAAAGTCAACAAAAGAAGAGATCATATTGAATTAAACTTGTATATCGTATACATCTCCAAATCTCAAATAGAAAAAGATAATGAATAAATAATTATCATGCAAAATGATGATGATGTTGAAGATATATTGCTTTCGATTGTTTTAATGGTGTGGATAGTTATTTCAATGGTGTACTTTACTTAAATTAAAGAGAGTTATCCTAAAATTGAGAATTAAATCAAGGACATGGAAGTCTTCCTATTGGAGTGTAAGTTGTCTTATAAATACTTTTTATTCTTAATTTTTTTCTTCTTCACCGTTGTCAATATATATAGCCGTGACTAGACTCTTCAAATTCTTAAAAATTATAATTTAATTTTTTTTCGAAGTTTCCAACATTCGTAACTCTTAATTATATTTTTTTACCAACGTTTACATCCACCATAAATTATTTTTCTCCATTAATGTCAATAAATCACCGTTAAAATATCTCAATAAATTACAATATTTGTACACAATTTCACAAAAGACATTGAGCAATATCTTATCCTTTTTTATGGGGAACCAACAAGAGAATGCCACGTACGTATCTAATTAATGTGAGTGCATTATTTGAAGGTAACATAGTCATTCATTTTCAATAAGGATGGAACTTTTATTTGTGATGGAGGATCTGAATGGGATGGCAAGAAGGCTTGCATAAAAGAATGTGACAGTCGAATTGACATTGGATTTTGCGCATATGTACAAACTAAAATTGTTAATGGACTATCCACCAACTGTTCTGCAGGTAAAAAAGGATGTAAATATTTCAGTAACGATGGAACTTATATTTGTGATGGAGAATCTGAATGGCTAAGTGAAGGAGAAAATGATCTCCAGAAAAGCAATGTTGCTATTTCTTAATCTATGTATTAAATTAAAGCACATTGATGTGTAATATGTGCTATGTAATATGTAACATGGTTGTGGACCTTTACCACGGCTTGTGTGCTACTTAAGTATGTTTTTATTTTAATAATAAATGGAACAATAGTTTGTTCTAGTTTTAATTATGAGTATATATTTTCCATTTTTATATACTTCTCTCTCTATTTCCAGCTTCTTGATCTTCCATACATTATTTGTTAAAGGTAATAATAATATACCAAATCAAACACCTTTTATTTGTTTGTTTTCATTCATGAATTTGTTATTGTAGGGTCTGAGTACTCTTCATCCGCCAATATTCAAGTCGAGAATAGATCTAATTAAGTATAGGAACGCCCTAATCAAAATGAAAGAATTACGTTATGCTTTACTTAACAGAACATATACAACATTACACCCATATACACATCAAGTGCAACAATACGGATATACATTATTTTGTCTGAGATACATTCTATAAAATTAAGATACATGATAAAAACGTCATTACTTTTACATCTAATTTCATTACTATAAAAAGATATACATTATATATTTTCTGAGATACAATGATAACAACAATAAGATACATGTCAACAAAATCATTAATCGTAAATCTAAGATCATTAATCTTAAAAAGATAATGCGAAGAAGATGAAATTTACGATTAGAGAATTATTATGGTTTTATGATTTCGTTATTATAGGAAAATTTGTTAGAGTTAATACGGAAAGGATGTTGTAAATCCGTATTATTTGATAATGACTTTGATGAATGTATTTACAATAAAAAAGAAATTAGAGAAAATGTAAATTAATTATTTGACAACACGTGTTTTATTTAGCTTTGAAATTAACGTCTCGTACACCGTCAAAGAACACCATCTCCACAAAAATATGATCCTGACAAACATCACATGAATAAATACTTTTAAAATATTAGAAAAGATATACTAATGTTAATATGAAAACAAAAATCCTTTACGTACTAAATTTGAGTGTAAAAGAAAGGGAGAAATAAATTTCACCTCAATACTTTAATAATTGACCTCTATCTCTCCTTAAAGTTGTTATTAAATTATTTACATGGTCAAAATTTGAGGTTTATTTTTTAAAAGAACCAAATTTATCAAGGTGAAAGAAACATTTGGGAACATATGGTCCTACGAATATGAAAACAATGATAATAGTTGAAAATAGGGAAAATTGTATATAATAGCAAACTACTAATTCAAATTAAATGCTATAAATATAGTTTGATTTAATTGTACCTCATAGCAAACTGTTGCTATTTCACCTCTCTCCTGGTGAATCTCGCTCGCCACTCTCGTTTTTTATACAAACGCAAGTGTATAAAGTGCGTTTGTGTTTGTATAAAGCGAGAAAAAATTGTATATATACATATATTTTCGTTCCCCTCTCTCCCCTCTCCCAGATCTCGCTCGCCACTCTTCCAGATCTCGCTCTCTCACTCGCCTCTCTCACTTTATATAAAAAACGCAAATGTATAAAATACGTGAAAATTGTATATATACATATATTTTCGTTCCCCTCTCTCCTCTCTCCCAGATCTCGCTCGCTCACTCGCCTCTCTCACTTTATACAATTGATCTTTTTGTATATGTATACCAAAGCAGATTATACAACTGCTTTTTTTGTATATGTATAGCGAATTATACATATATATATTTGCTATGGAGCGCAATTATGCAAACTTTGTTATAACATACAAATATGAATTTTGTGTTTGCTATATGTGAAAGTTGCTCTTGAAAATATTAGGAAATATACCTATTTTACTACGAACAATTATTTTTAAAAGTTATTTACCCCTTTAAATTTTGTGGTGCCCGCTCTTATTTAATCGGTTATTGATCAAAATCAATTTAATAGATGTTTTAATTATCAAAACAAAATTGAACCAATTATGCTTTATATTTATCGATTTCGATTCGGTATGATTCGGTTATTAGTTTTTAACCATACACAAAAGAAATTTTAAAAATTCATTCAAAAGATGGAAAAAAATAATAGTTCATTCAAAACATAAAAAATAGTTAGAACGACTAACATTACCGAAATTTCAATCACTAAATTTACTAGTGAATAAAACTTCTAAATTCACCATTTTGGCCTAGAAGGAAGAAACAGTGACATTCCTAGTCCTGCCAAAATTATTATAGACATTCATATACATGAAATCAGTAAGATAAATGTTCTCGTATTTGACATTTTTTCTTTCATAAATAAATTATAATAAATTTTGATGAAAGCATATATAAGATATTTAAAATTATTTATAAAAATAACATATCATGCATGTATACTAAAAAAATATATGTATATAATTGTTGGACGATTATTTCTTCGATTTTTTTTTACAAAATTAAATACTATTTATTTTTAAAATCTAAAATCAAACTCAAATAAAAATAAAAATAATTTGATTTGATTTTTCAATTTGAATTGACTTTTATCAGAATCGTGAACCTTCCTAAAGACCATGAATTTGTAGGACCCCATCTTTTTGTCAATGTATAAGGCGTCTACTTCATAATATGACTCAATAATAAACATATGACCCATTAATGTTTCTTTCACCTAAATAATTTGTGCTAAATTTATTTCTTCCTTTCTTTTCATCCACTCTTTTTTTCTTCGTTTTTTTGTTACTTGAAAGGAGTCTAATAACCAAACTTTTCTTTGTAATTGTAACGAAGCTATTAAAGCAGTTGTTTTAAGCCTTTCTGTAGCACCCCAAAATTTATTTGAGCTAAGACTCGAACCGTTCTACGTAGTGAGTGAGATTTTTGCAAGGAATTTAAAATTTCTTGAGTATTAAGGTCACTAGATGTAGCACCTTGAGTTCCAAGAAGAACTGAAGAGAGTTCATTCAAGTCATTCCTAAGTTTTTCTTAAGTTTTGGGTCGATTTCAAATAGCCATAACTCCTAGTACAAGATGAGTTAGGTTATCTACAATATAGAAAATTAAAGACCTTCGAGTCCTCTTTCCAATGCCACCGTGTTTGCTCAATTCTGAGATCTGAGTAAAAAGTTATGACGAATTTACTAAAGTCGCGCAAACCTGGTAGCAGCTCCGCGACGTGGAGCCAACACGGACCTCACTGCTTGGTGAAAGATCTTTCCGACTCCCAGCTCGTTTTAATTATTCCTTTAGGGGTATTTTAGTCCTAAAAACCCTTAGGAGGTCATCTAAATTGCCCTAAACGTGTAGAAAATTAGTTTTCTTAAATCTAAACCCTCTCATTCACTCCAAAGATTCTACGCTCAAGAAATTCAAGAAACGCTAAGGCTAGGGTTCATCTTTCAAAATTTTCCTTCAAGTCCTTCAAGAAGATGGTTCTTTCAGGTATGTAAGCTTCCATAGTGTTGGGTTTGTTCACCCACACGCCAATCATGTAAATTTCAGCGTTAAGTTCGTTCTATAAAGTTGAAAATCTAATGTTATTGATATGTGTTCTTGAATTTGCTTTCATTCTTGAATTGGGCTGAGATTTAGGAGTTCTTGAGATTATTGTTTCGATTTATAGAGTAGTTTTGAGTTAGATTCTTGTGTACATGTGATGGTTATCTGAATCTAAAGAAAAGTTGAGCAAAAGAATCGAATTTAGGCGATTTGGGGTTAGAAAACGAAAAAGATAAAAGTCAGGCAAATCTAGCACTTGGCTCCACGTCGTAGACCTGCCTCCCCATTTCATAAAGTTATCTTCGCGTCGCGGAGAGGTCATGGACCTCTCTGCCTCAAAATTTATTTTGCGACCACTTATTTTAATGCGTCTCCGCGTCGCGGACTAACTTTCAAGCAATGATTTTTTTAAAATCTTTTATCATGTTTAGCTATCTAAAATCAATCCTAAACATCATGAGATCTTTCCTATCGCTAATCACAACCATGAATCCATAATTCAAGTTCCAGGTAGAGTTAAGAGTTAAGTTTTTGAGAATTCTTTCGAACATTCTAAGAAAGTCCTTTAAGTCCTTTTGATGAGCCTTCTACAATTTCTAATAACTTTTTTCAAGACTCGAGCAAGGGAGTATGAGAGTGAGAATAATGTATTCATGAGTCTACCTTGTCATCATGAAATCTTTCTTATCATGAACTATAACTCTTGAATTCATAATTCACATTCAAGAGAGAGTTAAGAATAGAGTTCAAGAAAGCCTTTGAGTTCAATTGTAAATCCTTGAGATCAACTATCGATTTGAACTAAGTTTTGAGGAAGTAATTCAGAGAATGAGAAGAGTCATCTACATGAGTTCCATATTGTTATGTAGATCTTCGAGTTGAGTTGTTTCATGCCCATAACTCTGCAAGAACGTCGTAAGTTGAGTATCCTTCAGAGAAGTGGTATCTTCAAGTTCTAAGCCTTTAAGTATTGAGTTCCTAATCCCCGATGAGATTACATTCCTAATCATGAGACTATAACATGTTACCCATGAAGTCCTTGAGTTGGGTTATTCATGTCCATAATTCCGCATGAACTCTATAAGTCGAGCAGTCTTGAGGCGAGAAGTATCCCTGAGTCCTTGAGTTGAGTAGTTCATGCTCATAAATTCCGCATGAACCCTTTGAGTTGAGCATTCTTGAAGTGAGTAGTATTATGGAAATTCTTGAGTTCCAAGTATTGAGTTCTATCTACAGTTGTTGAAAACCTTGCATTGAGTCGTTCACGACCATAATTCGACATGAACCACATTTTAAGAAGTCTTTTACAAACGTTTTAACTTTGTTTTAAGACTTAAGTTTTGAGTTCGGTAAAGAGTAAAGTTGAAGTTATTTTCTTCAAAAGTATATGGGGACTATGTATTCCTAAAGGAGTTTATGCTTTCACATTTAAATAAGAACGGAAATTGAGATTTCCAAAGGGCCTTCGGGCCAGTTTTTAGAAAAGAGTAATCGCTTTCTAAATAAAGCAAGAGAGGAAACTCAGATTTTCAAGATAGCCTTTGAGCTAAGATTTTGAGCACTAATCTCAAATCACAGAAGAAGTATGTTTTTAAACATAAAGAGCTAATATAATGTAATATTTTTGGGAGTAACATTGAGCATTGATGAGGAAGAGTTCATACAACTATCAGCCCCCTTAAACCATGTAGCCATCATGGGTAGAAAATGGTCATACTTTTTAGATGAATCCTTTTCACATAGACTAGTGGATCCACTTAGTAGTTCAGGTCCTATACCCCGGCAAGGCGTAGGATGGCCCGGGCAGCGTGGGACTAATAACGTTGTATCATCACTATAACTATTAAGTGATGGTTGTCGGTTAGAGAAACTCCCACATCAGTATTTGGCATGGTTCCTCAAGGGGTTCTGCTTAGTATGAATGGGGGTATGAGACTTCATTCATGCATTGCACAAGTAGACTTTGAGAGGGAGCATGGTATGTCTTTTATGATATTATGATTATGAGTTAACATCATGTTCTAAATAGTTTTCCTTTTCTCTATATTGCACTTGTTTTAAGCTGTTTTATATCGAAATGAGTTCAGTTATGTTGAGTTGAGTTGAGCTAGGTAAGTTCTTCAGTTTCTTTCAGATTCTTTCAAGCCTATGTTTCCTTTTTATCAAAGTTCAAGCTTATGTTTATGCTTTAAAATTCCCCTTAATGCTCGTACATTCCACGTACTAAGCCATTTCGCCTGCATCTTCTCATGATGCAGACACAGGTATTCGGGATCATCAACTGGAGTTTCGTCGATACATCTGAGAGTTCGAGTTAGCTATGGTGAGCCTCCTTGTTTCCGAATGATTTAATTTACCTTTCAGTTTAGTCAGGATGTCATGGGTCTTGTCTCGATTTCCATCTTTATCATTTAGAGGCTTCATAGATAGTCAGTATAGTTGAGAAGTCTGTATTATTTATTTATTTTATTAAATATTTCAAAGACTTAAGTTGCCAATTTTGGGGAGAGTTGAATATATTTTACTATTCAGAGTTTTCATTTGAGTTGAAGTTTGAATTTAAGTTTTATGAACTTTTATTTTAGTTTTAAGCTTTTATGCTTAAGTTAGTCTTCCGCTTATAGTCAGCCATGATGAGGGTTCGCTTGGGGACCAACAATGGTTCTTAAGTGCCAGCCACGTCCAGGGTGTAGACTCGGGTCGTGACACTTTCAAAATAGAAAGTTCCAAATATTTTTACTATTTTTTGTTTTCATATTATAAAATTATGAATAAAAGATACTAAAGTTATTTTCTTTTGAATTATTATAGGAGTTAATGAGTTATTCAGAAAAATAATCCAAAATTTATAATAAAAATGTAATATATGAAAATGAATCATTTGATAATGACTTTGATAGTTGTATTTACAAAAAGAAATTAGAAAAAATGTAAAGTTTTGCCTTTTAAATATTGCTTTAAAACCTAAATTGTTAAATCATCATTATAAAGGCCAAATCAATATCTCATTTAGTCATTCTTATCTTAAAAAGTAATGGTGAACTCATCGTCTTTATTGTGTTGAGAGTTTAAATTTATCTTTGCATATAAGATATATAATTGACCTACTTGTAAGTTGTCTATTAAACCCAAATAATATATTGTTTTTATTAATTTTTAAAAAAACTTGTACCCTTTGTTCTTTTATTGACAATTTGCACTAAAATAACTAAAACATATTTAAAATAAATTTCTCGATAAACAAAAGAAAGCAACCCCACCCCATATTCCAGCCATCGTCTTCGTCTCCCCATTTTCGGTTCTCAAACTATGTAATATATATATATATTGAATTTACTAATGAGATAACTGTTAAAAATACATCTAAATTATACCCTTTTTATGCATTTTTATACCTAAACTATTGGGGGTCTGAGTTTCATACTTAAACTATGACTTATATCTCAGTGGTGTGTGTAACACACTCTTTTATTTATTTGAAAAACTTAAAATATGACATTCCACATAGACAAAATATCCATCTTGACAAAAAATAAATAAATTATTAATATTAGTTATAAAATTATAGATTAAAGTATTACAGTTGTTGACACCTAATTTTGACCCTCCACGGTAAGACTTAATTTGTGAACTTCCTTAATTCCAAACGATTTGAAATAACTAATTTTATAAAAATTCAAAATATGTTTCAAGATATTTTAAGAATTTTATTCACCTTTTATAATATTTTAAATAATAAATATGTTTTATATTGTTACGTATGTAACTAATATATTTTATAAATACTTGAAAACTATCTTGAAAAAAAAGGATTTCATTATTATTATTATTATTATTTTAACGTTAAACACTTTATTAATATAATTTAGTTTGAAGTATAGCTATGTTGTTGGATTAGTTATTTTTATTAAGTTAATTATTTTATTCCGTTAAGATTAAGAAGCTCGTTAATTAATTATATTAATTCGTCTTATTTAATTACTAGCCGAATTAACTAAAATAATTCAATTTGGCTAGATTGTTAATTCATCTACCTAACCCTTTATTGCAATTCTAGCCATTTATTCCCTCACCCTAACTCAAATTTGAGACCAATTTTGACCCAATTTCCAATCTTCCCATTCCAACCCATCCTTAGCCCAAAAGCTGGCCCAATTCTATACCAAAGACCCACCCAACAATACAAGATACATCAGCAGCATACAATCCATACATTACATTCCACAATAATATAATAATACAACATTACAACAACAACAATACTTGACCGACCCCACCCCTATACCCTTTATTCTTCTTCTTCTTCCAGAAAAAGCCAAAACCCAAAAACGTACAACAGCTCCAAATGGCACCTTTTCCGTCAGAATACACGGCAAATTCACGCCTTGGACGCGTGAATCAGTGCTCTGTAATTTGTTGTCGTCTTCTCCGCAACGTCCCTATCCATATTTAATATCACAGCAGCAGCAAGCAAGCACGCATCCTGCCCCTTTCCTCTTCCGGAATGGGGTGATTTTTCGGAGAAAAAGTTGTCTTCCTTAAATGGTGAAAGATCTTTTGGAGTTTGAATTTCGAATGGGCCTCCCTCCTATCCGAAATCTATCCATTTCCCCCCTATTTGGAACCCTAATTTCTCCCCTATAAATACTTTACCTTCTTCACTGTGAAGGAGGCCGAAAAATTGGGAGTTAGGGAACATATTGAAAAAAAAAAGGTTGGGAAATTTCGGCAAGGATTTACAGAGAAAATGATCATTAAGCTATAGAACTCATATAAGAAAATACATCCTAAATATATACTTCTCTCCTCAGTTGTGGGTTACTTGGAACCTGCTGAGTTTCTGAAGTTCTAAGCTAGTACCGAAGTCGCTCCAAGTTCGCCCTTGTCTCAGCTTTGCTGCCCGAAAAAAGGTAACACTCCTCCCTTCATCTGTATCTTATTCCGATTTCGATATCATGTGATGAACATTTTTGGGTTCTCAAGATTTCCCTCATGTTTTCTTCTTTATTTTGTCTTCTACTTTGGATTGAAGGTCTATTTGATTTAATTATGGGTCGTCAGATTCATTTTCCTCGTTGTTTAGGCCTCTGGTTAATCATCTCATTATTCGCTATTATAAATGTAGGAGTCCAGATATCTAGATGTCGGGATTTACCTCTTGTGTATGTGACGCCTTTAGTCTCGAATCTATTTATGTGAATCTTATTATCTTGTGTCTGCTTACCTTAACTCGTCTTCAAGCATATGCCTCCTCATTATTTGCTACTGCATATCGCACGATTCGAATAAGTGCCGGATCATGAAGGATAACTGTTAGGAGTTATGTTTGCAAGCCTAGAAATTTTCATTTTATGCAAGACTTTACTTGATGTGCTGAAATTTCTTGATATCGGTTCGATATGATTAAATTGGTATTGAAACAACCGGTTATACATATACTCTTATATCCATGCTTTAAATAGTAGTCGAATTATTTGCTGTTACTTTATATCAAATCTGCATAATTGAATTTTATTTGATTTGAACCTATATGTACTTTACTTCCACCTTAGCATGTTTGCTTTTTATTTTATTTTATTTTTTAACTATTGTTTTAGCATTTTGATATGCCGGGAGCATGTGGAGTTAGGAATGTGTAGTTGTCCATTCAATTTTTTTTTTTTCTTTTCTCCTCTCAGTATGTCTCCATAAGTGTTAAGCAATATGGCTTTCTCTCTGTTTATTGTAGCAATCCATGGCCTATCATTTTTTAGGGATCGAGTTAAACACCTTTAGTTTGGTATCGCATTTTATCTCGGAAAGCATCTTCAAAATCGACTTAAATTGTTTGAATTTGTTCTGCTTAATTATCTTAATTTGTTTATGCTTATCCCCCCTGGGAATTGTGTCTTTAAAAGAGGAAAAGAGAAGGTTTGATTGGCTAGCTTCTAATTTGTGAACATGAACATATGTGGAATATGTGTAAAGATTACTGTCAAAATGTGTTGTTGCCATGCCATCAAGTGTGTCATTCCTCTTATTGAATAATCTTGCCTTATTTATGAGTTTTATAGTTATTAGTATGGATATTAATCCTTTTTCTTCCTTTTCTTGTTTCATGTGATATTGAGTGAGCTCATGGAGCTCTAGTGCCCCTCTTTTTATTTCCATGGGCCATGGAGGCCCAAAATTGCATTTCCCTCTAGTCGTATTTAAAAATTCAAGTCCCAACAGACTAAGGTGTACAGGGTGAAAAGGGTGAAGTTGGAAGATTTAACACAGGGCCGAAAATGAAATACATGTTTCGGATGTTATATACAGGTGGTATACAATGGTATACGTTGAATGTATACAAATTCCCAAAGGCAAAATAGGGGCCCAAAACCTTAAGTGATTTCTAGCAAGACTAAATGGAGAAAAAATGGGCCCAAAGTCCATTTGAAATGCAGCAAAATAGAGGAAAGTTTAAATGGGCCCAAACCCACTATTTGGACCAAATTTAGACTTAGGACAGGTGGGCCGAAAGCCCAATTTAATTGGATTTGGGCCAAAGCCCAAGTCTAATTATTTTCTTTCTCCCTCTTATTATTTTATATTGTATTATTTGACTAACTTTGATTATCTTATCGTTCAATTTAATTAAATTCCCCAAGATAACCATTTCATTATATATATTTAAATATATATATATATATATATATATATATATATATATATATATATATATATATATATATATATATATAAAAATTAAAATATGTAGATTTCGTACTTGGTCTTAATTCTATTATTTGTCTCGTCACTTAAGTTATTTCTCCTTAGAAAAACCCCATTTAGTCTTGTTTCCTTAAGATAAATAGAAATGATAAAAATAATAATACTAATAAATAAATTAGTTAAAACAAGTAAGTCCTTTTACCTAATTAAAATTTAAAAAATAAGTTTTTTTTTACTCGGTCAAAATTTCAAATTAGTTAAAAATAAATGAGTCATTTTACTTAGTTTAAATTTCAAAATTAGTCAAAAATCATTTTTAGTCAAATCGCCGGCCAACCGCAAGTTAGCGGGCATTCCGAGGGTCTAACACCTTCTCGGAATGTACATCGAACTTCGAACCCTCTCAGTTTTTCAATTGATTTTATCTGTTTAAGTCTTTTGAAAATCTTGTATTTTTTCTTGATTTTTACTAAAAATTAAGTGGCGACTCTGGTCTTTTGGAAATTCGATTTCTCTTAAACCATAAGTTTAATCGATTTTTCAAAAACTCAGTCATTTTAATTTTATTTATAGTAAACAACAATCACCAAAATAAGAAAGAAATCATTTTTTTTTAAAAAAAAATCACCCCACCGACACCCCCACACTATTCCCCGTCCTTTTATTTTTCTAAATTTCGTTTATAAAATATTTTTTAAATGTTCATACTTCACCCCCTCCTCCCCCTAACCCACCCACTCCTTTACAAAAAAAAACATATATACTTTTTTAAAAAAAAAAATCTATCTCACCCCATCTGACCTTCCGCACCTAATATATATATATATATATTTTCTCATTTTGTGTTAGATATGTACATATATTTTTAAGAAAATATTTTTTCTACTTGCGTACAGAATATAATAGAAATAAAAATTTCATTTTAAAAAAGGTCTTGCAGCAAGTAACAATATTTTCCAAAAAACATATGTTTATAATTAACACAAAAATATTAGTTAAAAGTTATAGATTAAAGTATTACAATCGCCAAAAAACATATATATTTACTTTTTAACAAAATAATTATTTTTTTAAAAAAAAAATCACCTCACCCCACCCCCCCTCCCCGACAATCCACCGTCCTTTTATTTTTTAAAATTTCCTTTATAAAATATTTTTTAAATGTTCATACTTAACCCCTCCCCCCCACCCCAATTAAAAGTGGAGGGTTAGGTGGATTGCGGTAAAACTTTCCTTTTTAATGAAAATGAAATAAAATCTAAAATACTATTTGAAAAGATGGTTTTTTTTTTGGGGGGCGGGGGGTGGGGGGGATGGGGGGATGGGGGGGGATGGGGGATATGAAGTGATTTTATTTAAAAAAAATATAAAAGAAATTAAAAATAACACTAAATATTTGTGTGGGGAGGGGGTATAGTGAGAGGAAGTGGTGGAATGAGGAAAGAAAAATAATTTACATTTTATTTTAAAATAAATATGTGATAGTAACACATTAATCTTTAATGGGATAAGACACAAGTACCCCCTAGACTATGACCGAAATCTCAAAGACACACCTGATAAACTAATTTAAAATGGAATAAATACACCACAAACGCTGACATGACATAGAGAGTGTGCACACTTACTTGAAGGCAAGTGATGAGTGCACAAATTGGGCACATACCATTTTTTGATTGGTAACTTTATAATTAGTTAGTACACATATTAATTGATATTTAAACATATATATTTAATTATTTTTAGTTCTTTCTTTGTAAAATATTTATTTTAATTTCTTTTCACTTTAAACTTCTTTTTAATTAATTTATTATCTTTTCACCTTCAATTATTTAAAAAAAATTATGTGTATGTTTTTTTTTAAATAATTTAAAAGTGTCCTTTAATTTTAACGTTTTAATTTATTTTTATGTTTTATTTGATTTTATTCACTTATTTTAATATCCGTTCAAAATTAACTTATTTTAGATACAAGACATTTAGAATTAAATTGAAATCAAATCAAAACGAAAGACAAAGAAAATAAAATCAATAGATAAATAAAAGAGAAAAAACAATGAATGTTGGTAAAAACAAATTTGATACACGGTAAAAATTTATATTAACTTAATTTAAATACAAGATAAAGAAAATAAGAAATTTTTTTTAAAAAATATTAAAAAGAATTCAGATTTAAAAAAAAAATAATTTCTAATTAAAAAATAAAAATAATATTTACATACGTGGCGGGGGAGTGTGTACAAATTTAATTGGGAAGAGGCTTCTAAAGATTGTTTCATCACACTGCCAACAGAATCGTTAAACTGACAAAAATATGACAGTTCTACTCGTACACCGTCAAAGAACACAATCTCCACAAAAATATGATCCGGACAAATATCACATGAATAAATAATTTTAAAATATTAGAAAAGATACACTAATGCTAATATGAAAACAAAAATCCTTCAGTACTAAATTTAAGTGTAAAAGAAAGGGAGAAATAAATTTCACCTCAATACTTCAATAATTGACCTCTATCTCTCCTTAAAGTTATTATTAAATTATTTACATGATCAAAATTTGAGTTTTTTTTTTATTTTAAAAGACCAAATTTACCAAGGTGAAAGAAACATTTGGAAACATTGGTCCTACGAATATGAAAACAATGATAATAGTTGAAAATATTAGGAAAGATACCTATTTTACTACGTACAATTATTTTTAAAAGTTATTTACCCCTTTAAATTTTGTGGTGCCCGCTCTTATTTAACCGGTTATTGAACAAAATCAATTTAACCGATGTTTTAATTATCAAAACAAAATCGAACCAAACATGCTTTATATTAATCGATTTCGGTTCGGTATGATTCGACTATTAGTTTTTAACCATACACAAAAGAAATTTAAAAATTCATTCAAAAGATGGAAAAAAAATAACAGTTCATTTAAAACGCAAAAAATAGTTAGAACGACTAACATTACCGAAATTTTAATCACTAAATTTACTAGTTAATAAAACCTCTAAATTCACATTTTGGCCTAGAAAGAAGAAATAGTGACATTCCTAGTCCCACTAAAATTATCATAGACACTCATATACATGAAACCAGTAAGATAAATATTCTCCTATTAGACGTTTTTTCTTTCATAAATAAATTATAATAATTTTTGATGAAAACATGTAACGACATGATTCCGTCGTTAGGGAAAAGTCAATGGGGAAGGAATTGGGGACAAAAAACTTTTCAGTAGTAACTTGGGAATTCATAGTCTAATCTAGATTTGGATGAAATCTGAGTCAGTGAGGTCTAGGGAAATATGGTAATGTATGAGAGATCTACTTATGAATTTGATCACATGAGTAGATAACTAAGACGTTAAGGAACCCGCACGACTTTACAAAATTGAATTCGGACGAGTAGAATTCCCGAAACTGACCTTAATGTGAATGGGTAGTGTTTGAATGTTATGAGTTGAAGGTGTGTTGTGAAATGAGTGTTTGAAACTCTAATTTCGACGTTCTGTCTCCACGCAAGCCGCTAGTACGGATCCTGTCAGGGCGGGGCCGCTGTGGCAGGACAAGGTCCGCTGCAGCGGGCCAGTTGCGACTTAAGTCAGAAATAAACCACGAAAATGTTATTATTCTGGAACTTCCGTTCTGGATAGCTAAGAAACGAACCGGGAAAAGTTCTTGACAGTTTTCCACCTCTTCTACCACTAAAGGTAAGGTTTTCACTCCCCTAATCCATTTTTCGATCTGTAGAACTTATATATTTAAGGGTGATTATCATTGGGGGAGGGTTTTGACCTGAAACTCATGGTGGAAAAACCCCTAAGTTGGGTATTGGGATCTTGGGTTTGGCCTATGGTTGATGATTTCGACTGTAATATAGATAATTAAGCATCGTTTATTGATCCTTGCATTAAATTATTGGTTTTAGACCACGAACAAGCGGAAAGAATTCAAAAAGGGAAGATTCAAGTGCCTTAAGGGGATTCAAGTTTGGTTTCGAGGTAGGTGATGGTTTGATTTCATGTTTGTGTGATGTATGTGGGTATTTACTTCATTGGAATACATGTATGTATGTTAATGTAGCACTATTGATCAAACCTAATGTAAATGAGTATGAATGAAAGATTGTATGCCATGAATCAACACTTGATTGTATGATTATGAAAGTATACATTGTGATTGTGATTGTGGTGTGATGATTGGATCGGGTGTCACATTCCGACACACTAATTGTGATTAAGTGTTACGTACCGACATATATATTGGAACGAGTTTCACGTTCCGACACACTAGTTGGGATCGGGTGTCACACATCGATACTTATATTGGACTGGGTGTCACGTTCCGACACACTAATTGGGACCGAGTGTCACGTTCCAACACATTAACAGTTTGGGTATGGATTCCATGAGAGGACCATTGAATTGTCATATTTACTTGTATTGAGAATGTGGAATTGTATATTGCTCCTGAAATGATAACCAATATTTATATACATTCAATACATGTGTATTTGCTATGTTGTGACTGCTTATATATGTTTCACTTACTAGAATGGTTGTGTGATCCTACTAGTACACTGTGGTTGTGTACTGATACTGCAAATGCTCGTTCTTTGTTGAGTACAGGGAATTTTCAAGCGTCTACGGGCAGACCTCAACTAGGAGATATCTAATCGAGACCGGATTCAAAGGTGAGCCAGTTCTTTCAGGCTGTTATGGATTCTTCATTTTGCTATGTTGTGACTGCTTATATATGTTTCACTTGCTAGAATGGTTGTGTGATCCTACTAGTACACTGTGGTTGTGTACTGATACTGCAATTGCTCGTTCTTTGTTGAGTACAGGGAATTTTCAAGCGGCTACGAGCAGACCTCAGCTAGGAGATATCTAATCGAGACCGGATTCAAAGGTGAGCCAGTTCTTTCAGGCTGTTATGGATTATTCATTTTTGTTTAGTCCATTCTGTTCGGACTTAGAAATTGCTTTAGTAGTTCTTTATGTTGGTTGGGGTTGTACCATTTTTCTTAGACTTGTTGAACTTTAGATGTTTTGGTACAATGACTTTCAGGTTCTAGGGATTATATCCTCATTAGTTGTTAGATGTTAGTTGAACTACCGGAGTTTATGGAAACTCCGTATTATTTATTTAGTTATTTAAACCTGCTTCCGTAGCTTTAAATGTTTAGCTTTTGGTTAAATTGCTTGGTTGGGTTGTAGTAATGGTTTTCCTATCGGAGGGTTAGTGTGGGTTCCAAACACGATGGTCTAGGTCGTGACAAAATTGGTATTAGAGCCCTAGGTTCGTTGATCTCATTGCGTCCAATTCTATTGTTCTTAATGGAAATCAAGAGTCCTAGGGAGTCTATGATGACATGTATGTAGAGTCTTAGTTATCAGTGTGAAGCGCGCCACATCTATAATTAGGAGGCTGCAACATTTATGAAATATGTCACTTCTTTCATATTCATTTTATGCGATAGATTTAATCTCTATAAAGTTTCTTTCTACTCGTGCTTGCGCGTAGTCGATTGTGAGTTGGACTATTTTGAAAATGCTTTCATGGGGCATTTCTTTCCCCGTGAGCTAAGAGAAGCAAATAGATGGTTGCCGACATGACGAGCAGGATGAGTATATTTGTTGTTGGGTTGCCTTGTCTGTCAGATAAGGAAAGTAAGGAAGTCATGCTGATAGGTGACATGGACATAGCAGAGCTGATGATCCATGTGCAATAAGTTGAAGAGCACAAGAAGAAGGATACAAAAGAGTTTAAGAGTAAGAGGTCGAAGGCATCAGCGAATGAATCCAGGCAGCAAAAGAGTAATGTGAATCGGTCTTGTTTCCAACATAAGCAAAAAGGACCTGCTCCATCATCTGCTAGTGCACCTGCACCAAGGAACAAATGTGAGTACAATAGTCAGAATTCTCAGAACTTCAGAGCTAGACCTGCTCATTCGCAAGGTAGTAAGGCACAAGAGGGTACTAAGATTCCTGCATGTGCTAAGTGTGGTAGGAGCCACTCAGGGTGTGTCGTGATGGCTCCACTAGTTGCTTCAAGTGTGGCCAAAACAGTCATTTTATGAGAGAGTGTCCTAAGAGCAGACAGAGTAATGGTAATTGAGGAAATAAAACCAGTCTTCTTCAGTTGCTCACCAGACAGAGCTGCACCTAGAGGAGCTAATTCCGGTATTGGCGGAGGAACAAATCACTTATATGCGATCACTAGTCACCAAGAGCAAGAGGATACGCCAGATGTTGTCACTGGTATGATTTGAGTCTTTGACTTTACTTTTTATGCCTTGCTAGATCCAGGAGTGAGTTTATATTTTGTAACTCCATATGTTGCTATGAACTTTGATGTTATTCCTGAGCAACTTAGTGAACCATTCAGTGTTTCCACGCATGTTGGTGAGTATATTCTAGGCAGAGAGAGTCTATAATGATAGTCCCATTTCCGTCAATCACAAGAGTACCATGGCTGATTTAATTGAGTTAGACATGATAGATTTTGATGTCATTCTTGGTATGGACTAGCTTCAAGCCTGTTATGCCTCAGTTGATTGTAGAACTCTAGTAGTCAAGTTTCAGTTTCCAAATGAGCCAGTCGTAGAGTGGAAAAATAGTTCAGCAGTGCCTAAGGGTCGTTTCATTTCGTACCTTAAGGCAAAGAAGCTAGTTTCTAAGGGGTATGTCTATCACTTAGTCCGAATTAATGACTAAAGTGTTGAGGTACCTCCTATTCAATCAGTTCTAGTAGTAAAAGAGTTCCCAAAAGTCTTTCCTAATGATCTTCCTGGAGTCCCTCCTGAGAAAGAGATAGAATTCGATATAGATCTTATTCCAGATATTTGTCCTATATCTATTCCGCCATATAGAATGACACCAGCAGAGTTGCAAGAGCTTAAGGAACAATTGAATGATCTATTAGATAAGGGCATTATTCGACCAAGTGTCTCACCTTGGGGTGTCCCGTCTTGTTTGTGAGAAACAAAAATGGTTCCTTTAGGATGTGTATAGATTACTGTAAGTTGAACAAGGTTACCATAAAGAATAAGTATCCTCTTTTAAGAATTGATGATCTTTTCCATCAGCTTCACGGTGCTTCCTGTTTCTCAAAAATTAAACTCAGATTAGGCTATCATTAATTAAGAGTAAGGGAAATGTGATATTCCAAAGATAGCTTTCAGAACCAGATATAATCATTATGAGTTTATGGTCATGTCCTTTGGTTTGACCAATGCACCAGCAACGTTCATAGATCTTATTAATAGAGTATTCAAACCTTATTTAGATATGTTTGTTATCGTCTTCATTGATGACATACTAATTTATTCAAAGAATGAAGAAGATCATGCCCGTCATCTCAGAATAGTTATTCAGACTTTGAAAGATAAGGAGTTATATGCTAAGTTCTCTAAATGTGAGCTTTGGCTTGAGTCTGTGGCATTCTTGGGCCACATAATTTCCGGAGATGGAATTAGAGTTGACACTCAGAAGATAGAGGCAGTGCAGAATTGGCCTAGACCCACATCTCCAATGTATATTAGGAGTTTCTTGGGGTTGGCTGACTATTATAGAAGGTTTGTAGAGGGGTTCTCGTCCATTTTGTATGATTTGACCAGATTGACTCAGAAGACAATTAAGTTTCGAAGGTCTGAAGCCTATGATAAAAGCTTTGAGGAATTGAAAAAGAGGTAAACTATTGCCCCAGTTTTGACCTTACCAGAAGGTACACAAGGCTGCGTTGTCTATTGTGGTGCATCTAGAGTTGGTTTAGGTTGTGTGTTAATGTAGAATGACAAAGTTATAGCTTATGCCTCCAGACAGTTGAAAGTTCATGAGAAGAACTACCCAACCCATGACTTAGAATTGGCTGATGTAGTAATTGCTTTGAAAATATGGTGTCATTACCTTTATGGTGTTCATGTGGATGTGTTCACCGATCACAAGAGCCTGCAGTATGCGTTCACTTAGAAGGAGCTCAATCTTAGACAGAGGAGGTGGTTAGAATTACTCAAGGATTATGACATGAGTATTCTTTATTACTAAGGTAAGGCTAATATTGTTGCTGATGCTTTAAGAAGATTATCTATGGGTAGTACCGCCCATTTTGAGGAGGATAAGAAAGAGCTAGCAACAAAGGTGAATAGACTTGAACGATTATGAGTTCGACTAATGGATTCCACAGAAGGAGGAGTGGTGGTGATGAATGGGACTGAATCATCATTAGTGTCAGAAGTAAAAGGAAAGCAAGACCAAGATCCTTTATTGCTTGAATTAAAAGGCAAGTGTTCATAAGCAAAAAGTGACGGATTTTGAACAATGGGGAGATAGTGTGTTGAAGTACCAAGGTGGATTGTGTGATTGGGTATATTTGAAAGTTTCACCCAGGAAGGGTGTTATGAGGTTTGATAAGGAAGGGAAACATAGTCCCCGTTATGTTGGTCCTTACCGAATTTTCAAAAGGATTGGGAAGGTAGCTTATGAATCGGAACTACCACAAGAGTTAGCAACATTTCATCTGGGATTTCATGTCTCCAGGTGGAAGAAATGCATGGGCGATCCTTTATTGATTATATCAATCAAAGATATTGGGATCAAAGATAGCTCGTCTTATGAAGAGATTTTATTCGGATTCTAGATCGCCAAGTTCACAAGTTGAGGACTAAGAAAGTATCATCAACCAAGGTTCTTTGGAGGAACCAATTAGTTGGGAAAGCTACTTGGGAAGATGAGAAGGATATGAAGAAGAGATATCCACATCTCTTTGAATCCGGAGAAAGTACAGACGAATGTACTAATTCTCTTCTTAGTACTCTTTAAGTTATGAGTGAGCATGTTGTTTGTTTGCATTTGCTTGTTGGGTGTTTGAACTTGAATTTACCACCCTTAGTCTAACAAGAGTAATCTCCTTCGAGGACGAATATTCCCAAGGGGGAGATATTGTAACATCTCGCAATTCGAAATATCAAGGAAGAAGCTAAGAATTTGGAAATAGTGATTTTTGGAAAGAATTGTAATCTGGAAATTTTTTAAGTTAAGTTAAAAGTGAGTTTTTGGTCAAATTCAAATGGCCATAACTCCTAAATCAGGATGAGTTAGGTGTAATTTCAGATATGGTTGGAAAGATCTTGGAATGATCTTTCCAACGTCGCCAAGTATGCACGATTCCGAGTTTGTATGAGTAAGTTATCCTTTTTGGAAGTTGGGCTGTTCAAATAAGGAAACGTCCAATCTGGATTTTTAAAGGGTGTGTTGGTCTTTTCTTTACCCTTTTATTTTAATTTATTTTTGGTAGTTACTTAGGGGTCTAAACTGAACTTAGTCAGTTTACGCTTTTGGAAAAAAGAGTTAGGGTTTTGAGAGAAGAGAAAATAAGAGGAGAAAAGAGGAGAAGGGAGAAAAGGAAGCAAGAACATTCAAGATTCGTCGATTTCTTGGAGCTTTGCGTGTGCATTTCGTCAGGGGTGATCCCTACAAGGTATGTGAGATCACATAGCGTTGGGTTAGTTCACCCACGCGTCAAGCATGTTTAATTCAACGTATTTTCATCCTAAAAAGATTGAGAAATTGATGTTCTTGATAGTTGTTCTTGAATTGATTTCATTGTTGAACATAAGTTGGGATTAAGGAGTTTCTTGATGATTAAGTGTTGTTTCCTTGAGTTGTTTGGGTTAGATTTTTGTGCATATGATTTGGGTACATGAATCTAAGGTGAATTTGGGAAAATGAATCAGATTAAAACTATTTAGGATCAGAAAACAAGTTGAAAACCTCGTCAGATGCACCTGGGGAGGGCCAGGTGCGTCGCACCCCCATTCTGTCCCAATTGTGCCAGGAGGATGGGGAGACGCGCCTTCAATGCACCCAAAACAAGCCTAAGTAAGTTGGGGCCTGGCACGGCGCACCAGGGACGCGCTCGGATCGACCTTTATCACCAGTTTTCATTGTTTACCTTTTTTAAGTTATTCTAAAGTGTCCTAACACTTTTTGTTGATTCTAACTACTCTAAATGACTTCTAAACACCTAAAAATCATCCTGAAACATGAATCATAACCTTGAATCCATAAATTCAAATTCAAGGAAAGTCAAGAGCCAAGTCTAGGAAGTTTTCAGAGTCTTTTCAAGAAGGTTTTTTGCAAATGCTTTTAACCTTGTTTTAAGACTTAAAGAATAAAGAGTATAGATTGAATTTAATTTCTTCAAAAGTATATGGGGACTAAGTATTCCCAAAGAGATTTTAAATGTTTTCACATTTAAATAAGATCGGAAACTGAGATTTCCAAAGAGCCTTCAGGCTAGTTTTCAGAAAAAAGTAATCAATTTCTAAATGAAGCAAGAGGGGAAATTTTGATTTCCAAGATAGCCTTTGAGCTAAGTTTTTGAGCACTAATCTCAAATCTCATAAGAAGTATGTTCTTATAAACATAAGAGCTAGTATATGCTGGTAGTAGTATTGAGCACCGAATTGGGGGTGAGCATGAGTTTAGGTAACTCACGCCTCCATAAAACCATGTATCCATCATGGGTAGAAAAGGGTCGTACTTTTTAGATGAACCATTTTCACAATAGAATAATGGATCCACTTAGTAGTTGAAGTTCTATATTTTTGGCTGGGTATAGGATGTGCTGGCAGCGCGAGGTAGATCATTGTATCATCACTATAGCTCTTATGTGATGGTTGTCGGTTAGAGAAACTCCCACAGAAGTTATTGTATTTTTATATACATCAGTTTATTGTATTTTTACATACATTTCAGAGTTGTTGTATCCTTGTATATACACATAGTGGACATCATGTTTTTAAAACAACTTTTCTTTATATTGCACTTGTTTTAAACTGCTTTATATTGAAATGAGTTCAGTTAAGTATTCATGAGTTGAGAAGGGCCAATGTAAGTGTTTCTTTCAAATTCCCTTTCAAGCCTGTGTTGTGTTATTTTATTATTCAGTTCAGTTAAGTTCATTGATCATTATAGATATGAATATTGTCTTCCGCTGAGTTAAGTAAGCCAGGCCAAGGGTTCACTTGGGGCCAGCAATGGTCTTCGAGTGCCAGTACCGGCCAGGGTGTAGGTTCGGGGTGTGACATCATTGGGTCAAATTCTATTGTTCTTAATGGTAATCTACAATCAGAATTACTAAACCTAGCTTTTTGATAGTGTTGTTAGAGGGTTTGTATGATTGGACAAATCCCTCGATGAGTATCTAATATCTAAAGATCAATTTTTTATAACTTAACCTCATAAGAATTTATGTTGTGTGATGGAAATGTTGATAAGAACTATGATTGTTTAGGTATTATGAGTGTGTGTTTGTTGGTTCAGGTTCTCTTCTAATTGTAGCAGGTATTGATTTAGAATTTTATCATGATTATGTGAGAAAGAATTTGTCCTGATGAGTGGGTCAAGGTCCTTGATAACATATTGAAGACGTGTGTACGATCAACTTTGGTGGTTATTGGTAATCACTTTTGTTGTTAGTTAAGTTTACATACAATAAAAATTATCACTCAAGTATTGAGATGACTTCATTGAGGCATTGTATGAGAGGATATGTAGGTATTCAATTGGTTGGTTTGGGGGACGAAAATTACATCATAAGCTAAGTGAGACTCAATTTTGTCAAACAAAGACCTTCAGTATGATGAGGAACCGATTGCAATCCTTGATCGTGATATCCGAAAGCCCAGGAACAAGGAGATTAAGTTCGTGAAATTTCAATGGAAGCATCGTCTGATTGAGGAAGCAACTTGGGAAACTGACAAGTATCCCCAGTTATTCGACAATTCAGATACTACTATACTCTTGCCTTAGCCAATTATTTCCTAGTTTATCAATCGAGGACGAGTTATGGATAAATTGGTATCTATTGTAACGACCTAATTCCGTCGTTAGGGAAAAGTCAATGGGGAAGGAATTGGGGCCAAAAAACTTTTGAGTAGTAACTTGGGAATTCCTTGCCTAGTCCAGATTTGGACGAAATCTGAGTCAGTGAGGTCTAGGGAAATCTGGTAATGTATGAGAGATCTAATTATGAATTTGATCACATGAACAGATAACTAAGACATTAAGAAACTCGTACGACTTTATAGAATCAAATTCGGGAGAGTAGAACTCCCAAAATTGACCTTAACGTGGTCGGGTAGTTTTTGAATGTCATGAGTTGAAGGTGTGTTGTGAAATGGGGGTTTGAAACTCTAATTTTGAAATTTTGTGCCGTTGTGGCGGGACGAGGTCCGCTGTAGCGGGCCAATCGCGACTTAAGTTGAAATTAAACCCCAAAAATGTTATTATTCTGCAACTTTCGTTCTTGAGACCTAAGAAACAAACCAGGACAAGTTCTTGACAGTTTTCCACCTCTTTTAGCGCTAAAGGTAAGGTTTTCACTCCCCTAATCTGTTTTTCAATCCGTAGAACTTAGATTTATGGGTGATTATGTTTTGACCTGAAACTAATGGTGGAAAAAGCCCTAAGTTGGGTATTGGGATCTTAGGTATGGCTTAGGGTTGACAATTTCAATTGTAATCCGGGTAATTAGGCCTCGTTTATTGATCCTTGCATTAATTTTTATTTTTAGACCATGAACAAGTGGAAAGAATCCGAAAAGGGAAGATTCAAGTGCCTTAGGGGGGTTCAAGCTTGGTTTCGAGGTAGGTGATAGTTTGATTTCATATTTGTGTGATGTATGTGGGTATTTGCTTCATTGTAATGCATGTATGTATGTGAATGTAGCACTATTGATCAAACCTAATGTAAATGAGAATGAATGAACGATTGTATGCCATGAATCAACACTTGATTGTATGATTATGAGAATGTACATTGTGATTGTGGTATGATTATTGGAGCGGGTGTCACGTTTTTGACACACTTATTGGGATCCGGTGTCACATACCGACACATATATTGTATTAGGTGTCACATTCCGACACACTAATTGGGATCGAGTGTCACGTACCGACACATATATTGGATCAAATGTCATGTTCTGACACACTGATTGGGATCAGGTGTCATGTTCCGGCACACTAACAGTTTGGGTATAGGTTTCATGAGAGGACCATTGAATTGTCATATTTACTTGTATTGAGAATGTGGAATTGTACATTGCTCTTGAAATGATAACCATTGTGTATATATATTATGTACATGCGTGTTTGCTATGTTGTGACTGCTTATATATGCTTCACTTATTGGAATTGCCGCTTGATCCTACCAGTACACTGTGGTTGTGTATTGATATTGCACTTGCTCATTCTTTGTTGAGTACATGGCATCTTCAAATGGCTACGGGTAGACCTCAGCTAGGAGATATCTGGTCGAGACCGAATTCAAGGGTGATCCAGTTCTTTTAGGCTGCCATGGACCCTTCGATTTTATTTATGCATTATGTTCGGACTTAGACATTGCTTTAGTAGTTGTTTATGTTCGTTGGGGTTGTACCCCTTTTCTTAGACTTGTTGAACTTTAGATGTTTTGGTACAATGACTTTCAGGTTTTAGGGGTTATTTCCGCATTAGTTGTTAGATGTTAGTTGAACTCCCGGAGTTTATGGGAACTCTATTTTTTTATTTAGTTATTTAAACCTGCTTCTGTAGCTTTAAATGTTTAGCTTTTGCTTAAATTGCTTAGTTAGGTTGTTGTAATGGTTCTCCCACCAGAGGGTTAGTGTGGGTGCAATCACGACGATCTGAATCGTGACAAAACATATATAAGATATTTAAAATTGTTTATAAAAATAAATTATTATGCATGTATAATAATAAAATATATGTATATAATTATTGGACGATTATTTCTTCGGGTTTTTTTTTAACACAACTAAATACTATTTCTTTTTAAAATCTAAAATCAAACTCAAACCAAAAAAATAAATAATTTGATTTTTCAATTTAAATTGATTTTTATCCGAATTGTGAACCTTCCTAAAGACCATGAATTTGTAGGACCCCATCTTTTTGTCAATGTATAAGGCGTCTACTTCACAATATGACTCAATAATAAACATATGACCCATTAATGTTTCTTTCACCTAAATAATTTGTGCTCAATTTATTTCTTCCTTTCTTTTCACCCACTCTTTTTTTCTTCGTTTTCTGTTACTTCAAAGGAGTCTAATAACCAAACTTTTCTTTGTAATTGTAACGAAGCTATTAAAGCAGTTGTTTTAAGCCTTTCAAAATAGAAAGTTCCAAGTATTTTTTTTATTTTTTGTTTTCATATTATAAAATTATGAATAAAAGATACTAAAGTTATTTTCTTTTGAATTATTATAGGAGTTAATGAGTTATTCAGAAAAATAATCCAAAATTTATAAAAAAAAATGTAATATATGAAAATGAATCATTTGATAATGACTTTGATAGTTGTATTAACTAAAAAGAATTTAGAAAAAATGTAAACTAATTATTTGCACGTGTTTTATTTAGCTTTGAAATTGACGTCTCATACACTGTCAAGAATACGGTCTCCACAAAAATATGATCCTCACAAATATCACATGAATAAATAATATTAAAATATTAAAAGAAAAAAAAATACGCTAATGCTAATATGAAAAAAAATATATCTTTTACGTACTAATTAAATTTGAGTGTAAAAGAAAGGGAGAAATAAATATAGCAAAATAGTGAAATATTTGGGATCGTATTGATGTTTTTCTCGGAGAGAAGTATTGTAAACACTCTTAATCTTTGATTGAATTATTAGTTTCATTCTCAAATTATTAACAGCATTAAAGATATCCTTTTACTTGATTAGTTAAACTTAAATACACCACCGATCTTTGCAACATGAGTGAAATACACTTCTAAATTTTTGCCAAGTTTTGGGTGTTTTCCACACTTCTCTCGACTTTTTACTAAGAGTACTTTCAGGCTCCTACAAGAGTTTGATGTACACCACTTGTTATGTCATGTTGCAGATCGGGGGTGTATTTAAGTTTAGTCAGTCAAGTAGAGAGATGCTTTTAAGACTATCAATAATTCAACAACAAAACTAATAATTTACATTGAGTTTAAGAATCTTTTTGATACTTCTTTCTTTTTTCTTTTTGAAGTGGATATCACATTGCCAAAAAGATGGGTTCCACAAATTTAAGATCCTAACAAATACCAAACAGTGTTAAACATTTTAAGAAAAATATACTCCCTCCGTTTTAAAAAAATATGACCTCATTTCTTTTTTAGTCTGTTTAAAAAAGAATGATCCTTTTCCTTTTTTGGCAACACTTTAATTTCAACTTTCCACATGTCATGTTTAAGGCCAGAAGATTAAAGGACATTTTGGTACATTTGACATAACTTTAATTTAGAACTACAAGATTTAAAAGTCTTCTTTGTTTTCTTAAACTTTGTTTCAAGTCAAACTAGGACATTCTTTTTGAAACGGAGGAAATATTAAATATTTGTCATCTCACTTGGTGGGATCCAAGGAAAATAATGTGCGATGACCTTAAACTTATCACTAAGGATTAGATATTATATCCTAAAATCCTAAGTTTAAGTAGCCCATAACAAAGTAAAATTTAAAAAAATACAAATGCAACACAAACAATATAACAAAATCATTACCTAGGCCATAACATTGAGGAAGAGTAACAACCCTAAAATAATGTGATGATCAAAGCAAATAAAAGCATGATTTAATAAAAATTAATGGACAAGACACTATGCCATTAATATTAATGATATTGAGATGCAAGACATTTAATTATCTACTAACTTTATGCTCCAATATGTTATTTTTATGTTCTTTTTAATCAAATAATGACCTCAATAAATTACAAATATATTATATTTTATCTAATCATTTAAGCTCAATACTTCTTTATCAACTTATTTACATGATTAAAATCTATATATAACAATATAGCTGAATGAGAAAACGGTGATGTGGCGCTCTCTATGAGCTTCAATCCTATTTATCTTTATTGTGAATTTTTTTGGCCATTTTTCTAATTTTAAAATACAAAAAATCATCTAAATATTAAAGATAGTGATATTTGATTCTTTCTTCATCAATAACCATATTTAATTTATTTTATCATTAATGCTATTATTCTCTTTTTCTATAATATTTCCAATTTCTTCTTTACTCCCTTCTTCCCAAAATCTCACCATTAATGATATTTATATCATTTCCTTAAATCACTTCTTTTTCACTCTTTTTTTAAATTTATTCAATTCAAGATATAATATAAAAGGTATTTTTTAAAATATATTTGTACGATTTTCCCTTAAATCTCATTATCAATGATGTTTATAACATTTCCTTAATAAATAATTAATTTAGTACTTTTCCTTTCTTTGTTCTTTTTTTACTTATTTTTATTTATTTATTCAATTCAAGAAATTTATATATCTATATAATATAAGGTATTTATGTTATCTTCTTTATTTGTATTTTTCCTTTTGTATATACATATATTTTGTGGGTTTTTTTTTCCACTGTTTTTCTAATTTTGAAAGACTTGATTTCATTTTAAATATTTACAAAATATTAAACATAGTCAATTAACCGTAAAGCCCAATTTGCTGAAACTCCTCTATTATGTGCCTATAAAGACATATTAATTTGAAGAAACGAAATAATAAAGCTTATTAACTTTAGAAATTAGTAACTGTAATCATAAGTTAAAGTTTATGGGAACATTAATTTTTAAATATTATTTTGTCTCTACAACTTCATATCAGTTACTAATAATACCTATAAATTATCATATTGAAAACTTTTGTTTCTTCATCTTGTCTCTTCTTCGTATCTAAATATTACAAACCAAAAATCTTGATAATCATTTATGTTGTCGATTTGATAATGGGTAGATTTTGTGTTTTTGCATTCGTCATCAGATTATCTTCACGAGTTCACTAATCAACAAAAAAAAAGATATCACTTGCTGGATTTTGTTACATGCAAGGCATCAACTTTTTTAAAAGTCTTCATGTTCATTAATGTTTATTCTGCCTTTTTTATTATCTTTGGTCTTTATTATTTTTTTCCCATTATTTTATGTAAGCAATTTTTTTTTATGAGTGTAGTTATTAAGATGTGCTAAATTATCAAAAAGGATTGAATATGGATGTTGAATGGGAAACTATTTTATTGTATTGAAATTGATTAATTTTATTATTGTCATTCTTTCTGCATATGCATGATTGGTTTAGTGTTTGAAAATTGTTTGGTTAAATTCAAACTCTTGTGGCTTATGTTTGGGTCAAGATTTATTCCTCAATAAAAGAGTATGAATTGAATGAAAATAATTTAAGCAAGGATAAACTTATTTTATTACTATTATAATAGGGTAATTTACTATAATGAAATTCTCGAGTTTTATTATTAACAAACAGTCTTAGATGAATTAAATATTTTACTTAATCAATATGTTTTATTTTTCCCGGTTATTATATATATTTAAGTGGAAGTTTGATTTTTTAGGAGGATTTGCAAATTCTTATATGCACATGTTGCATCTTCTTCTTTCTCATTAAATTTCATGTTCATTCCGTTTCTTCCCATTCCATAATTCAAATAAAAAAAATTGTATATTTTATTTGTGGTGTTACAATACAACAGATTGCATGCATTATTTTGTACAATTTCGCCAGTAAATTTAGTCCAAAATAATGCAAAAAGGTTAGTACATATTTTCCTTCTAATAATGTTTTGTCAGTAACTTAAAATCATATAATATTAATAAGGTGTAGTTGAACTTAATTTCTTTCACAAGCCAATGAGATACAACCCAAAATATCTAAGTACGAACATGGTACAAATTACTAAAAACATGTTTAGTTTTAATAGAGCAAATGTCTCAATAAGGTAGATAGTTGGTCATTAACCGCTTGAACTTAATATGGTATGTATATGTACATTATGTATATAATAGTATATGATTTATATATATAATTAGAAAAAATAAATATTAAATTTGATTGATTATTTGTGAAACATCCCGATGAAATTAGGGGTATTATATTTAAAATTTTAACCTTTACTTTATTTTCAAGTAGTTAAAAATAAAAAATTACCTTATATGTGCTAATAAGACAAACTTAAATTCATGCATAATACTCTTATATTGATTTATTATCTCTACATGGTGGACAAGGGTCATGGCTTAAGAATGGAGACGGTGTTATGGCCTCCACACTCGATAGGTCATTAGTATTTGCAGATCTTTAATTTTTGATAATAAATATAGTGTACATCATAAATAAAATATTTGATAACCACACGTAGCGCGACTGAGTTACCTAGTTTGAATATAAAGAAAAAAAAAGGAGAACCAATTTACCAAAAGGTGAAAGGAACGTTTGGGAACAAATAGTCCTACCAATATGACATATTTACGAAAAATACATGTTATACTCCGTACAATTGTTTTTAAAAATTATTCACCCACTTTAATTTTTTTAATGAAAAGGAAAGATATTTTTCTCGACAAAATCGTTGAGTGGAAAAGGTTCACCTAAAACTAAAACTAAAAAAAATCAACGACTAACTCAAATCATTTCAAAAATAGCTCTTATTCTCATAGAGAATAGCTTTGAAGTTGGAGTGTGAGTTTTCTCCATCCCCATATCTATTTTCTAATCTCAATTTATCCCCAAACAGAAAACCCCTAGCTAGTAAAATATTGCTTTAAAATTGCCTTTACATGTAAAATATATAACTGTCAAGACCCAGACCATCGTAATTGACACTCACACTAACCCTCCGGTGGGAGAACCACTACTACAACCCAAACCAAGCAACTAAACCAAAAACCAAAGCAGTTAAGGATACAAAAACAAGTTAAATAGCTAAAGACTGAAGTTTCCATAAACTTTCAAAGGATCCAAACAACTAACAATGTGGAAAATACACCTAGAACCTGAAAGTCAATGTACCAAAACATCTAAAGTTCTGCAAGTTTAAACAAGAAGAGATACAACCCCAAACAAATGAGCTAATAACTAACTAGAAAAGTCTAACTCCGAAATGGTGGACATAGACGAAAGAGAACCCATAGCAGCCTGGAAGAAATGGCTCACCCTTGAATTCGAACGATCACTAATCTTCTAGACGAGGCCTGTCAATAGTCGCCTGAAGATGCCCTGTACTCAACAAAAATAAAAGCAAGTGTAGTATCAGTACACCACCGCAGTGTACTGGTAGGATCACACGATTATCCCACTAAGTGTAACATACATAATCAATACAACAATATAATCATATGCATATATCGAACATATACAATGTTATCACATGCTAAATAATATACATTTACAACAAGTCATTGGTTCTCTCATGAAACCCAAACTCAAACAGTTAGCATACCGGAATATGGTACCCGATCCAATAGTTATGCAAGAACATGGCAACCGATCCCATATTTATGCCGGAACGTGGCAACCGATCCCAATAAGTTATGTCGGAATGTGGCAACCGATCCATTCAACACACCACAATCACAACATAAGTATATTCTCATAATCATACAATCCAGTCATGATTCAATGGCATTTGACAATCATATATCCTCATTTACAACAAGTGTGATCAATAATGGAACATGTCCATACATACATGTATCATAATGAAGCAAGATAAACATACATCACACAATCATAGAATTACAACCATCACCTACCTCGAAACAAGCTTGAAACCCTAAGAAACTTGATCCTTCCCTTTCCATATTCGTTCCGCTTATTCTTGGTCTACAAACAATCAATGTAATACGGGAATCAATAAACAATCATCAATTACCCGGAGTACTAACCATTTTATGAACCCTAGATTAAACTCATGATATCAATTATCCAAATTAGGGTTATTTTCACCATAGATTCTAGATCAAAACCCTCCCCCATTGATATTTACCCATTAGATTATGTTCTACGGATCGAAAAACGGATTTGGGAGGTTAAAATCTTACCTTTAGCCTCAAGAATGGTGAAAAATGGTCAAAAAGTCATATGGGGTTGTCTCGTAGCTCTCAAAGTCAAAAAGTGCAGAATAAAGACGTTTTGGGAGTTTATTTACGACTTTAAGTTGCGTCTAGCCCACTACAACGACCCTTACCCCGCTACAGCGGTCCCGCCAGAGCAACCAAAATCCCCGCCAAAGCGGGTTGCACGAAACAGTGAGCTATTTAATAATTCTCAAAACCCCCATTTCATAACACACCTTCAACCAATGACACTCAGAAAACACCGTTCACGCCAAAGTCAATTTCGGGAGTTCTACTCACCCGAATTCAATTCTGTAAAGTCATACGAATTTCTTAACGAGTTATTTATACCCTCATGTAATCAGAATTATAAATAAATCACCCAATTGTTACTATATTTCCCTACACCTTAACGACTCTGATTCCGTCCAAATCTGGGCTATGTTGGGAAATCTCAAGTTACTACGAAAAAGTTTTTCGACCCAAAAAATTTCCCCATTGGCTTTTATATAACAACGGAACCCGTTCGTTATAATAGATACCAATTTACCCATCACTCGTCTTCGAGTGACAAACTTAGGAAAAATAGGCTAAGGAAGGAACGAAATAGTACCTGAATCGATGAAAAATTGGGGAGCATGTCCCTCTCGGTTTCCCAAGTAGCTTTCTTAACTGGACGATGCTTCCATTGAACTTTCACGAACTTAATCTCCTTGGTCCTCAACTTACACACATCATGGTTAAGAATCGCAACTGGTTCCTCCTCATATTGGAGGTCTTTGTCTAGCACAATTGAGTCTCATTTAATGATGTAATCCACATCACCATAATATCTCTTCAACATAGACACGTGAAATATCGGATGAACACCCGATAGATTAGGAGGTAGAGCCAATCTATAAGCAATCAATCCTACACATTCAAGAACCTCAAAGGACCAATGTATCGCGGACTTGGCTTGCCCTTCTTTCCCAATCTCATCACCTCTTTCATGGGTGATACCTTAAGAAGAACATTCTCATCGGTTTGAAACACCATGTCCCTTACCTTATGATTTGCATACTTCTTCTGTTTACTCTGGGCTGCTAAAAGTTTAGTTTGAATACTTCTCACATTATCTTGAGCATCCTTCACTAAATCGACCCCCAATGATTTTACATCTCCAGCCTCAAACCATCCTATGGGTGATCTACATCCTCTCTCATAGAGTGCCTCAAATGGTGCCATATCTATGCTGGAGTGATAACTATTATTATAGGAGAACTCATACAAAGGTATGAATTTATCCCAATGCCCTCTAAATTCAAGCACACATGCCCTCAACATGTCTTTCAACACTTGAATAGTCCTCTCTAACTGCCCATCTGTCTGTGGATGGAAGGTTGTACTAAAAGTGAGTTGTATGCCAATTCATCATGCAATTTCCTCCAAAACTTGGATGTGAATTGGGTACCACGGTCTGAGATGATAGAGAGAGACACTCCATGCAACCTCACTATCTCCTTCACATAGACTTTAGCTAATTGTTCAGCATTATAATCTATTCTTACTGGAATAAAATGGGCTGACTTAGTCAATCTATCAACCACTACCCAAATAGAATCAAATTTCCCCAAAGTCTTGGGAAGACCAACCACAAAATCCATGGCTATCCTTTCCCACTTCCATTATAGAATTGGGATTCTTTGAAGCAATCTTGTAGGCCTTTGATGTTCATACTTTACTTGTTGGCAATTTTGACACTTAGCCACAAACTCCGCTATATCCTTCTTCATGCCTGGCCACCAATAAATTCGCTTTAAGTCTCGGTACATCTTGGTCACACTCGGATGAATGGAATACCATGAACCATGGGATTCTGTCAACAATTTCTGAATCAAGTCTTCAACTCGAGGAACACAAATCCTCCCTTTAAAACTGAGCACACCTTTCGCATCAAGAGTGGTCTCTTGTGCCTTACCAATCGCGGTCTTCTTTTTAATCTTATTCAAATTTTCATCCTCAAATTTTTTGGCCTTAATCTCCTCAATGAACGTGGCCCTTACCTCAATGCTAGCTAACACCCCACCTCTTTTCGAGATGCCCAACTGCATGAACTTAGACTCCAAGGTCTGAATTTCCTTAGCCAAAGGTCACTTGGTTACACTCAAGCAAGGTAAACTACCCATACTCATCATTTTTCGACTCAAAGCGTCTGCCACAACATTAGCCTTACCCGGATGGTACTGGATGGTCACATCATAATCTTTAAGTTACTCTATCCACCTTCATTGTCTCTAATTCAGATCCTTTTGAGTGAACACATGCTGCAAACTATGATGATCAGTAAACACCTCACACTTAACACCATAGAGGTAATGTCGCCAGATCTTAAGAGCAAACACTACCGCCGCCAACTCCAAATCATGCGATGGATAATTCCTCTCGTGCACCTTCAATTGACGCGATGCATAAGCTATAATATTCTTATCCTGCATCAACACAACACCCAAGACAGAATGTGAAACATCACAATAAACTATAAAGTCCTTACCTTTAACCGGTAATGCTAGGATATGTGCGGTGGTCAAAAGAGTCTTGAGCTTTTGAAAGCTATCCTCGTATTTTTCAGTCCATTTAAATGGTATCTCCTTTTTGGTCAAACTAGTCAAGTGAGTGGCAATAGAAGCAAAATTCTTTACAAATCGATGATAGTAGCTAGTGAGCCCCACAAAAAACCTAACTTCCGTCACAGAGCTAGGCCGAACCCAATTCTTAACCGACTCAATCTTTTGAGGATCTACCATTACCCCTTCTTTTGAAACTACATGTCCCAAAAATGCAACAGAAGTCAACCAAAATTTGCACTTAGAAAATTTAGCATACAACATTTGTTTCCCAAGAACACCCAGAACAATATGAAGATGGTCGGCATGTTCTTCCTCACTTTTCAAATAGAACAAATATCATCAATAAAGACTATGATGAAAGAATCAAGAAATGGCTTGAACACCCCATTTATTAAACTCATAGAAGCGACAAGCTCATTAGTCAAGCTAAAAGACATAACTAGAAACTCGTAGTGCCCATAGTGGGTTCTAAACGCCATCTTGGGCACATCCTCAGGCCTAATTTTCAACTGGTGGTAGCTAGACGTTAGATCAATCTTGGAGAAAACTGATGCGCCTTTCAATTGGTCAAAAAGATCATCTATCTGAGGCAAGGGATACTTATTTCGAATGGTGACCCTATTCAATTGCCGGTAACCTATACACATTCTTATACTACAATCCTATTTTTTAACAAACAAAACTGGTGCACCTCATGGGGAAGCACTAGGTCGAATAAATCCCTTATCAAGAAGCTATTGGATTTGAGCCTTAAGTTCTCTTAATTTCGCCAGAGCCATGTGATATGGAGGGTGTGTTGGAACATGACACCCGATCAACATAACCATAATCACATTCACACTCAAAATGCACATTCTCATAATCATACAATCAAGTGTTGATTCATGACATACAATGGTTCATTCATACTCATTTACATTAGGTTTGATCAATAGTGCTTCATTCACATAAATGCATGGATTACAATGAAGCAAATACCAACATATATCACACAAACATGAAATCAAACCATCACCTACCTCGAAACCAAGCTTGAATCCTCCTAAGGCACTTGAATCTTCCCTTTACAGATTATTTCCGCTTGTTCTAGGTCTACAAACAATTAATATAATGCAAGGATCAATAAATTAAGGTCAAATTATCTGGATTATAACAAACCCAATAACCCAAGACCAAACCCATGATCCTAAGGTGCTGCTAGGGCTTTTTTCCACAATCAACTTCAGGTCAAAACCCTCCCCTAATGATAATTACCCATGAATCTAAGTTCTACAGATCGAAGAACGGATTAGGGGAGTAAAATACTTACCTTTAACACCAAAAGTCGTGGAAAACTGTTAAGAATTCATCCTGGGTCTTCTCCTAACTCTTTAGAACAAAGTTTGTAGAAAAATAATGAAATTGGGGTTTTTTCCCGACTTAAGTTGCGACTGGCCCGCTATAGCGGACCCATCCCGCCACAGCGTCCCCGCACTGGCGGCTTGCGTGGAGACAGAACTTCAGAATTAGAGTTTCAAACCCCCATTTCACAACACACCTTCAACCCGTGACATTCAAAAACTACCGTTCACGCTAAGATCAGTTTCGGGAGTTCCACTCGCCCGAATTTAATTTCGTAAAGTCGTACGGGCTCCTACGTCTTGGCTATCCACTCATGTAATCAAATTCATTGTTATATCTCTCATTCATTACCATATTTTCCTAGACCTCACATAACTCAGATTTCGTCCAAATCTGGACTAGGCTAGGAATTTCCAAGTCACTACTCAAAATTTTTCTGTCCCGAATTCTTTTCCTATTGGCTTTTCCTTAACGATGGAATCAGGTCGTTACACATAAAAGCTTGACCTTGGAAAGAAGGAAACATACTCACCTCAATTTTACTCAACTCAACCTCAACTCATGGATACTCAACTCAATACAGTATAAAAACAACAATGAAGATACAATTTATATAAAACATTTAAAACAATAGATAACAACTCAATGTATTTAAAATAATAACTCAGTTTGTATGTAAAGATACAAAATAACTCAATTTGGGAGTGTCTCTAACCGACAACCATCACTATGAGCTATGTGATGATACACCATCTTGTCCATGCTGTCAGAATTGTCCTATACCTTGTCGGAGTATAAGACATCCTCAACTAAGTGGATCCACTAAGCTATGCTTAAAATCAATAAGGAATCATCTAAAAATTATGAACCTTTCTACCCACGTTGGCTAGATGGTTTATGAGGACTTTGAGTTGTTTGAACTCGTCCCCATATCGTTGCTCAATACTACTCCCAATAATATAACTCAACTCATATGTTTGAAAACATTTCCTCAACCTCAAACCTTGATATTATTACTCAAAAGGTTCTCTTAAAAGAGATTATACTCAAAAACTCCTCATGAACTCATTTGAAAATCGATGTTTCCTCTCATTTTAAATGTAAAAATATTTACTCTTGGGAATACTTAGTTCCCATATATTCATTTTGAAAAATGAAATTCAACATTCCTCATTCTCATACTCTAGTACTCAAGACTTAAAATAAGTTTTAAAAGATTGTAAAAGACTTCTCAAAATGACTCGAAAAAACTTTAAAGACTTAACTCTTAACTCTACCTTGAATTTGAATTATGACTTCAAAGGTTATGATTCATGTTATGAAGGATATATCGATGCTTAGATGTATTTTAGAGTTGTTAGAATCATAAAGGAGTAAAGGTACACCTTAAAAGAACTCAGACGGGTCAAACAATGGAAAAACGACGGGGGCAGGTGACCCTGGCGCACTGAGTGGCGCTGGGCGCCAGCCCCTGAACTTCAAAGAGCTCATCTTGGTGCATTGCAGGGGCGCCACGCCCGCCCTCCTGGTGCATCAGTGGCGCGCCGTGCCACTCTTCCCCCAAAATGACCTGACAAATTTTTCTTCTCATTTTCTGACCCTAATTCTCCTAGAATTGATTGCTTTCCTCAAATTTTCCTTAGATTCAATTACCTAATACAAGTACACAAGAACCTACTCACTTTTCCTTAAGAAAAGCCCTCGAAGATCGAAATCTTCACGTCAAGAATTTATCAAACTCTATAAATAAAGCATGAAGAACAAAACCTCAAGAACACCCATCAAGAATTCAAATCATTCAACCTTTAGAACAAAATTATGGATGAAATTTACATTATTGGCATGTGGGTGAACGAACCCAACACTATGAAAACTTACATACCTTAATTTGGCAAAATTTCTCGACAAATCTCAAGAATCTTGACGAACGCCTTGAACTCATCTCAACACCCTAAGCGTAATTTAAAGTTGTAAAAATTGACCCAAATCAGTTTAAACCCCTAAAATATTACTAAAAATGTTTAGATCTGATGGGGTAAGGAAAAGACAAAAATACCCCTCATTAGTTCTGGTAAATTTTCTTAATTGGACAGGCTGACTTCTAACGGGCATATCTCCCTCAACCGAATTCAAAATTTAGAAAACATGATGACGTTGGAAAGAGGATTCTAATATCTTTCATTTGATATCTTATGGGCCACCTAAATCATCTTGTACTGAAAGTTATGACCGTTTGAAGTTGACCTAAAACTCACAACTTAAGCTTAACTTGAACAAAGCTCAAATTAGCTCTTTCTAAATTTAGCTCCTTCTAATATCGAGGTGTTACACAAACTACTATCTTTTCACATTTTAATTAATCTAAGATAATTTTTTATATGTTATGTATCTATAAAATAGTACTAAAAATTAAGTTAGAATATTAAAAAATTGGTTAACTCTCGAAATTTCACCCATATTGCATAATTGAGAATGAAGGAGAAATATATATTATTTGAAATTACATTAAGAGTACTATAAATCACAAGAATTAACAATTTAAAATATTTGAAAAACATATTAAAGTGTGATTAACTCTTAAAATTTCACATGTACTATATAAATTGGGACAAAGGTAATAACATATATAATTTTTTTTAAAGTCTTGAATGCTTTGTTTGTTAATTGATTCAATAATGTAGATAGATTTACAAGTTATGTACACTTGCAGCTGAGATTTTGGAACTTTACCCCCACTTGAGCTAGGGAGATTTTTCTTTGTTTGTCCTCAAATTCCCAGGTATAGTTGATAGATTCTCGAATTAGCTTCTCTATTCACTAGCCTAAGATTCGGTGGGTTGAATCCCGCATATGAATTAATACCACCATCTAAATTTTAAGTTTTTGAAGTTAGAGAAACCTACCCAAGTAACTACCTATTACAAGCGGGTAGAAGAGACTTTGTGCTTTCTAGCTTTGTGAAGAAGTTACACAATCTTTTCAGGTGGGTGTTCTACACGGGTTCTTCTGAGTGTTGGTTTTATATCATTAGAATACCTATATGCTCTCACCAGGTGTGTGACATTTAAAACCAATAGAACTTCTTTTCCAACTCAAGAGAAACTTATGTATAAGCATCAACCTGTATATTATGCATCTTTCACGCAAAGCTACTTATTTTGACTGAAAATTAATTTGAATGAATTAACTCACTATATACTTGTTGATCTATCTGGTAAACTGAATGTCTTGCAGTAGCTTCTATTACTATTTGTTGGTCTATGGTCCCATCCATCGTAACCCTTACATTGCATTCTAGCGAGTTTTAAATTTTATTCTTCGTTTCATGTGGTTCCTCTTGAAAATTCTTAAACTCAAAGGTACTTGCAAAATTAAACACGCAGTTAGAAAAAATATATGCAAGAGCATTTCGTTCCCTTAAGGAATGTTGTAGATATAGAACTTCGCATCAAATTAATAGAGTTGACCTCCATTGTCACACTCCAAGGTGTATCCCAAACTCCATTAATGATATTCACCATTGCCAGAGAATCAGATTCCACTGTGATATGAGAATATTGATTCTCTAAACAGTATTGCAATCCTTCCTTATTGCAATAGCTTCTGCTACCAGGCTAGAGGAATCCTGAATCTTCATCCTTTTGCTCTCAGTTATCAAAGATTAATTGGCAAAGGGTTCACTCTCAAGACTTAATTTGAGAAATAGACGCTTGATTTCTTTTTTATTTAATGTTTAAGATTAGGGTTAGAAAAAGTGAAAAAGTGGGATTGGGTTGTGGGATCATAGACCTTTTCATCATTGTAAGAACTTGGGGGATAAAAATACAAGTATATAAAATATTATTTTCATCCCAACACTTTAACATTAAATAAATTCATCCCTTCAAAAAATTAAATTACAATCCCAAGGAATATAAAAAAAATATTTAATAATATTTTGTAAGCATTTTCCGAGGAAACCTCAAAACGTTCTCAGAGAACGTCTTCTCCAAGTGCCTCTTCGTCTTCCATAAACCTGTTTTATCGAAATCATCAACCTCCATAAAACTGACCATTCTCCAACAAACCTTCCATCTTCCATTATTTAAAACATAAAGAAAAGTGAGATCCTATAATTGTTCCTGAAAAATGAACTGGAGTGGGTCTTTTTTTCATCAATCTTCTTCCCCAAGTTCAGTTGAATCTTTTTCAATCTTCTTCCTCAAGTTTAGTTGGATCTTTTTCAATCTTCTTTCTCTCAAGTAAGTTTAATCGTGCTTTCAATAACTTTTAGCCTATTTGATTTTTTTATCGCAATAGCGAAATTTAGATATCTGCTTAAAGTTCTAAAAATCTCATTTATTTGGAATCATTACTGATGTTTTGCTTTGGATAAGGCATAAATTTTTTTAATTTTTTTATGTTTATCTGGCCTATCAATTTGAAAATTTTTACTGTATTTTGGTCGATTTTATGGTGTTTATGTCAATGGCATTGTTGAGTCTTATTGGAACTGCTACTTGTTTTGCATATTTTTTTAACATTACTCTGTTTGTGTTAATAGTCTACTGATCGATATTTTGATATGAAAATTATGTTTTTATATATAGTACAATATGGCTAAAACTAGAGGCGGTATCGTTAGACGATTTGTTCCTATGGCTTCTAAAAATAAGAAATGAAAGGCTGTAGAAGTTTTCAAATCTTCAAAAACGAAAAAAATTATAGTTGAAGAACCTAATTCTAACTCGGATTATGATATAATGGCTGAGATTCACAACTGCGAGGCCAGTGTCCAGGCTAGTGATGATGTTGAATCTAGTGAAGAAAAAGCTGATAGTGAAGATGATGAGAATTGTAGAGATACCTGAGATACTGGAGATGAGGATGATGATCATATGTCCCTGCTAATTTGTCCAAGAGATATCTCTCGTAAGTCGTATAATCTAACTACATGGATGGACGAGTTAGGATAGTTTCCAGCGAAAATTTCTATGAGAGCAAGGAAGGATGTTTATCGTGATTTTAGAAAACTTTTAGTTCAAGAAAAAAATTATAATGACTTGAAAGGTACTTGTTTTGAACACTTGAAGCATATTCCAGAATATTTCAAGTTCAATGGACAAGATGGTCCATTATATGTTGCTGCAACATGTGAAAAATGATTAAAAAAATAAAAAAAAATTACATGAAATGTGGTTCTGTGTGAATGATAAGTCTACTTGTTTTGGCTTAAGAGAATTTTCATTCATTACGGGGCTACATTGCTCAGCATACCCCCGTGATGCAAAAATGACAAAAGTCCTCCAGAAATGTGAGAAATTTCATTATAAGGTGCCAAGAATAAGAACATCACTACTACAAAGTCGATGAGTTTGATCAAAGGTACCAGATTGAATAAGGAGCAGAAGTTGAAGTGCTCTTTATTTTGGTTCGTCCACTCAATGTTGCTTACCTATGATCGATATAGATTGTGGATTCAAACCACATTAAGATGGTGGATGATTTAGATTTCTTCAAGAGTTATCCATGGGGGAAAGAGTATTTTAATCTAACAGTGTTGTATTTGAAGAATAAAATCAAGCAGAGTAAAGTGTATAATGAAAGAGGGAACGCATCGTATGCTCTGTATGGCATTCTCTGGGCATTTTTGGTACTTATTATCAGTTATGTACTTGATTTATGATAAACTCTTATATATTTATATAGAATTTCACAGCCTCTATTCATTTTATTTTATTTTATTAATTTCACGTTTGGATATGTGAGGCTTTTCCTCATCTTGATAAGTATGCCAAGAAGTATATATCTTATTAGTGTTGAAGTGTAGATGTCATTGGTACAATCTAAACCAAGCACATGAAAAGGTATCAACTATCTTAATTATCTATATATTTTGACCAACAATGACAATAGATATCCGAGTTTTACAACAATAACAAAGTATAAATTGCTACTTTTTTTATGTCGTCTGATTTTTCGACAATTCTTTAAGGTGTCGTTTGGTAAAGTGTATATCTAAGTAAGACTTGTATTAGTTATATGTTTGATTAGTTATACATAGGTTATTTATTATGCATTGCTTGATTTTGGGCATTAAAAATATCATGCATGAGGAAAATTAATAATTTTAGTGGGAAAAAATGTTAAAATAAATGTTTTGGAGAAAATCACATTCTAATGCATACATTAAAATCATTGCATTACAAACATCATAAATTTCCATATATTAATAATACACACCTTAATACACAATGAGTGGACTCAATAATAAACATTAATAGACAGTGTACAAAATGTATGTCATCTTTTGATTGATCTATATTATATCATGAGTAAATTCGATAATAATTGACATTAAATTGACCAAAATGTTGGGGTCCAAAATAAACAGTAGTTTGAGATCTCCATTAGCTTAATTACAAACATAAAGTTAGTCAAATCCATATAAGATTTGTTGTTTTCTATACATGTGGTTCTCTTATGTCCGAATATCTTGCAAATTGAACATTTGTTCCTCCTCCTCTTGCTCTTGAAATTCTCACCGACACCCTTGACACGTTTTCTTTTCTTCCTTCCAAGCTTGGTATCGACAAGGAGTAGAAGAATATGCATGCTTAGAAATTCTTCTAGCACACACCATTCCGACTCGATAGGGACAACATTAATAGATTCAGAGTAAGCAAGGTGGTATGTTTCAACTTTATATAAAGGCAAAGAATATTCATAGATTCTCGTACCATACTCATCGTCATGCTTCGATCTCAAAGCAGTCATTACGTAAGCGTACGGTATCTTGACCAAGTAATATTCCCTACAAGAACATGAATTTTACAGTAGGTTCACGATGGAAGTGGAACCTGCACCGAACATGGTGAATTGATTGTCATCCCCAGTTATGTTCTCCACATACAAGGAGTCGCGTTCGATCATTTCTTTCTTGCGATCCTTTCGACAACTGGCATTATTTTATTACCCTTTGATTTAAGGACATGTGCATGCCTCTCCCTAAACAATTCTCCAAATGTCTTAGCAATCGAATTAACTATGAATGCCACGAGGTACTCTATCTCGTCTATTAATATAGCGTTGAGTGACTCGGCAATATTTGTGGTCATCACATCATACCTGTTACTTGGGAAATGTGCTCTGCTCCACTTTTTAAAACCAATTTCATGTTCAAGGACGACGGTTGCCTCGGGGGATTTGTCCTTGAATTTCGCAAAATGATCGTTTAACTCCTCCAAAGAATATGCCTTTGCCGCGTTGTAGTATAGATAGAGGGAATCTCCACGGTGGTGATTTACCCGAAGATTTTTACTGAGGTTCCTCATGCAATTCTGTGATGAGCATGATTGTAAAACTTTGCAATACCATTGGTAATGCTCTTGTGTCTATCAGAAATAAAACACAAATATGATTCATCGACCACAATATCCTTCAACTTCCCAAAGAAGAATGTCCAAGATGCATCATTCTCTTTGTCCACGACATAAAAGGCAATTGGATAAACATGATTCTCCATATCTTGTGCAACAGTGCTCAATAATATTCCCTCGTATTTACCATGTAAATGAATGTCGTCGACCACAATAACCTTTCTGGAGTGAGAAAATTCCCTAATGCAAGCACTAAGAGCTAAGAAGTAATACATAAATCTATGAGTATCCCACTTACCATGATACAATAGATAGAACCAATATTAAGAGTGTTGATCATATATGAAGAAATCGATAAGCATGAATATCCGTGTTTCGCTGTCCCTCGAACCATTTTCTTGGCAGTCACACCTCCCTTCTAACATTTCCAATAGCTTGGACAATAATGAAAAAAAATAAAAATCGTCCTCTGAATCTCTTTAACATTTGGACCCTTGTCATCACGATAAGGATTCACACAAAGCAATGCAATGACTTTGGTCGAGATTTTTCTATGGCTGCTGATGGCATGTTCAACACCGCAACTGTGACCGCCAATATACTTGTAGATACGAAATTTATCCAAACATTAATATTTCTTTGCTTGCAACATCCACGCACAAATATGAGATACATATTTCACCTTTAAGTATTTATTACAACTCTTCATTGTAGCAAAATCAAAAGATTTTCTAGCCGTTGCTTCGGCTAATAGCAATTGTAGCTCACTCTTGGTACTAAATGTTTCATACAAGTAAAAATTAGTTCCATCAGAAAAATAATGGTTGGATTGTGATCTCTATTCCTGCTTTCCCCACACTTCTTCAAAATGTTCGAAATCTTCCGTATATTCTAGCTGATCTTCAACATCCACTGAATGATCATACATGTTCATTGAATCATCACCCAAGTTGTCATTTGATTGATCACAAAAACTCTCCTTTGGTTGATCACCCAAGTTCTCATTTTCAACCGAGTCGTTGTTGTTAAAAGAATTTGTTGGTTCAATCGGAGACTTCGCAATGACATTTATTCTCAATATAGGCCTAGAACCATCACTAGCAATATCCATCATGTACAAGCTCACATGTCTGTCATTAATGTGAAATGTATTTTTTCCCTCTCATTCATTTGATAGCTTATCACCAAGTTGCTTGGCTAGCAGGCTAACTCACCGGCCTCAATTACGCTTGAAATCATATCGTCATATGAACCATTGCGACACAACGCAATGGGCACTATCGTGTTACTAAAAAATTTCCAATACGAGTTTTTGGGAGTCTCCTCCCATACTCCCATATAATCACCACCAGTAACAAAAAATTTAGCTACTGTCATATATAGACTACACTGATAGATACTAGATTACGATATCAGTAATTAGCGGTCAATAACTTGTACGAAATCTGTACAAAATGCGAATGAACAAGATTGGGTTTAGATCAAGCTCCTAAAATGGAGAACATGTATCTATAGTTCTTCTAAACTACTAAAGTTTATCTAAAAACGAGTTATGAAATGATTTTGGAAGATTTTTTCAAGCTTCTAAAATGGCGGGAAATTTTTTCTTTGAAGCTATGTGAAAGAAAATGGTATAAAAACTGAAGCAATGACTAGAATGATGATGATTTCTCCCATTAAAGCTATAATATCGTCGGAAAAGTCACCAGAATCGGCTAAATCAGCTACAAAAACAGGAGCATTTTGGTTTCTTCTTGGAGAGTTTTTCTCTAGTGGAATTGTTTTTAATAAATGAAAAAAAAAAAACAATTCCACATTTGTTGGATGAGTGGGGATCAAAGTGTAGTATTAAAAACTTGAGAGTAAGGTGTTGTATGTTTTGAAAGAATATTGAGTGATGTCATATTTAGTGTCTAAAGTTTAAATTTTTGAAGACTTGTGTCTAAATGCTCAATTAAGTTTGGAGAGTGACTATTTTGCCAACTCTCCCAGGTTACCATAGTGATCTCTAATACATAAAGTAGCAGCACTAGGACCAGAATTTCCCCTAGAGTCCCCGTCAGTATTACATTTCAACCAACCTAAAGGTGGGGGAACCATCTAACCACCATGTGATGATAACTTGGCCTGTAATTTTCTACCCAAGAAACTATTTGAGGCCAAGTGTGAGAAGTGCTCAAGTCCTAGTTGAACCTCAATCAAACAAACTTGCAAATGCTAGAGTTCATGTCCAGAAACATCTTCCCCCTCGAGAAATTCCCACCATGTAACACAACATTTCTTCTCTTCCATATGGCCCATAAAATAAGAGCGGGAATAATTTGATAAATCTCTCTTTGCCTTGGATTTCCTTGAGTAAATCACAACTTCAAGTATTTAAAAATATATTTAAAAAGTTGATCAACTTTCGAAATTTTACATGTGCTACATAAATTGAAACATTGGAAATAACGTATATTACATAAAATTAAGGACTTAAAATATTTAAAATTTCACATGTGACACATAGATCACAATAATTACCAACCGAAAATATTTTTTAAAATATATTAAAAAACTAATTAACTCTCAAAATTTCACATGCGCTACAAATATTATTCAAAAACTACATTAAAAATTATAAAATTAATTAACAATACAAAATATTTAAAAGTTTAATTGACTCTCTTAATTCTATCTGTATCATATAAATTAAAACAAATAAATTAATAGATATTGGGCTCGGACTCACCCGGTCTTTTTTCCACCTAGTATCTATACATAAATAGAAAAACTCTTCCAAAATGTCATACTCATAAAAGGAAAATGTAATAGAGCCTGCATGTGACTATTAATTTAAACCAATAGGTGATACTCTGTTCCTAATTATTTGTCCATTTTTTTTAGTTGTTTCTAATTATTTGTATATTTTGATAAATTAAAAAAAGATTAAAAAAAAACTTTATCTGTTATACCCTCAATTAATTACTTTGAAAAAGGTAAAACTTTTTGAAGAACTTAAGTTTTTAATTCACACACTTCATAATTAATAGGGATAAAATGGGATAAAATGATAAACTCACTATGTCAATCATTATTTACTTAATAGGTGTGTCAATTTAAAAGTGGACAAGTAATTAAGGACGGAGGAGTATTTGTTAATAGTAAAGACAAAATTTGTAGGACTCATCTTTTTGTCAGCGTATGAAGTGTCTACTGTCTACTTCTAAATGTGTTACCAATTAATGTTTCTCTCACCTAAATAATTTGTGCTAAATTTGTTTCTTCCTTTGTTTTCATACACATTTTTTCTTATTTTTTGTTACTTCAAAATTTGGAGTCTAACAGTAAATCATTTTTGTTAACTATGTCAAAGACAAACTCAAAAAAATTTAAAGGCACTCAGCACCATAGCCACCAAATCAAAGGCCGACTGAAGAGAGAAGTTACTAAAGAAGTTGTTTAAGGCCTTCCAGAATAAACTTCACGGGCGTTTAAGTATCCACCTAAAAATATTGATGGTGATCACAAACCAATGAACAAAGCTCAACCACGACAGAGTACAGATCAAAAATCTCATTTTATGTGGCACTCTTTTCTTTTTAGTCTGTACCAAAAAGATGTCATCTTACTATAATTAGAAATATTTTAACTTTGAAATTCTTTTTTTACCCTTGATAAAATGATTTACAACCACATAAATATCTAAGAATTATATCAGATAAGAAGTTTCAAAAGTTCTTTTTTTTCCTTAAAACATACCTAAAATGGGATGGAGGGAGTATGTGTTGTGTTCGATGTTAGATATTTTCTTATTTGATTTTAGATCTTTAATTTGTTCTTGTAACAAAAACCCCAATAAATTATTTTATGAAAGTGGGAACAATGCATTTATCCATCATGAAATTCTCCATATGAGAGTAACCTAGCTAAAATAAGTTCATGTCTTTTAGTTGTGGAAACAACATTAAATCTTTGTGGGTATCAAATAAAAAACAGAAAAGGGTCAAAACTATCCTTAAACTATTCGAAATAGCTTAAATATACCCTTGAACTATGTTTCGGCTCAAAAATACCCTTTCCGTCAAACTATTGGGCAACACCTACCCTTCTATAGTTAACGGAAGTAGCCATGTGTGTATTAACTGTCACATGGATGCCACATGTGCACGCCAAACTGACCTCACCTCCACATAGACGAATATGGAAAAGGGTCAAAACTACCCTTAAACTATTCGAAATAGTTTAAATATACCCTTAAACTATATTTCGGCTCTAAAATGCCCTTCCCGTCTAACTATTGGACCATACTTGCCCTTCTGTTTAACAAAAACACTCATGTATGTGCTAAAATGTTACATGGACTCCACATGTGCACGCCAAACACACCCCACCTCCACATAGACGACTTAAAGCCCTAATTTCACTCTTTTTCCCCTCATTTCATCCTGAAAAGTATATATTGAACCAACAAAAAAAAAAACATTTGCGGAAACTTGTATACGTAACCAAATGAAGTAGAGAAATTGCAATTTGATGACCATTTCAAATACAATAAAAGAAACTATCTAAGGTATAATATAAACACACTCATTGTAATTAATCAATTAACACTAATTTATTATTTTAATTTCTCTTAATAAATTAATTTTGTTTAAACAAATCTTAGCAAAGGTTTCTTGTTGATTCAACTCACGGCCACGGCGCAAAATAGCAGCTGCCGTAAGAGACCTAATATACTTATCACCGGAATTCCAGGCACACAAAGACGACTACGGTGGCTTTCCTGGCGGTGGTGACCGAGCTCCGCCACAGCAACATCGGTGATTTTGCTAATGAGGAAAACTTGACGATCAACTGGAATGACACCTTCGATTTCTACTACATCAACGAAGACGTAGTGAGTCTTTATAGATTTCTTAATTTAATTATTTTTTTTTACCAATTATCCTAGTTTTGTTCAAGTTTTGAGCTTTTGTTGTCCCTAATCCAGAAGATGCTTTAAATTATTGTGAAGGAAGTTTTAGATTTTATGGAAAGTTAAAGAAACATTCAATATAATAGATGATTTAAGGATTAGATAGCATAATTAATTTGAATTTTGTTTAAGTTGTGATCTTCAAAGTACAACATATTAGTATCGGAATAAAATGGAACTGAATTGAGTCAATGTATATTGTATATTCATATAGATATACCCAAATAAGAAAAAAAATGAAATGAGGGGCACTACAACAAATTTGATTATTTGAGACGAAATATTTTGTCACTTTAAGTTCATATTTCGTCAGAAAAGGAATTTTGTGACAAAAAAAAATTCGTCAAGCATTCATCCCTAAAGCATGGGTCACTAAATGTATATTGACACGAATTAGTGTTTTGTCACAAATTAGACATGAACTGACTACGAAACTATTTTTCGCCCCCAAATGAATAGTATTCAGGACAAACTTGATTGTCATAGAATTGTATTTTTTTTATAGGTAATAGCTTTTTTTCGTCACTAAAGAATTTATAATGGTGACGTGAATGATGGTGTCACTAACTATTTATTTGAATTAGTGATGATTTGTTTTGTCTTCAATCATCTATCTATTTCGTCATTGAACAAATATTATTTCGTCACTAAAAACTACCTTTCACATACGCATTATCTTTTTGTCACTAAAGTATAAATTAGTGACAACGCTACTTTCTTGCCATTTTGTAGCTAAAAATTATCACATCGTCACTAAAAAACTACTTTTACCAACGAAAAAATGTTTTGTCACTAATAACAAATATTTGATGACACTTTAATTTGTAGCTATAGTATTTACGATTCGATTTAGTTATTTAGGTGTCTGTTAATTTGAAAATTACCAAATCACATATAAATTATATACGTAACTTCAATGGAAAGAACATTTATACAAACTAAAACTAGCTAATAACATACTAAAAGAGTAAGATACAATAAAAAAATCTTTTAAAAACACCGTCATGTATTAATTAGGAACAACCAAAATAACATTCATGAGATGATATCTCATTACATACGCCTTAAAGAAAAATTAACATCAACAAAATTTGGTCCAACTTGAAAAATGTAACTTAGTATACTAAACATTAAAAAGAAACGAAGTAATAAAATTGAGGTTGCTTCTCAAAATATCATTGCAAAAGTACTTCTTTAATAGTTGGTCCTGATTTCCATCTTACACAACCTGTGTAAACAAATAATTAATATTTTATTTCATATATAGGGTAATTTAAGTATCAAAGAAACATATACAACTAGATCACTCATACAACCTGTGTTGAATTTAAATGTGTAATTGAGGGAATATGATCACTCATACACTTTCCGCATAAATTAGATTCAAGAGTACATACATAATGTTTTTCCTTAAAGGGAAAAGATAACAGAACACAATTGAAACACAATTATTCTAGAACAAGAAAGCTAACAGTACTCATGAATTGAACTAACAATAAACAACAAATTACATGTTCAGGAAGAGGAAAGCTAATATGAAAACAGAGCAAACAAACACAATTGAAGAGGAAAGCTAACATATCACAATTCAACTAACAAATGATTCCACAATTATTCTTGAACAAGAAAGCTAACAGTACATGAATTGAACTAACAGTAAACAACAAATTACACGTTCAAGAAGAGGAAAATTAATATGAAAACAGAGCAAACAAACACAATTGAAATATCTCATGCGTAGAACATAGGTTTGGTTTGACAATTCGTTTTTTGGTGATTTACGTCCAACCTCTACTCTAACAGGCTAAATAAATAGCAGAGGTTCTAAATTAAATTAACGAGAACAAAGCAATGTAGTTATTATTGTACCTGAAGGGATAACTTGATAAGGTTCATTGATCACTGTATCATGAAAATGAAACATAGTTATCTATTAGGTGTTAAATGCTACAAACTATTTCTATTTAATTAAACAAGCTGTAATGAAATTATTATAGTTTAAAGTATACTATGGCTAACCTTGATCTGGATGAGCTCATAAACTGCTGCACTTGTTTCAAAATATCATCTTAACGTGCCAATAGAGTTTTCAAGATTACAATTAGGAGCAGTATGGTTAAAGTTTAACATAAATGAAAGCTTTGATCTTTTAAACTTTCACTTCAATAAAATATCAAAATTGTGGCAATTTACCATAACCAGAAACACATCATCTGACAAAATTCAGTTAAGGTAAGGAAATAAATTAATACAGGTCAATATATAATAATATTGTAGAGAATTAGGCGAAGCAAATAAATTCAAAGAAAGAAGTAAAATCAGTTCAAATCAAGTAGCAACATAAATGGACAATTTGTGGTTCAAATAAATTAAGGCGAAAGTAACCACAAAGAATGATCAATTAAATTAAGCAAAGCAATCCATTGACATATCAAATCTTACTCAAATACACTCAAAAATCAGTAGCTCTATTTGTGATTGAATCTAAGTGGTGCTACTGCAAAATGTTAGAGCCAATGAACAAATTTAGGCTATCATAAATCACAACAGTTCATGCTTAAGACGAGATTCACAAATTACATGACTTTAACAATCTAAACATGCAATAAGACTTCTAATCGGAAAGCAAAAGGCCATTTGAGAAATGAGATAACTATTAAAGAAACTAACCCACGAATCTGTTAAGATCCGTCTCGAAATCTCAAACCGTGTGTTGACCAGACTCTATTGGTGCTCGTCTTTGCCGTCCTCACTGTAAAATGTGAGGAACGGCGCTAGGGTTTGCTGGTTAGAGCAGCGCTCCGGTTGATGATGTTGTTGGTCCAATTTGCCAGCGACTGTTGGCTACTCTTGCCGAAGCAAAGGAGAGGAGAAGGGTCTCGCTGGTGACTCGGGGCTGTTCTTGCCGGAGCAAAGGAGATGAGGAGCTCACTTGGTCCTCGCTTGCTTCCATCTTCGCTGGAGAAGAGAGAAAGGAGGGGAAGAAGAGGGACTTGGGGTTTCGAGGAGAGGCGGCGAGCAGGCGGCGAGGGGTTTCTCAGGAGCCTGCTGGACGAAGATGGAGGAGGTGGCGATTTTTGCCGAAAAAGGAAAACGACCCAAGGGGTCTGCGGCGCTGTTCTCATGACAAAGAGGAGAATGAATTAGAGTTGGGTCTTTTAGGGTTAAAATAGAAAGGTATGGGTTAATGAATTTGGACTGCTGATATGATATTGTATATTGTATGATGTATCAAATATATTTGTATTTCATATCAATCGTATTTGTATTATTTATCAACTGTATACGTATTATGTTCAAATTGTGTTATGCCAATTTATATTTAGACAATTGTCTTTGTCGATACTAATTGTGTTTGTTAATACAATTGATAAAATATAATTGCATTGATTGTATTTGTGATAAAACTTGATACAACAAATACACTATATATACATTCATCTTCTCTATCAAATGTATTATATATAATCAATTGTATTCAATCAAAATATAAAATATTACTTCTTAATAATAATAAAAAATTAGAAATTGTAGTAGATTAATATTTCCTAATTAAAAAAATCACAATTAGAAAAATAATGTGTTTAAAAATAAAAGAAATAATATATTTATTTGAAAAATGATATTTTTGACCCATTAAGTAACAATAAAAGTATTTTTTAACCAAATTATTGACAATAGGGACTATTGGACCAAACTATCAACTGAAGACATTTTTGTTCTTAGTAGTCATACGTGCAAAAAATGCAGGGGGGAAACATATCTATACTAAATAAGTGTTGTTATTACAAGCATCTAACATAAGTTTTCACTTTTAAAAATATAGCAGTAGAATATTATCAAAATCTAAAAAAGAGGTAGAAAATAAAATGTACGGTCATTAATTTTTTTCTTCAAACACGAAATCAATATTTTATCTTGACATTCATTCCATAAATTTTTCGTAGGTTTTTTTGTTCCAAAATTTGGATTTTATTTTATTTTATAGAAGGAATGATAAGGTTATTCCTTAAAATATATCAATTTATATTTTGCGACAAAGTTTTTCGTATAAAAAATCTAACTAATTTTAGGACAAAAAATGGTTTGTCACTAATGTATCAATCTATATTCCGCGACAAAAAAAAATTGTGTCCAAAATTTAACTAAATTTAGGACAAAAATAATTTGTCACTAATGTTTCAATATACTTTTGCGACAAAAAAAATTGTATCCAAAATTTAACTAATTTTAGGACAAAAATAATTTATCAGTAATGTTTCAATATATTTTTTGCTACAAAAAAATTTCGTGTCCAAAATTTTAACTCATTTAGGACAAAAAAAAATTGTCACTAATGTATCAAAATACTTTTGTGACAAAAAAAAATTTGTATCCAAAATTTAACTAATTTTAAGACAAAAATAGTTTGTCACTGATGTTCCAATATATTTTTTGTGACAAAAAAATTTCGTATAAAAAATTTAACTAAATTTAGGACAAAAAATAATTTGTCGCTAATTGAGAAAATCATTAGTGACAAAATAATTTGTCATTGAGAACTCTAAATTCGTAGCTAGTAGTACTCAATAAATGGCGCCAATTCATTTTTTGGTGGGAAACTTTAGTGGACAAAACTTTGCTATGAATTTTTATTTTTCGTCACTAAAAGTATGTGCCTCGTGTATTTAAGCACGAAATGTATTTTTGGTCACTAACAGTGAGAAATTAGTGACGAATTTAATGTCGTGGCTAATAATTTCATAGCTATATATCACATTTGTTGTAGTGGGGAAAGAGTGAAATTAGGGCTTTAAGTCGTCTATGTGGAGGTGGGGTGTGTACATGTGAAGTCCATGTGGCATTTTAGCACACACATGGATGTTTTTGTTAAACGGAAGGGCAAGTGTGGTCCAATAGTTAGACGGGAAGGATTTTTTTAGGCGAAATATAGTTTAAGGGTATATTTAAACTATTTCGAATAGTTTAAGGGTAGTTTTGATCCTTGTTTGAATAAAAAATAGAACAACATTTCTGGCTTTGGGTGAGAAGAAATCGTCCAAAAAAATGGAAAATTATTTTGTAAAGATCTGAATAAAGAAAACAAGGATGATTTTTACTTTGTATTGTTTTGAGATAATGAAGAAAATGAAACAATATTAATTTTTCATTACTTGACGTGTCATCGATGTCACTGAGATGCCGCTTAGGTGGCACACGTGTATAGCATCTTCCGATAAAACTAGTACAATATATAAGGTAATATTTAATTCATTTGAAAATAATTAAGAGGGTGTTTAAATGATTGTACATTACTTAAAGTATTAAAGTAAGTTTTTTTCTAAGTTAAGGTGGAATTTGATGTAATTTCTTATAAAATTATGAATAAAAGATATTTAATTTTATTCTTTTTCTTTTAAATTGTGCCATAAGTTATTTAGAAAATAAATCAAATTTTATAATTAATATTTGACAATGAATGATTTGATAATGACTTGATAGCTGTATTTACAATAAAAACGAAATTAGAAAAAATGTAAAATAATTATTTGACAATACGTATTTTATTTAGCTTTGAAATTGACGTCTCATAAAGTGGCGGAGCTACAGTGTATCGAGAGTGTCCAATTGGACACCCTTCGCCAGAAAATTATACCGTATAGTCTATATGGTATAGATAAGTAAAATGCTACTAGAATTAGTTAAATTTAATACTTTGAATTCCCTTAACATGTTGAGAAGTTGTGGTGCAGTGGAGTGATGATCTCCTGCTCACATTGCACGCGTGGTTCGAATCCCTGCAGTTTCATTTTTTATTCATTTTTAGTAGATCTCCTATTACATTGCTCCTTTAATTGTCTAAGCTAATTAAATTACTTTATAAATAATAGTTATTAAATTTGTTATTTTTGAAGTAATTCAGATATTATTCATCAAAATGATTTTTAATTAGAAATCTACTTTTAGTAGCCAATTGAATTTTCAATGAATTGGACTTTTTATTTCTTTTCATTAGAATTTGAAATAAAATTTAAATGTAATTATTTAACTTAAAGTTAATAAAAAAATTCCAAACTATTCATAAAGCGAACAAAAGAACACCTTGTTTGATTCTGATTCCATTATTCATGTATCATTATTGTTGTCACCAAAGATTAGTGAAAACTTGAAACGTAAAAATGATATCATTTTAAGCTTAATTCCCCCTCCTATTTTTTTGCTTTGTTCGTTCACTTCATATTAAATTAAACACAAATATTAAAGCTAAATATTATGCAATATATTTTTAAAAATTTTGGAACATTCATTCGTAAAAGAAAGTAATATTAATATTAAGTAGTTTAATTTTAAGTTTTTCAGTGCATCCATTTATCCAAAAAAATTGTTTATGTATTACTTGGATACCCTTCGTAAAATTTCTATCGTCAAGAACACAGTCTCCACAAAAATATGATCCTCACAAATATCACAAGAAGAAATAATTTTAAAATATTAGAAGAAGAAAAAAACCCTAATGTTAATACTTAATATGAAGAGAAAAAAAAGGTACTAAATTTGATTGTAAAAGAAAGGAAGAAACAAATTTACCAAAGAGGTGAAGGAAACATTTGGGAATATGGAATATATGGTCCTACCAATATGACACCAACAAACGAGAAGGGCTAAAATGCCATTCAACTATTCGAATGGCTACAAAATTATCTTTCAATCATCTCTCGACATTTAAATATCTTTGATGTCAATTTTTTTAGCTTCAAATATCCTCGATATTTGCTCTTGATTCACATTTGCTCTTATTTTAAATAGTTCGCCTAAAGTAAATTATTAAATATTTATTTATTAAGTTGTCTAATTTGTTTAGTTCAAATTTAAACCCTTATCAAATAAATAATAAAAATCACATATGATTCATCTTTTGACTTGATATGCTTGAAAATGATATTCAAAAAATTATTTATTTCATGATATCTTTCTATTAGCCTATTTTAAATCAATAACGAATTATTATAATTCAACTCATAAGTAGAAATTCATCTAAAATCCGCGTCTGAATGTTCATTATTCTTTTTATTAATATAAGATTTTCTATTAATAACTAATTGTCTTGTTCATTCCCTATTTTTATTCTTATTTATTTATTATCTCTTATTCTTAATTAAGATATTGAAGACTCAAAATTGAAATGAACTTATATGTTCATATTCTTCTAATTTATATTATTATCATGAGTGGGGTAGGGGTGAGAATAGGAGAAAATATTATCTTTATTTGCTTATTTTAAATTTTGGATACACACAAAAGAAAAATGCTATTAAATTATCTCCTACTAAACTAATTATTTCTGTATCAATGTCCTTGTTATTTTCCTTTTTTTTTCTCCCTTGTTTTATCATAAGTTTAAAAAAATTAAAATTTAAAATGGTGGACAAGATTCAAGAAGAAAAAAATGGAAGAGAGAGGAAGTGAATAGAGGGAGAGGTGATTTTACTACGGAACACAAAATCATGTCAATAATATGAGCCCATATATTAAGTAATTTAAAATTATTTTAACTTAGAAAGGCATAAAATACCCTTAAACTATGAGATTTAGTATAATATTGTACTCTCATCCATCTTATGAGTGTGGGCTAATTAGAAATAAAGGTATTTCAGAGCCAAAAAATTGACTTCAGGAGTATTTGGAGGTTGAAAGGTGGATGAAGTATAGTTTTATATCAATTCGAATAGTTGAAGGACATTTTAGAAAAAGACAAATATACTTCGAACTATCGTAAATGGTATGCAGATACCCTTTGTTATACTTTTGGGATATTGGTGCCCCTACTATCCAAAAACTAGAGCATATATACTCTTTATACTATCGGACATACACGTTTCATAATCTTATCCATCAACTCGACATTTATTAAATATTGGATTGACGGATAAGATTGCGCCACGTGTCCCTATTTAGTCTTCAGTTAGAGTGAAAGGCATATATGTTCTAGTTTTTGGACGGCAGAGACACAAATGTCCCAAAAGTATGATGGATGGTATCTGCATACCATTTACGATAATTCAGGATATATTTGTGGAAAAATCTAAAAAATCAAATAGACCAATTTTGCAGTTTCTGGAAAATTTCAAACAGCTATATTCTTCATATTTGATCACAAATTGAGCACCAAATATGTAGAATTCTTAGCCATTTAACTTGTAAGTTCAACCACAAGTTCACAACCCAAACCCAATGAACCCTAATCACAATTTTTAATTAATTTTACAGATTCACAAAACTCATTCAAGATTTTTAAACACTCACCATCACCCTTCACATTAACTCATATCCACATCTCCGCTTTGAAACAACTAACACAAATAATTATCTTAATTCTTTTAAAACCCAAAAACCAAAGAATTTAGAAGGAGTGATTGTGGGGTCGGGGCAAAACGAAGGGGTTGGAGTAACTGATTTGCCTCAAAAGAGAAGTATAGTCTGGAGAAGAAGAAGAGAAGAAGAAGTGTGGGTATGGTGGGTTATTTCAATGATGAAGAAAAGAGAGGGCCAGAGAAAGAAAGAAAGTTGGGGGCTGGGGGTGGAGGAGAGAGGGCTGGAATAATGTACAATAATTTACATTAACTAACTAGTTTTAGACAAAAAAAAATATCTATATTAAAATAAAGAGATTAAGTAAAATACTCTCAGTGTAACTCTATTTTACACTATTAAAGCCTATTGTCAATGGCACTAGTCGGTTTCTTTTTCTTTTTCATTTTTTTCCTTTATATTTTAATATTTTAAACACTAAGGTGAAGAAACTCATTCATCAAAAATTACAGAAATGGTATGTCATTTTTTCAAGTTCAAAACTAATATACATACTTTGGGAGAAACATTTGATCATATTTCTAGTGATGTAAGAAAATTCATACGATCGTACAATTTAATTGTATCTTCTCAGTAATTTTTATTAAAAGTAAAGTCAAAGAAAAAAGAGATCATATTGAATTAAACTTGTATATCGTATACATCTCCAAATCTCAAATAAAAAATTATAATGAATAAATAATTATCATGCAAAATGATGTTGAAGATATATTGCTTCCGATTGTTTTAATGGTGTGGATAGTTATTTCAATGGTATACTTTACTTAAATTAAAGAGAGTTATCCTAAAATTGAGAATTAAATCAAGGACATGGAAGTCTTCCTATTGGAGTGTAAGTTGTCTTATAAATACTTTTTATTCTTAATTTTTTTCTTCTTCACCGTCGTCATTATCTATAGCCGTGACTAGGCTCTTTAAGTTCTTAAAAATTATAATTTAATTTTTTTTTGAAGTTTCCAACATTCGTAACTCTTAATTATATTTTTTTACCAACATTTACATCCACCATAAATTCTTTTTTCTCCATCAATGTCAATAAATCACCATTAAAATATCTCAATAAATTACAATATTTGTACACAATTTCACAAAAGACATTGAGCAATATCTTATTCTCTTTATATGGGGAACCAACAAGAGAATACCACGTACGTATCTAATTAATGTGAGTGCATTATTTGAAGGTAACATAGTCATTCATTTTCAGGTGTTTGTACTATTAGCTCTTCTCATGTGCTATAAGTAGGTGGAGAGGATACACCATCCTTAATCTATGTATTAAATTAAAGCACATTGATGTGTAATATGTGCTATGTAATATGTAACATGGTTGTGGACCTTTACCACGGCTTGTGTGCTACTTAAGTATGTTTTTATTTTAATAATAAATGGAACAATAGTTTGTTCTAGTTTTAATTATGAGTATATATTTTCCATTTTATATACTTCTCTCTCTATTTCTAGCTTCTTGATCTTCCATACATTATTTGTTAAAGGTAACAATAATATACCAAATCAAACACCTTTTATTTGTTTGTTTTCATTCATGAATTTGTTATTGCAGGATTTGAGTACTCTTCATCCGCCCACATTCAAGTCGAGAATAGATCTAATTAAGTATAGGAACGCCCTAATCAAAATGAAAGAATTACGTCATGCTTTACTTAACAGAACATATACATCATTACACCCATATACACATCAAGTGTAACAATACGGATATACATTATTTGTTTGAGATACATGCTATAAAATTAAGATACATGATAAAAACGTCATTACTCTTACATCTAATTTCATTACTATAAAGAAGATATACATTATATATTTTCTGAGATACAATGATAACAACAATAAGATACATGTCAACAAAATCATTAATCGTAAATCTAAGATCATTAATCATAAAAAGATAATGCGAAGAAGATGAAATTTACGATTAGAGAATTATTATGGTTTTATGATTTCGTTATTATAGGAAATTTTGTTAGAGTTAATACGGAAAGGATGTTGTAAATCCGTATGATTTGATAATGACTTTGATGATTGTATTTACAATAAAAAAGAAATTAGAGAAGTAAATTAATTATTTGACAACACGTGTTTTATTTAGCTTTGAAATTGACATCTCGTACACCGTCAAATAACACCATATCCACAAAAATATGATCCTGACAAATATCACATGAATAAATACTTTTAAAATATTAGAAAAGATACACTAATGTTAATATGAAAACAAAAATCCTATACGTACTAAATTTGAGTGTAAAAGAAAGGGAGAAATAAATTTCACCTCAATACTTCAATAATTGACCTCTATCTCTCCTTAAAGTTGTTATTAAATTATTTACATGATCAAAATTTGAGTTTTTTTTTTTTTTTTAAAAAAAGAACCAAATTTACCAAGGTGAAAGAAACATTTGGGAACATATGGTCCTACGACTATGAAAACAATGATAATAGTTGAAAATATTAGAAAATATACCTATTTTACTATGTACAATTATTTTTAAAAGTTATTTAACCCTTTAAATTTTGTGGTGCCCGCTCTTATTTAATTGGTTATTGATCAAAATCAATTTAACTAATGTTTTAATTATAAAAACAAAATTGAACCAAACATGCTTTATATTTATCAGTTTCAGTTTGGTATGATTCGGTTATTAGTTTTTAACCATACACAAAAGAAATTTAAAAAATTCATTCAAAAGATGGAAAAAAATAATAGTTCATTCAAAACATAAAAAATAGTTATAACGACTAACATTATCAAAAATTTAATCACTAAATTTACTAGTGAATAAAACTTCTAAATTCACCATTTTGGCCTAGAAGGACGAAACAGTGACATTCCTAGTCCCGCCAAAATTATCAGACATTCATATACATGAAATCAGTAAGATAAATATTTTCGTATTTGACATTTTTTCTTTCATAAGTAAATTATAATAAATTTTTATGAAAGCATATATAAGATATTTAAAATTGTTTATAAAAATAACATATCATGCATGTATAATCATAAAATATATGTATATAATTATTGGACGATTATTTCTTCGATTTTTTTTAACAAAACTAAATACTATTTATTTTTAAAATCTAAAATCAAACTCAAACCAAAAAATAAATAATTTGATTTGATTTTTCAATTTGAATTGATTTTTATCCGAATCACGAACCTTCCTAAAGACCATGAATTTGTAGGACCCCATTTTTTGTCAATGTATAAGGCGTCTACTTCAAAATATGACTCAATAATAAACGTATGACCCATTAATGTTTCTTTCACCTAAATAATTTGTGCTAAATTTATTTCTTCCTTTCTTTTCACCCACTCTTTTTTTCTTCGTTTTTTGTTACTTCAAAGAAGTCTAATAACCAAACTTTTCTTTGTAATTGTAACAAAGCTATTAAAGCAGTTGTTTTAAGCCTTTCAAAATAGGAAGTTCCAAATATTTTTATTATTTTTTATTTTCATATTATAAAATTATGAATAAAAGATACTAAAGTTATTTTCTTTTGAATTATTGTAGGAGTTAATGACTTATTCAGAAAAATAATCCAAAATTTATAATAAAAATGTAATATATGAAAATGAATCATTTGATAATGACTTTGATAGTTGTATGTAGAAAAAGAAATTAGAAAAAATGTAAAGTTTTGCCTTTTAAATATTGCTTTAAAACCTAAATTGTTAAATCACCATTATAAAGGCCAAATCAATATCTCATTTAGTCATTCTTATCTTAAAAAGTAATGGTGAACTCGTCTTTATCGTATTGAGAGTTTAAATTTATCTATGCATATAAGATATATAATTGACCTACTTGTAAGTTGTCTATTAAACCCAAATAATATTTTGTTTTTATTAATTTTTAAAAAACTTGTACCCTTTGTTATTTTATTGACAATTTGCACTAAAATAACTAAAACATATTTAAAATAAATTTCTCGATAAACAAAAGAAAGGAACCCCACCCCATATTCCAGCCATCATCTTCGTCGCCCCATTTTCGGTTCTCAAACTATGTAATATATATATCGTCGCCCCATTTTCAATTCTCAAACTCTTTAATATATATATATATATATATATATATATATATTATATTTACTAATGAGATAACTGTTAAAAAGATACCTAAACTGTACCCTTTTTATGATTTTTATACCTAAACTATTGGGGGTCTGAGTTTCATACTTAAACTATCAATTATATCTCAATGATGTGTGTAACACACTCTTTTATTTATTTGAAAAACTTAAAATATGACATTCCACTTAGACAAAATATCCATCTTGACAAAAATTAAACAAATTATTAATATTAGTTAAAAAGTTATAGATTAAAGTATTACAATCACCAAAATAAGAAAGAAATTATTTTTTTTTCAAAATATCACCCCACTCCACACTCCCCCCCCCCCCCACAACTATTCCCCGTCCTTCTATTTTTCTAAATTTCATTTATAAAATATTTTTTAAATGTTCATACTTCACCCCCCCTCCTCCCTCCCCCCAACCCACCCACTCCTTTACAAAAAAAATATATATACTTTTTAAAAAAAAAAATAATTCTATCTCACCCCATCTGACCTTCAACACCTAATTTTTTTAATTATATATATATATATTCTCATTTTGTGTTATATATGTACATATATTTTTAGGAAAATATTTTTTCTACTTGCATACAGAATATAATAGAAATAAAAATTTCATTTTAAAAAAGGTCTTGCGGCAAGTAACAATATTTTCCAAAAAACATATGTATATATTTAACACAAAAATATTAGTTAAAAGTTATAGATTAAATTATTACAATCGCCAAAAAATATTTACTTTTTAACAAAATAAAGTTATTTTTTAAAAAAAATCACCTCACCCCACCACCACCCCCCCTCCCCGACAATCCCCCGTCCTTTTATTTTTTTTAAATTTCCTTTATAAAATATTTTTTAAATGTTCATACTTAACCCTCCCCACCCCCAAATCCACCCTCTCCTTTCCAAAAAAAAAAATATATTATTTTTTAAAAATAAATTCTATCTCACCTCATCTAACCCTCCACCCCTAATTTATATATATATATATTATTTTCTTGATTTGTGTTAGATATGTACATCTATTTTTAAAAAAATATTTTATCTACCTGCGTATAGAATATAACAGAAATAAAAATTTTCATTTTAAAGAAAGTCTTGCGGCAAGTAAGAATATTTCCTAAAAACATATGTATATATTTAACACAAAACGAGAAAAAGAAATTAAAAGTGGAGGGTTAGGTGGGTTGCGGTAAAACTTTCCTTTTTAATGAAAATGAAATAATATCTAAATTATTATTTGAAAAGATGGTTTTTTTTTTGTGGGGGGGGGGGGGGGGGGATATGAAGTGATAATTTTATTTTAAAAATTTTAAAAAGAAATTAAAAATAACACTAAAAATTTATGTGGGGAGGGGTATAGTGAGAGGAAGTGGTGGAATGAGGAAAGAAAAATAATTTATATTTTATTTATAATAGATATGTGAAAGTAACACATTTATCTTTAATGGGATAAGACACAAGTATCCCCTAGACTATGACCGAAATCCACTAACACACCTAAACTTAATTAGGGTCCTATTACCCTCCCCCATAAACTAATTCAAAATGGAATAAATACACCACAAACACTGACATTACATAGAGAGTGTGCACACTCTCTTGAAGACAAGTGATGAGTGCACAAATTGGACACATGCCATTTTTTGATTGGTAACTTTATAATTAGTTAGTACACATATTAATTGATATTAAAACGTATATATATTTAATTATTTTTATTTCTTTCTTTGTAAAAGATTTATTTTAATTTCTTTTCACTTTAGACTTCTTTTTAATTTATTTATTATCTTTTCGCTTTTAATTATTTTTTAAAAATTATGTGTATGTTTTTTTTAAAATAATTTAAAAGTGTCCTTTAATTTTAATGTTTTAATTTCTTTTTATGTTTTATTTGATTTCCTTCACTTATTTTGATATCCGTTCAAAATTAACTTATTTTAGATACAAGACATTTAGAATTAAATTGAAATCAAATCAAAACGAAAGACAAAGAAAATAAAATCAATAGATAAATAAAAGAGAAAGAACAATGAATGTTGGTAAAAAAAATTTGATACACGGTAAAAATGTATATTAACTTAAATACAAGATAAAGAAAATAAGAATATTTTTGTATAAAAATATTAAAAAAGAATTCAGAATTTTATTTTTTAAAATTAATTTATAATTAAAAAATAAAAATAATATTTACATACGTGGTGGGTGAGTCTGTACAAATTTTAATTGGGAAGAGGCTTCTAAATGTTGTTTCATCGCATTGCTAACTGAACCCTAAAACCGACAAAAATATGACAACGCTACTCGTACACCATCAAAAAACACAATCTCCACAAAAATATGATCCTGACAAATATCACATGAATAAATAATTTTAAAATATTAGAAAAGATACACTAATGTTAATATGAAAACAAAAATCCTTTCCGTACTAAATTTGAATGTAAAAGAAAGGGAGAAATAAATTTCACCTCAATACTTCAATAATTGACCTCTATCTCTTCTTAAAGTTGTTATTAAATTATTTACATGATCAAAATTTGAGTTTTTTTTTATTTTTAAAAGAACCAAATTTACCAAGGTGAAAGAAACATTTGGAAACATATGGTCCTACGATTATGAAAACAATGATAATAGTTGAAAATATTAGGAAATATACCTATTTTACTACGTCCAATTATTTTTAAAAGTTATTTACTCCTTTAAATTTTGTGGTACCCGCTCTTATTTAATCGGTTATTGATCAAAATCAATTTAACTGATGTTTTAATTATCAAAACAAAATCTAACCAAACATGCTTTATATTTAGCGGTTTTGGCTGGGTATGATTCGGTTATTAGTTTTTAACCATACACAAAAGAAATTTAAAATATTCATTCAAAAGATGGAAAAAAATAGCAGTTCATTCAATACACAAAAAATAGTTAGAACGACTAACATTACCAAAATTTCAATCACTAAATTTACTAGCGAATAAAACCTCTAAATTCACATTTTGGCCTAGAAGGAAGAAACAGTGACATTCCTAGTCCCACCAAAATTATCATAGACATTCATATACATGAAATCCGTAAGATAAATGTTCTCGAATTTGACATTTTTTCTTTCATAAATAAATTATAATAAATTTTGATGAAAGCATATATAAGATATTTAAAATTGTTTATAAAAATAACATATGATGCATGTATACTAATAAAATATATGTATATAATTATTGGACGATTATTTCTTCGATTTTTTTAAACAAAAATAAATATTATTTATTTTTAAAATCTAAAATAAAACTCAAATTAAAACAAATAAAATAAATTGATTTAATTTTTCAATTTGAATTGATTTTTATCCAAATCGTGAACCTTCCTAAAGACCATGAATTTGTAGGACCCCATCTTTTTGTCAATGTATAAGGCGTCTACTTCAGAACATGAATCAATAATAAATGTATGACCCATTAATGTGTCTTTCACCTAAATAATTTGTGCTAAATTTATTTCTTCTTTTCTGTTCATCCACTCTTATTTTCTTCGTTTTTTGTTACTTCAAAGGAGTCTAATAACCAAACTTTTCTTTGTAATAGTAATGAAGTTATTAAAGCAGTTGCTGTTTGCTACAAATTTTAAAGAGACAAAATAAATTACAATCACAAAAAAATAATAATGAAGAAACATAATTTTTTTCATCAAGATTGCGGGTAGAATTCCGTTCCTCCCTTGATTCTGCTCTCTTGAGATTTATCCATGATTCGAGGGCCGTTAGTGGCGTATTTCTTGAACTAGGATGATTTAGATTTGACCTCTACATGAATATTCCATGATTTTTGTGGAATATTCGAGATCTTGATCTTTAAAAATACCCTAGAGTTTATGGGATATTTTGAGATGTCTTTTAAGGGAATTTACTACCCTTTATATAGACATGAACTAGGGTTTAGGGTTGAGTAGCCTCAAAGAATTCTAATTGAAACTGAACACACCTTCTAGAGTCCCAATTTGAATTGAACACGTCTTGTAGAGTCCACAAAAATTCAATGTCTATAAATACCCCCTGCTTCAAGGCTTGTCGGAGTGTAGTCGATGAAACTCAAAGACGAGGCTTGGAGTAATCTTTCTTCCACCTTTGCAGCTTCAGATTTTTAGACTTGATTTATGAGATAAGAGATGAAGGGCAGATTTGGTCCCACTGGGCGTGCCAGAATTTGTAGACAGTAAAATTCGCGTCGAGAAAATAATAATCAAGAACGGAAAATTATGCAACAATCGTTTTATTGATTTAAGGTGCGAGTGTTACAATCTCTATGATTCCTGTGAATTCACTTTTTCAAATATAAATTCAAGGGCTCTTGAGGTTGATCTTGAGCTTGAACTTTATCTTGATCTTGACTTTTACTTGAATTCAAGGGCTTCGAGCTTGTTCTTGAATCCGATGGTCTTGATCTTGTCTTGAACTTGAATGCTTGAATTCTTAAACTAGTAGCTTTATAGAGAATTTTATGGCGTTTGTACCACATATTTTCTCTAGCTTCTTGTTTAGAATTTTTTTTGGTCTTCTTTCTGAATTATGAGGACCCTATTTATAGTTTTAGAATAGAGGAGTTGCGATTGGAACAGGATTCCCTTCGGTCAATCAGATTTAAGTGACATGGCATATGGGTTTTATGGAGCGGGCTTGTCATCCTTGACACATGTCATGATCCTCTTCGCTTCTATTTGACTTGGCATGCCACGTCATTTTCCATGTGGCACCCAAAAATGGGCCTCTAGGATGAGGTTAAATTGGACTTGGCAAATTGGGCTCGTCTATTGTAACCCAAATCAATTTAATTGGATTTTAATTAAATTCATATTTATTGGACTTAAATAATTAGCCCAATTATATTAATCCATAATATTTTTTTGGACTAATATATTCGTGAATTTAATATAGTCAAAATTATTTTATAAATTTATATTTAATAAATTTTAAATGATTACAGTTGTTTTAAGCCTTTCAAAATAAAAAGTTCCAAATATTTTTATTATTTTTTGTTTTCATAGTATAAAATTATGAATAAAAGATACTAGAGTTATTTTCTTTTGAATTATTATAGGAGTTAATGAGTTATTCAGAAAAATAATCCAAAATTTATAATAAAAATGAATGATTTGATAATGACTTTGATAGTTGTATTTAGAAAAAGAAATTAGAAAAAGTGTAAAGTCTTGCCTTTTAAATATTGCTTTAAAACCTAAATTGTTAAATCACCATTGTTGACACTCAATTTTGGCTCTCTGCATTTGTTTAATTAAAGTTTTAATAATAATAATAATAATAATAATAATAATAAATAATATAATAAATATATATGTTATGAAATTTTTGTAGGAATACGAAAGTATTTTTAATTATTTATTTTATTTCATAAATATTATTTTTATAAAAATTAAATATATTATATAAATATTACTACTTGCTTTCTCATTTATTAAATTTTACATCAAAAAAATATATTTTTAAGGGTTAACTCGGTTTTTCTAATTATATATAATTTCTATTGTTGCAATAAACATTTTTGACAATTTTTTTTAAAAAAAATTAGGAAGGCTTAATTAATTAATGAGTTACTAATTTATATTAATTTTACTTTTAGCGTGACTTATTTTATCAACTAAGCTAGTCTTGAAAAATTATTATTTATAATTTAATAAATTATGGCTATTTAATAAAGAAAAGCTTATAATTTAAATAAATTTAATTTGAACAAAACTTGGCAATCCAAGTCTTTTAATTCGGCTAATCCATGTGTGCCATGCAGGCGAGCACATGGATGGTGCTTCTTAACTTTTAATCTCAACCCTCTATTTTAATCCAACGACATTACTTAACTCATCTTTTTAATATATATATATATATATATATATATATATATATATAAATTATTATTAATAATTATTTTAAATCCTTTATTTATTAGCAGTCTGATCAAACGATCGGACGACCGAGACCAAACCAAAGACTTTTTCATCTTTTCCCAAAAAGGAAAAGACCCCATCGCCCAACTCTCCTCTCTCTTTTCAACAACCAGCGTTTCTTCCCAGAACAAAAGAACTATCTTTCCCAGAACTTTCTCCTTTCCAAAACGCCTCTTCCTCTTCACCAAAACGACGTCCCAAACTCGTCCATGGCCGCCCACCCTATGCTAGCTACGACTTCTCCTGCCCCAAGCTCCTTTCCCATCACCACCCCACGTGCTCCCCTATCCCCTTCGTCAGAGAACGACTCTAGGCCGCCGAAAAATGTCCCATCAAGTCACTCAAACCTCTCAAATCGACCTGAAAAGGTCAATTTGTGAGAAAAATTTCTTCTCTGTCAAGATTTCTTTGCTGAGATTTGTGTTTCCAAGAATTCAAAATTTGAATTCTTGGAGCCCAAATTGACTATAAAAGGGGGCTTTGGTTCTCAACAAGTGTCACGACCCGAGTCTACACCCTAGATGTGGCCCGCACTCAAGAACCATTGCTGGTCCCCAAGCGAACCCTCATCCTGGCTGACTACAATCGGAAGACTAACTTAAGCAAGCAAAAGCTTAAAACTGAAATAACAGTTCATAAAACTTAAATACAAACTTTAAATCCATTGAAAAATCTGTATAATAAAATATCTACAACTCGTAGTTTTTAAAACATTTAATAAAATAAATAATACAAATTTCTCAACTATACTAACTATCTATGAAGCCTCTAATTGATAAAGATGGAAGTCGGGACAAGACCCACGACATCCTAACAACTGATATAACTGAAAGGTAAATAAAACCCTTTGAAAATAATGAGACTCACCATAGCTAACTCGAACTCCCGGATGTATCAACGAAGCTCCTGTTGATGATCCTGAATACCTGTGTCTGCATCATGAGAAGATGCAGGCCAAATGGCTCAGTACGTGGAATGTACGAGCATATAAGGGGAATTCTAAAACGTAAACATAAGCTTGAAACTTGATAAAATGGAAACATACTTACCTCTTCTCAAACTTTCTCAATTCAAGGAATACTCAAGGATACTCAAAACTACTCAAACTTAGTCAACTCAGAAGTATTCAAAGATAAGATACTCAACTCAGAGATTAGATACTCAACTCAAGGATAGATACTCAACTCAAAGATTAGATACTCAACTCAAGATACTCAACTTAATATAAAGCAACAATAAGAGATGCAATATATAGAAAACTTTATAAAACAGTATAAACAACTTAGTTCGTTAAAGAAAGTGCGATAACAAACTCAACTTTACTCATTTCATAAAATGACATATCAGGCTCCCTCTCAAAGTCTACTTGTACAATGTATAAATGAAGTCTCATACCCCCATTCATACTAAGAAGAACCCCTTGAGGAACCATGCAATTATTACTGTGGGAGATTCTCTAACCGACAGCCATCATTATGAACCTTAGTGGTGATACAACGTCTTGCCCACGCTGCCAGAACTGTCCTATACTTTGACGTCATATAAAACGCTTAACTAAGTGGATCCACTAGTCTATGCTAAAAGCATCTTAAGAATTCATCTAAAAAGTATGATCCTTTACTACCCATGATGGATACATGGTTTATGGAGACTTGAGTTAATATGAACTCGCATACCCATAACGATGCTCAATACTACTTCCAAAAAATATACTTAGCTCTTAAAAAAAAACTCTTTCTTTGGTTTGAGATAATTACTCAAAACTTAGCTTAAAATCTTTCTTGGAATCGATGTTCCCTTTTCTTGCTCAAATGTGAAAACATTTATAAACTCTTTGGGAATACTTAGTCCCCATATACTATTGAAGAAAATGACTTTAAACTTTACTCTTTACTCTTTACTGAACTCAAAGCTTTATAAACATTTGTAAAAGACTTCTTAAGATATGATTCATGCCGAATTAGGGACATGAATGACTCAATGCAAGGTTTACAATAACCATAGATAGAACTCAATACTTTGAACTTAAGAGCTTCAATGATACTACTCATTTAAAGAATTCTTAACTTAAAGGGTTCATGTGGAATTATAAGCATGAACTTCTTAACTCAAGAACTCAAAGATACTTCTCAAAAGGGCTTAAGAACTCAGCACTTAAAGGCTTAAAACTTAAAGATACCACTTCTCTAAAAGATGCTCAATTTACGAAGTTCACGCGGAATTATAGACATGAAACAACTCGACTCGATGGTCTACATAACAACATGGACTCATGCATACGACTCTTCTCATTCTCTTACTTACTTTCTCAGAACTTAGTTCAAATCGATAGTTGATCTCAAAGGATTCACAATTGAACTCAAAGGCTTACTTGAACTTTACTCTTAACTATCTTGTGAATGTGAATTATGAATTCAAGAGTTTTGGTTCATGATATGAAGGATCTCATGATGACAAAGTAGACTCATGATTACATTCTCCTCATCCTCACACTCACTTGCTCGAGTCTTGAAACAAGTTACTAGAGGTTGTAGAAGACTCCTCAAAAGGACTCTAAGGGACCTTATCAAAAGAGGTTTGAAAGAACTCTCAAACTTGACTCTCAACTCTACCTTGAATTTGATTTATGAATTCAAGGTTATGATCATGTTAGGAATTATTTAAGGTGTTTAGAAGTAGCTTAGAGTAGTTAGAATCGAAAAGGAGTGAAAGTGCACTTTAAACGAACTCAAACGGGGCAACCGACGACAAACTGGATGGGCAGGAGACCCTGGGGCTATGGGTGGCGCGGAGCACCAGCCCCTAACATTCAGAGGAGGGTTTGGGGCGCTCTGGCAGGCGCATCGCGCCAGTCCCCCAACCCAGAAAATCTGACGAACTTTTTTGCTCGTTTTCTCACCCTAACTTGCCTAGAATCGAACGGTTTCTTCTCCAATCACTTAGAATCAATTACTTAACATAAGTACACTCTAATATACTCAATACATCCCTTATAACACTCACTTTGATCTCAAGAAATCATCCAAAACCCAACACAACAAGATTTAGAATGAACTTCAAGAACACCTATCAAGAACTTATCAAGAACTCTAATCTTTCAACTTCAAGAATGAAATTTGAGCTGAAAGTAACATGTTTGACGTGTGGGTGAACAAACCCAACACTATGGAAGCCTACATACCTCTTAGGGATTAAATCCATGACGAAAATCCACAACAAGACGCAAGAATCTCGATGAACGCTTGATCCTCTCCTTTTCCCCCCTCTTTTCTCTTCTTTTCTCTCAACTAAAACCCTAGATGTAAACTAGGATTATAAAACTGAACCGAATAGGATTATAACCTTAAAATATTACTAAAAATGAATTAAATCTGATCGGGTAAGGAAAAGACCAAAATACCCCTCACTATTTCCGGCTCACCTTCCTTAACTGGACAGTCTAACTTCAAAAGGCCATATCTCACTCATCTGACCTTGAAACTTAGCAAACTCGGCGGCGTTGGAAAGATAATTCAAATATTTTCCCTACGGTATCTGGTAGCACACCTAAATCATCTTGATCTAGGAGTTATCGGCGTTTGAAGTCGACCCAAAACTCATACTTAGCTTAACTTGCAAAATTTCAGATTTTGCTATTTCCAATTCGATTCTTTTTGGAACTCAAGGTGCTACATCTAGTGACCTTAACACCTAAGAGATTTTAATTCCTCGGTAAAATCCTACTCACAACGAAGGATGGTTCAAGTCTTAGTTCGAAAATTTTCTGGGGTATTACAACAAGGATCATCCATCAACGTCCAAAAACAAGCTGGAAAATAGGGAAAAAAAGCAAGTAAGAAATCCAGAAAAGGTTGGAAAAATCACCCAGCGCAACAGATTTTAAGGTTATTATCTTTTGTTCTCTTTTTCCGTTTCTTCTTCGAGTTGAAGTTTGAATTCGAAGTCGAAATCTTTTGACGTCAAAGCTTTAGTTTGCTGCTCCACACAAGGTAAGAAATCGCCCTACATTTACGTTTTTTTAAGTTTTTATTTTTCTATTTTTGGAGATAAATTATAGTTACTCTATGTCGTTATCTTGATTCTGCTTATTAAAATTCATTTGCTATTCTGAGTATATACATAAAATGGTTATTATGAGATAATTTCATTAGAGGGATTGTTGATTTGTCTATCTGATATGTGAGGTATGCCTGTTAAATATCTTTTATACAAATTAATTAGTTTTAGGTATTTAACTTAAGCCATGTCACTATTTTTGCGATCTATATAACTGAAGTTGGTCTGGTTTTCTTGTTTGAAAATCTTTGCACGTCCATGTAACTAAGGGTGTATGCTTATGAGGTTAAAAAATATGAGTCGATGAATTGTTATATATCTTAATTACCATGATCATGAATTAGTTAATAAATCAATCTCATATGAATCAAAAGAGAAGAAGAATGATATAGTTTGTTGAGTATATGCTTCTCAAGATGATCTGGTTGCTTATTTCTATTCCATCGAACCCTATGTACAATACATTGTTGCTACTATTTTATCAAAGGTCAGCATATAAAATATCTTGAGGTGTTGCATTATTTAAAGGACACAATTCATATTTGTTTGAAGAGAACAAAGCATACATTATTTGCTGTATTCTGTTTATCTTTTTTTAGAATAACAAATATGTATGAAGGCTTATCTACAGAAAATAACTAGTACATGCTCTGTTTTTCCTTGGTCCACTTTCCTAGTTGAGTTACATATATTGAGCTCGTAGGAATGTATCTTCAAATATTTCTTTTAATTTCTAAACATTGATGTCATGTAAGGAACTTCGTGTCAAATTAAATCTCGATAGAATAAGTATGTTGATAGTTGCTACATCTTATCTTGTAAATTCCAGAATTCCCAGAAAGAAATGTAGCCATAACTTTCCTATCTTTCGAATTGCACTCTCCTTTCAACTTAGTTTCAGCCAAATATTTATTTATATTATGAAAATAGGGTTCACAGGCCATTTCCCTTTCTTGTACAATTTGTGACTTAGATCCCCTATTCATATGAGCAGTAAAATAGTAGATGATAACTACGTTTTGACAGTAAAATAAGATGTGGGTTATATGCTTATGTAAAATTTATTTCTTCTGCCATTATTTAAAATTTCATGCTCTAAACTAATGCCACACAATTTAGTTTAAATCTGTTCCTTTTTTGATGTGTATTAAGTTTGAGATTTTCTCCTCACCATAGGCTTAAGAACTCTGTTTTTTATGTATTCTTTCCTAGAGTAAAATATGGCCTTTTAAACCCTTTGTTTTCTTTAGTATGTAAAAGGTGTAGTGTAAGCATATTAGCCAACACCTCCTTGTTTAATCTTAATAGGTCGGCGAATGATTTCCTAAAAGAACACCCTTTGTAGTAACTTATATAAATCATCAGTTTTGCTGTTACATTTCTATTAATAGACATATTTTTGAAGTGATTATTTTCTTAGCTTGATGAATAATGTCTAGCGAAGCTTTTAGAGCATGTAGTACTCAACTGATGTGCTAGATTGTTGACTTCTAATTATTAAAATCTTGTTGATCGTTATGATTATTGTTGGCATGATACCCCCCTTTTTTCTCCTTTTTTCAATAAATGAATGTCTATAATTAGGAATATTGTTGTCAGCTTTTGTCGCATTCTTCATTATAATACTTGTACATGTGTCTAAGCGTGTCATTAATAGAGACTATTATTTGGATGTACCTTTCTTTCTAACTCTTATTTATTTTCTCATGTTTCATGTACCACCGGAGGACTGGAGTTTCTACTTTAGAACTCATTATTGGCCTAAAATATTAGGCCAACAACAATTAGGATCATCGCAACACTTGGAGTCTCGTAAATTAGGAGTCCAATAATTCTTAGCCTTTCATTAGTAGTCTTAATTATATTGTTATGATATGTTGGCTAGCCTTTACTAAGTCTACATAACTCTAAAGTTTTGATATATTAAATTGCTTGTCTTATACTTTGAAGATTATTTATGTGAGCTAATACTATTTGGTTTATAAATTTAGTCGAAACACTTTTAGAACAAATGATACAAAATATTTTCTTTAAAAAGGGGTCAGCATTTTTACTTATAACATTCTTTCATTCCCTTTAAGTTGAAAAGAGGGGTTTATAGTTTTAAAAGTTTTCCAAATGAAGTTTCAAAAGGTTAAAATAATATTCATTTAGATGTTTCAAAATTGGGGAAAAGAAATATATATCGACTTAGGCCTTTATCTTAAGGAATAGGAAAACTTATCATCTAAAATTCTCAATTGAAGTTTTTTTTAAGGGTGAAATAATGTTCATTTAGGTATTTGAGTAGGAAAAAATAAAACTCATGAGTTGGGACTTCCAAATGAATTTAGAGATACATAAAGGCTAAAATAATTAACTTGTGGAATTATATTTTTTTAAGAAAAAATAAGTAGGGAAGTAGGCTTATATATTTAACAAAACAAATGTGACTATAGAATAAGTCCTAATAGTTAGGCCTATTTTTATACTCTTCACATCACTCCTTTACAAAATGTATTGACTATTCTTACTTTTTGGATCAAACATTGCTAAAAATATTTTAATCTTTTAACATGCTATTTCAAAATTTTAGATATGCCAACAGGTTCAAGTACAAGGTACATACATATATATGTGTCATACATATAAAGGTATATACTCTATATTTTCTCTACATAACCTATTATTATCTACTATCTCTTTTACTAATATTATTTATTTGTTTTTATAATTTATAAATGCCTATACTTAAATATACATATTACTTTACTACATATAATCTATCGCCAATTTTTCTATACATGTAAATAAATAATAAGTATCCATATGTTTTAAACAACTTACATGTATATACTATACTGTTCTAATAAACATAATTTTAGATCACAAACTCTATCTAATATTTTAACATTTAGTATCATTATTATTTATTTATTTTAATTTTTTAGAAAACTCTATTTTTATGTATTTTCATCCAAGTTACATATCATATATTACTACATATTTACACTCAATTACTATCTTATTTTTTTCACGTCTTAATAAAACGACCTATTTTCATAAATCCAACATCTATATATTTTTTAGGATAACTTTACTATGATACATCTATATTTTCCAACACATAGAATTAACATACTTTTAAGTATATTTATTAATTTATTTACAATATGATAAAAATACTACTATTAAATCTATTTTATAAGACATATATATGTCGTACCTTGTATTTTACTCTTTTCTTAAACTAACCAATTAACTTATCATTGATTTTTAAAGCAAATAAATAAACAAGTTTTTCCTAATTATATTTTCCTAAATTGAGTTTAAGGACTATCTTCGGATAGGCTCTGAGGGATGCTTAACACCTTTCTCTCGAGTAACCAAAACCCTTACTCAGAATCTCACTGGTTTCGCAAATTAAAACAGAGTTTACATTCACATATTTAAAAAATGGTTTTCCTAATATTTTCCTTAAAATTTAGGTGGTGACTCTAAATCAAAAACATTCTTTTCAAAAATCAGAGTGTCAGCTATATTATGTTGTGAATTGTTTCGGCTAGTTCGAAATAGGGTGCGACAATCATTATTAAAGGCCAAATCAACTGCTAAAAAGATGCCTAAACTATACCCTTTTTATGAATTTTTATACCTAAACTATTGGAAGTCTGAGTTTCATACTTAAACAATCACTTATAATTATTTTGAAAAATACATCTCAGTGGTGTGTGTAATACACTCTTTCATTTATTTGAAAAACTTGAAATATGACATTCCACATAGACAGAATATTCCATCTTGAAAAAAATTATATAAATTATTAATATAAGTTTAAAAGTTAAAGATTAAAGTATTACAATCACCAAAAAAAAAGAAAGATTTTTTTTTAAAAAAAATTACCCCCCTCCCCGCCCCCCTACCCCACTATTCCCTGTCCTTTTATTTTTCTAAATTTCGTTTATAAAATATTTTTTAAATGTTAATACTTCACCCCCCCTCCCCCGAAACCACCCACTCCTTCAAAAAAAAAACATATATAATTTTTTTTTAAAAAAATTCTATCTCACCCCATCTGACCCTCCGCACTTAATTTATATTTTATTTTTTTATATTTTCTCATTTTGTGTTAGATATGTACATATATTTTTAGGAAAATATTTTTTCTACTTGCATACAGAATATAATAGAAATAAAAATTTCATTTTAAAAAGGTCTTGCGGCAAGTAACAATATTTTCCAAAAAACATATGTATACATTTAACACAAAAAAATTAGTTAAAAGTTATAGATTAAAGTATTACAATAGCCAAAAAAATATCTACTTTTTAACAAAATAAAATTATTTTTTTAAAAAAAATCACCTCACCCCACCACACCCCCCCCCCCCAAATCCACCCTCTCCTTTCCAAAAAAAATAAATATATGTATTATTTTTTAAAAATAAATTCTATCTCACCCCATCTAACCCTCCGTCCCCAATTTATCTTTTTTTTATATATATATATTTTTTCGATTTGTGTTAGATATGTACATATATTTTTGAAAAAATAGTTTTTCTACTTGTGTATAGAATATAACAGAAATAAAATTTTCATTTTAAAGAAAGTCTTGCGGCAAGTAAGAACATTTTCCTAGAAATGTATGTATATATTTAACACAAAACGAGAAAAGAAATTGAAAGTGGAGGGTTAGGTGGGCTGCGGTAGAACTAAAACTAAAAATTTGTGTGGGGAGGGGGTATAGTGAGAGGAAGTGGTGGAATGAGGAAAGAAAAATAATTTACATTTTATTTTATAATAGATATGTGATAGTAGCACATTAATCTTTAATGGGATAAGACACAAGTACCCCCTAGACTATGATCGAAATCTCACAGACACACCTAAACTTAATTAGGGACCTATTACCCCCCCCCCCCCCCCCCTAAACTAATTTAAAATGGAATAAATACACCACAAACGTTGACATGACATAGAGAGTGTGCACACTCTCTTGAAGGCATGTGATGAGTGCACGAATTGGATACATGTCATTTTTTGATTTGTAACTTTATAATTAGTTAGTACACATATTAATTGATATTAAAACGTATATATATTTAATTATTTTTATTTCTTTCTTTGTAAAATATTTATTTTAATTTCTTTTCACTTTAAACTTCTTTTTAATTAATTTATTATCTTTTCACTTTTAATTATTTTAAAAAAATTATGTGTATGTTTTTTTTAAAATAATTTAAAAGTTTCCTTTAATTTTAACGTTTAATTTCTTTTTATGTTTTATTTGATTTTCTTCACCTATTTTGATATCTGTTCAAAACTAACTTAATTTAGATACAAAACATTTGGAATTAAATTGAAATCAAATTAAAATGAAAGACAAAGAAAATAAAATCAATAGATAAATAAAAGAGAAAAAACAATGAATGTAGGTTAAAAAAAAATTGATACACTGTAAAAATGTGTATTAACTTAATTTAAATACAAGATAAAGAAAATATTAATTTATAATTAAAAAATAAAAATAATATTTACATACGTGGTGGGCGGGTCTGTACAAATTTTAATTGGGAAGAGGCTTCTAAAGGTTGTTTCATCACATTGCTAACTGAACCCTAAAACCGACAAAAATATGACAGCGCTACTCGTACACCGTCAAAGAACACAATCTCCACAAAAATATGATCCTAACAAATATCACATGAATAAATAATTTTAAAATATTAGAAAAGATACACTAATGTTAATATGAAAACAAAAATCCTTTCTGTACTAAATTTGAGTGTAAAAGAATGGGAGAAATAAATTTCACCTCAATACTTCAATAATTGACCTCTATCTCTTCTTAAAGTTTTTATTAAATTATTTACATGATCAAAATTTGAGTTTTTTTTTTTAATAAGAGAACCAAATTTACCAAGGTGAAAGAAACATTTGGAAACATATGGTCCTACGAATATGAAAACAATGATAATAGTTGAAAAAATTAGGAAATATACCTATTTTACTACGTCCAATTATTTTAAAAAGTTATTTACTCCTTTAAATTTGTGGCGCCCGCTCTTATTTAACCGGTTATTGATCAAAATCAATTTAACTGATGCTTTAATTATCAAAACAAAAGCGAACCAAACATGCTTTATATTAATCGATTTCGGTTCGGTATGATTCGACTATTAGTTTTTAACCATACACAAAATAAATTTAAAAATTCATTCAAAAGATGGAAAAATATAACAGTTCATTCAAAACGCAAAAATAGTTAGAACGACTAACATTACCGAAATTTAAATCACTAAATTTACTAGTGAATAAAACCTCTAAATTCACATTTTGGCCTAGAAGGAAGAACAATGACATTCCTAGTCCCACTAACATTACAAAGACACTCATATACATGAAACCAGTAAGATAAATGTTCTCGTATTGGACGTTTTTTCTTTTATAAATAAATTATAATAAATTTTGATGAAAGCATGTAATGACATGATTCCGTCGTTAGGGAAAAGCCAATGGGGAAGGAATTGGGGCCAAATAACTTTTGAGTAGTAACTTGGGAATTCCTAGCCCAGTCTAGATTTGGACGAAATCTGAGTCAGTGAGGTCTAGGGAAATTTGATCGCATGAGTAGATAGCTATGATGTTAAGAAACCCGCACAACTTTACATAATCGAATTTGGGCGAGTAAAACTCCCGAAACTGACCTTAGCGTGAAAGGGTAGCTTTTGAATGTTATGAGTTGAAGGTGTGTTGTGAAATAGGGGTTTGAAACTCTAATTCCGATATTCTATCTCCACGCAAGCCACTAGTGCGGGATTAATCCCGTCAGGGCGGGGCCGTTGTGGCGGGATGGGCTTCGCTGTGGTAGGATTGGCTCCGTTGTAGCGGGTCAGTCGCGACTTAAGTCGTAAATAAACCCCAGAAACGTTATTATTCTGCAACTTTCGTTCTTGACAGCCAAGAAACGAACCAGGACAAGTTCTTGACAGTTTTCCACCTCTTCTACCAATAAAGGTAAGGTTTTCACTCCTCTAATTCATTTTTTGATCTGTAGAACTTATATTTATACTTGATTATCATTGGGGGAGGGTTTTGACCTTAACTCATGGTGGAAAAAGTCCTAAGTTGGGTATTGGGATCGTGGGTTTGGCCTAGGGCTGATGATTTCGATTGTAATTAGGGTAATTAAGCTTTATTTATTGATCCTTGCATTAAATTGTTGTTTTTAGACCATGAACAAGCGGAAAGAATCCAGAAAGGGAAGATTCAAGTGCCTTAGGGGGATTCAAGCTTGGTTTTGAGGTAGGTGATAGTTTGATTTCATGTTTGTGTGATGTATGTGGGTATTTGCTTCATTGTAATGCATTTATGTATGTGAATGTAGCACTATTGATCAAACCTAATGTAAATGAGTATGAATGAACGATTGTATGCCATGAATCAACACTTGATTGTATGATTATGAAAATATACATTGTGATTGTGATTGTGGTGTGATGATTGGACCGTGGATTGTGATTATGAAAATATATGGTTGATAGATCAGGGGATTGTGTAATACGGTTAAAATGATCAATTGTATCAGGTATTGAGCATTTGAAAGGACTTACACCTTGGTTGAGTTGTAAAGTTTATTACTGTTGATTGTTAAGTACCTAAGAAAGGTTTTCATTTAAAAGTGTTGGTTTAGAGTAAGGTAAATGGTCGGAGTGTTTATGATAATTGTTAGTATTGAGAGTGTGGACTTCAGTGGAATGATGTGAAGAGTATGTGGAGTCAACTAAATGGAAATGACTGGTATCGACTCTTTAGAGGCAAACCTTCTGTAAAACTCTTATGTGACCATCTATTTCATTTTGCACATGGTGGTGAGTATGTTTTACTAGCTATGCTCATGTGTGTTTTCACTTTTGTGGGTGGATCCCTAGTGGTGGATCAGGGGTACCAATCTAGTGATGTTTTGGAAGATTTGGTTATTTCAGATGACATATTTGGTGTTGTCTTGGAGTTGTTAAAGTATTTCAGTGGTTCTGCATGTACCCCTTTGCTTATGAGAATTCATAGAAGAGTTACCATGCGTAATTATGGTTGTCTGACAATCTTAATATTCATTTTGTCGTCGAAGTCATGTAACGATTATGTGTGGTTGAATATGGGGATTATTGGGTCCTATTATATTGTTCTTAATGGTAATCTACAATCACAATTACTAAACCTAGCATTTTGATAGTGTTGTTAGAATGTTTGTATGCTTGGACATATCCCTCGATGAGTATTTGATATCTAAAGATAAAATTTTTATAACTTAAGCTCATGAGAATTTATGTTGTGAGATGGAAATGTTGATAAGAACTATGATTGTTTAGGTATTATGGTGTGTGTTTATTGGTTCAGGTTCTCTTCTAATTGTAGCGAGTATTGATTTAGAATTTTATCATGATTATGTAAGAAATGATTCGTCCTGATGAATGGGTCAAGGTCCTTGATAACATGTTGAAGACGTATGTACGATCAACTTTGGTGGTTATTGGAAATCGCTTTTGTTGTTAGTTAAGTTTATATACAACAAAAATTATCACTCGAGTATTGAGATGACTTCATTGAGGCATTGTATGAGAGGATGTGTAGGTTTTCAATTGGTTGGTTTAGGGGACGGAGATTACATCATAAAGCTAAGTGAGACTCAGTTTTGTTAAACAAAGATCTTCAGTATAATGAGGAACCGATTGCAATCCTTAATCATGATGCACGGAAGCTGAGGACCAAGGAGATAAAGTCCGTGAAAGTTCAATAGAAGCATCGTCTGATTGAAGAAGCAACTTGGGAAACTGACAAGTATCCCCAGTTATTCGACGATTCAAATACTACTCTACTCTTGCCTTAGCCAAGTTTTTTCTAGTTTATCAATTGGGGACGAGTGATGGATAAATTGGTATCTATTGTAACGACCTAATTCCTTCGTTAGGGAAAAGTCAATGGGGAAGGAATTATGGCCAGAAAACTTTTGAGTAGTAACTTGGGAATTCCTAGCCTTTCCAGATTTGGACGAAATCTGAGTCAGTGAGGTCTAGAGAAATTTGGTAATGTATGAGAGATCTAATTATGAATTTGATCACATGAACAGATAGCTAAGACGTTAAGGAACCCGTACGACTTTATAGAATCAAATTCGGGCGAGTAGAACTCCTAAAATTAACCTTAGCGTGATCGAGTAGTTTTTGAATGTCATGAGTTGAAGGTGTGTTGTGAAATGGGGGTTTGAAACTCTAATTTCGACATTCTATCTCCACGCGAGCCGCCAAGGCTGGGCCACTGTGGTGGGGCGGGGTCCGCTGTAGAGGGCCAATCGCGACTTAAGTGGAAATTAAACCCCAAAAATGTTATTATTCTGTAACTTTCGTTCTTGAGAGCTAAGAAACGAACCAGGACAAGTTCTTGACAGTTTTCCACCTCTTCTAGCGCTAAAGGTAAGATTTTCACTCCCCTAATCCACTTTTAGATCCGTAGAACTTAGATTTATGGGTGATTATGTTTTGACCTGAAACTAATGGTGGAAAAATCCCTAAGTTGGGTATTGTGATCTTAGGTATGGCATAGGGTTGATGATTTCAATTGTAATCTGGGTAATTAGGCCTCATTTATTGATCCTTGCATTAATTTTTTATTTTTAAACCACGAACAAGTGGAAAAAATCCAGAAAGGGAAGATTCAAGTGCCTTAGGGGGATTTAAGCTTGGTGTCGAGGTATGTGATAGTTTGATTTCATGTTTGTGTGATGTATGTGGGTATTTGCTTCATTGTAATGCATGTATGTATGTGAATGTAGCACTATTGATCAAACATAATGTAAATGAGTATGAATGAACGATTGTATGTCATTAATCAACACTTGATTGTATGATTATGAGAATATACATTGTGATTGTGGTATGATGATTGGACTGGGTGTCACGTTCCGACACACTTATTGGGATCGGGTGTCACGTACCAACACATATATTTGATCGGATGTCACGTTCCGACACACTAATTGGGATCGGGTGTCACGTACTGACACATATATTGGACCGAATGTCATATTCGACACATTGATTGGGATCGGGTGTCACATTCCGGCACACTAACAGTTTGGGTATGGGTTCCATGAGAGGACTATTGAATTGTCATATTCACTTGTATTGAGAATGTGGAATTGTACATTGCTCCTGAAATGATAACCAATGTGTGTATATATATTATGTACATGCATATTTGCTATGTTGTGACTGCTTATATATGTTTCGCTCACTAGAATGGCCGCTTGACCCAATCAGTACATTGTGGTTATATACTGGTATTGTACTTGCTCGTTCTTTGTTGAGTACAGGGCATCTTCAAACGGCTACGAGCAGACCTCAGCTAGGAGATATCTGGTCGAGACCGGGTTCAAGGGTGAGCCAGTTTTTTCAGGCTGTCATGGATCCTTCGATTTTGTTTAGTCCATTCTGTTCGGACTTAGACATTTCTTTAGTAGCTGTTTATGTTGGTTGGGGTTGTACCCCTTTTCTTAGACTTGTTGAACTTTAGATGTTCTGGTACAATGACTTTCAGGTTCTAGGGGTTATTTCCGCATTAGTTGTTAGATGTTAGTTGAACTCCTGAAGTTTATGGGAACTCCGTATTATTTATTTAGTTATTTAAACCTGCTTCCGTAGATTTAAACGTTTAGCTTTTGGTTAAATTGCTTGGTTGGGTTGTAGTAATGGTTTTCCCATAGGAGGGTTAGTGTGGGTGCAATCACGATGATCTGGATCGTGACAAAACATATATAAGATATTTAAAATTGTTTATACAAATAACATATTATGCATGTATAATAATAAAATATATGTATATAATTATTGGATGATTATTTCTTCTGTTTTTTTTTAAACAAAACTAAATAATATTTCTTTTTAAAATCTAAAATCAAACTCAAACCAAAAAAATGAATAATTTGATTTGATTTTTCAATTTAAATTGATTTTTATTTGAATTGTGAACCTTCCTAAAGACCATGAATTTGTAGGACCCCATCTTTTTGTCAATGTATAAGGCGTCTACTTCAGAATATGACTCAATATAAACATATGACCCATTAATGCTTCTTTCACCTAAATAATTTGGGCTCAATTTATTTCTTCCTTTCATTTCACGCACTCTTTTTTTCTTCGTTTTTTATTACTTCAAAGGAGTTTAATAAACAAACTTTTCTTTCTAATTGTAACGAAGCTATTAAAGCAATTCTTTTAAGCCTTTCAAAATAGAAAGTTCCAAATATTTTTATTATTTTTTGTTTTCATATTATAAAATTATGAATAAAAGATACTACAGTTATTTTCTTTTGAATTATTATAGGAGTTAATGAGTTATTTAGAAAAATAAATTTATAATAAAAATGTAATATAGGAAAATGAATCATTTGATAGTTGTAATTACAAAAAAGAATTTAGAAAAAATGTAAACTAATTATTTGCACGTGTTTTATTTAGCTTTGAAATTGACGTCTCTGTTATTGTAATGACCCTAAAGGTCATTTTTGGAAATTTTCATAAAATGACCGTTTTACCCCTCCCAATAGTTGCCCCGAGTCCTAATTATTGTATTTTCGAAGTTGGGTTGAAGGAAAATTGATGAAAAGTTGAGTTTTTGGAAAATTGAGTTTTTAAGAGTTAAAGTTTGGTTAAAAGTGTTATTTCGAGTCATTTGGAGTTTCGAGACTCAAATCGAATTTCCGTCGATTCCAGCAGTTTTAGAATGTCAAAATGGGTCTATGAGAATTTACGGAGTCGAATTTGGAGTTAAAATGAAGATTTGAGGTCCTAAGTTGCTAAAATTGTGAAATTTTGATCAAGAATTGACTTTGGTCAACAAACGAGGTTCTAGTGCTCGAAATGGAATTCCAAGGGCACCGTTGGATTCAGGGGGTGATTCTAAGTCTAGAATGAGTCTTGGTTGAATTTTTAGAGGCCCCGAGTGCGTTTCGAGTTTTTGAGCCTAAAGTTAGTTTCTTGACGCCTTATCGGATACCGGGTCAAGGAGACCTCGAATTCAAATTCCGACGATTTCATTGAGTCCGAAATGCCATTTTTGAGCTAGTAGCATATTTGGTTAGTGTTCGGGAAGTGCCAAATGAGTTTTGGGTGAGCTTTTAAGCTTCTTGGATGCTTTGACACTATTTCAGCAAATTGTGACAACTAAAGGGTTCATTATTAGTTTTAAGGGTCGAAAAATTATTTCGAAAGTTCTGAAATTTTGAGCATGAATTATAAGACTTATCTGCAAATTTTGGTGTATTTTCGCTAACCCGAGATTGGACTTTTATCGCAAATAAGAAATAATTGTTTACCGAGTAGAAATGATATTTGACTGGGAAAACGAGCATGAAATTGAGTTCCGATTGAACGAGCAGGTCCGTATCATTATTTAAGACATTTACAAAAAAGAATCGGGTCATTTCACTATCGTATGAGGAAATTACAGCCTTTTTAGTGAAAGATTAACTGCTGTTTTTCTGGTGCATAACAGCCATGTACTGTTATAAAAATCTCAGATTGTGTTCATTTGGTATTTTGAGCATATCGGGAATTCTAGAGATCGGAATGGAGTGATTCTTACGGGTTTCCTCTTGAATTAATATGAGGGTTAGTATTCAATCTTCAATTCGACATTTTCTCATAATTTCTTTATCTGGTTTTTTTTCCTATTCGTAAGTTTCTTGGGAAAAATTGGGGTTTTATCGATTTGGACTCCCTTTTTGATGAAAAAGGTATATTTACGATCCTTATGTTATGGGTAAACTGATTTTAACATAAAATTATTGATTCATCGATTATTTTCATCATATTAACCGCGTACAATTCGGACTTTCCCGGTAAAGTTAAAGTTTGATAAATTGAGAATTTCAAGGTCGATCTTAGCTCCGTTTTTGATGAAATTTCATATTTGAACTTATCTAAGCATGGGTAAGATGTTTTTCAAGAAATATTTCATTTTCGAGTCGGGGTTTCAGATCCGAATATTTTAGGCTTCTTCAAGAACATGAATTTTCCTTCAAATTGAGTTTGTGAATTGATTTCAACTCAGTTTTCAAATTGGTTTTCACCATTAGCTTCCAAATACTTTAAGGATCATTTTACATCAAAAATTTCAAGATTTGGGTATCGTTTTCCGGTATGAGACTTTTGGACCGTTTCGCCCTTTTTCCCTAAATTTCTTGATTTTGGTGTCATTGGACTCGAATTTTGATTGTGAATAATTGTTTGGATAGATTATCGTGATCCGGATTATACTCGAAAAGGAAAGGCTCAAGTCAAGTAACTTTTGGAGTTCGTTTTAAGGCAAGTGGCTTCCAAACTTTGTAAAACTCTTAGACTACGCATGACTACTTTCCTAATTGTGTTGGGAAGTAATGGGGATTGAGGATGGGTTTTATTTGTTGATTGAAATTGTTGTAAATGAAAGATGGGGAATAAAACGAGTTAAATGTGTTATATGTGACTTGAATTTGTTGAATAAGTCATGTGATAACTGATATTGAGGGGATAGAAGAGCATGAGTAGGCTATGATTGATACAGACATTGATGTTGAGACAGATGATGTGTAATACTATGATGTGTTCGTGATATGGTTGTGATTGAGACATGTGATGTGTAATAATATGATGTGGTCGTGATATGGTTGTGATTGAGACAGGTGATGTGTAATACTATGATGTGGTCGTGATATGGTTGTGATTGAGACAGATGATGTGTAATACTATGATGTGATCGTGATATGATTGTGATTGATAACATGTGCATATTCATTATTCATTCCATGTGTGAACTATCTGTTGCATGAGTTCTGAGACACTGATATGAGGATGGATGGATATGAGACACAGTTGAGACTAGCTCCGGCTAGAGATATATGAGATGGACTAGCTCCGGCTAGCGATTTGGATGCCGATGGGATCTGGTTCCGGCGGTGATACATGGTCCATGTGTGGCCCCCATGGGTTCTGATTTGAGTATTCAGCGCAGACTGATTACGTCAACAGATGTGTATCGTAGGACAGACATGCATCACGACTACATGACATCATTATTGCATTTTGCATCGCATTTGCCTTATCTTTGTCTGTGATGTGTGGATTGTATCGGTTTACCCTTCTTATGTGGAATTTGATCTACTTGCTCTTATTTGTTGATATGAGGTTGATGAGGATATACTGTTGGTTCTGGCTGTTGAATATGATCTGTTTAGTATAGGTTGGTTGGTTTGCTGTTAGATTGAAGTTTCGGTGGTTCGGTTGGGATTGAAAAGAGTTGTTTGTAGCTGCTAGTTTTGCTTAGTTTAGAGTTACTTGCGAGTATCTGTGGTTTTCGGTACTCACCCTTGCTTCTACACAATTGTGTAGGTTGACAGCTCTCTCTCAGATTCGGCTTAGTATTTTCTTTAGCAGATTAAGCTTTGGGACATACTCGAGAGGTAGCGGTTCATTCCAGACGTGCCCTTGAGTTATCTTTACTTTCAGTTTTGTTCTATTTGAGAACTATACTCTGAGACTTGTATATTTTTATTCGAATTCTGTATTTAGAGGTTTGTACATGTGACAACCAAATTCTGGGTAGTGTTGAGTCTTAATTAAAGTCTTCCGCTTATTTATTATCTTTTATTCTCGTATTTCTACTTCTCTATCGTTGTGGTTGGGTTAGGCTGACGTGTCCGGTGGGAAATGGACACGTGCCATCACATCCGAATTTGGGGTGTGACAGTTATGAACACGGTCTCCACAAAAATATGATCCTCACATATATCACATGAATAAATAATATTGAAATATTAAAAGAAAAAAAATACGTTAATGTTAATATGGAAAAAAATATATATCTTTTACGTACTAAATTTGAGTGTAAAAGAAAGGGAGAAATAAATATAGCAAAATAGTAAAATATTTGGGATCGTATTGATGTTTTTCTCGGAGAGAAGTATTGTTAACACTCTTAAACTTTGCTTGAATTATTAGTTTCATTCTCAAATTATTAACAACATTAAATATATTCTTTTACTTGATTAGTTGAACTTAAATACACTACTGATCTTGCAGCATGAGTGAATTACAACTCCTTAATTTTCGCCAAGTTTTGGGTGTTTTTCACACTTCTCTCGACTTTTTACTAAGAGTACTTTCATGCTCCTATAAGAGTTTGACGTACAACACTTGTTATGCCATGTTGCAGATAGGGGGTGTATTTAAGTTTAGTCAGTCAAGTAGAGAGATGCTTTTAGGACTATCAATAATTCAATAACAAAACTAATAACTTACATCGAGTTTAAGAATATTTTCGATACTTCTTTTTTTCTTCTTTTTGAAGTGGATGTCACATTGCCAAAAAGATGGGTTCCACAAATTTAAGATCCTAGCAAATACCAAATAGTGTTAATATTATATCCTAAAAATCCTAAGTTTAAGTAGCCCATAACAAAGTAAAATTTAAAAAAATACAGATGCAACACAAACAATATAACAAAATCATTACATAGGCCATAGCATTGAGGAAGAGTAACAACCCTAAAATAATGTGATGATCAAAGCAAAGAAAAACATGATTTAACATAAATTAATAGGCAAGACACTATGCAATTAATATTAATGATATTGAGATGCAAGACATTTAATTATCTACTAACTTTATGATCCAATCCATTATTTTTATGTTCTTTTTTTATCAATAATGACCTCAATAAATTACAAATATATTATATCTTATCTAATCATTTAAGCTCAATGCTTCTTTAATTTTCTATGTCTCCTTAAAAGTGTTATCAACCTATTTACATGATTAAAATCTATATATAACAATACAGCTGAATGAGAAAACGGTGACGTGGCGCTCTCTATGAGCTTCAATCCTATTTATCTTTTTTGTGGTTTTTTTTTGCCATTTTTCTAATTTTAAAATACAAAAAAATTATCTAAATATTAAAGATAGTGATATTTGATTCTTTCTTCATCAATAACCATATTTAATTTATTTTATCATTAATGCTATTATTCTCTTTTTCTATAATATTTCCAATTTCTTCTTTACTCTTTTCTTCCCAAAATCTCACCATTAATGATATTTATATCATTTCCTTATATCACTTCTTTTTCACTCTTTTTTTTAAATTTATTCAATTCAAGATATAATATAAAGGGAAAAAGGACAAATATACCCCCGAACTTTCGAAAATGGTATGTCAATACCCTTCGTCATACTTTTCGGACATCAAAGCCCTTGCCGTCCAATAATCGGTGCACATTTGCCCCTCCCACTAACGGAACACTCATTGTGTACACGTGGCGTAATCCTACATCATGACCCAGATTGACTAATTTTTTAACCCAAAATTCAAATATCCACCCAATGACCCGTTTAACCCACCTGATACACTCATTACTCACACTAATACTAACCTATCTAAAAATCTCTTTTTGTGAAACCTGCCGCCTTCGTGAAGCCAAAGAAGGCACCGGCACCGATTGGGAAGAAGGTTGCTGCCGCATAGCCGAAAGCAACAACCTCGACGAACAAGGTTGTAGTGAAGAAGGCCAAATCCGCAGCAGCAACAACACCAGCAAAGAAAGCGACGAAGACGGTGACTGCTCCGGCTAAAGTAAAGTGGTGAAGAAATCTGCAGTTGCTAAAGTGGAGAAATCTCCGGCGAAGAAAGTTGGGAAAAAGCCGAAAACTATTAAGTCTCCGACAAAGAAAGCGAAGAAATGAAGAAATTAATCTGAATTGGGTGTTTGAATCTTTAAATTACTTTTACATTTCTGTAGTGATGATATCAAATCCACCATTTTTCTTCATGGGTTTTTCATTTTTCTTCTTCCCCTTCCCTTTCCGTTTGCAGATTTTACTCATTCTCCATAGACTCCATTGTTAGGGTTTGTTTGTTTTAGAAGTATGACTTGTGCTCTATCAGTTTCATTGAACAGTTGCAGATTTGGATGAAGAAATGATGAATTAAGCCAAAATTTTAGGCGCTTTTTCTTTAGGAATTTAGAGAGTTTATTTGTGGGTAAATTGGGTCGGTTAAACGGGTCATTGGGTGGATATTTGAATTTTGGGTTAAAAAATTAGTCAATCCGGGTCATGATGTAGGATTACGCCACGTGTACACAATGAGTGTTCCGTTAGTGGGAGGGGCAAATGTGCACCAATTATTGGACGGCAAGGGCTTTGATGTCCGAAAAGTATGACGAAGGGTATTGACATACCATTTTCGAAAGTTCGGGGGTATATTTGTCCTTTTTCCCTAATATAAAAGGTATTTTTTAAAATATTTTTGTACGATTTTCCCTTAAATCTCATTATCAATGATGTTTATAACATTTTTTTAATAAATTACTAATTTAGTACTTTTCCTTTCTTTGTTCTTTTTTTACTTATTTTTATTTATTTATTCAATTCAAGAAATTTATATATCTATATAATATAAGGTATTTCTGTTATCTTCTTTATTTGTATTTTTCCTTTTGTATATACATATCTTTTGTGGTTTTTTTTTTATACTTTTTTTCTAATTTTAAAAGACTTGATTTCATTTAAAATATTTACAAAACATTAAACATAGTCAATTAACCGTAAAGCCCAATTTGCTGAAACTCCTCTATTATGTGCCTATAAAGACATATTAATTTGAAGAAACGAAATAATAAAGCTTATTAACTTTAGAAATTAGTAACGGTAATCATAAGTTAAAGTTTATGGGCACATTAATTTTTTAAATATTATTTTGTCTCTACAACTTCATATCAATTACCAATAATACCTATAAATTATCATATTGAAAACTTTTATTTCTTCAACTTGTCTCTTCTTCGTATCTAAATATTACAAAAAAAAAGATATCACTTGCTGGATTTTGTTACATGCAAGGCATCAACTTTTTAAAAAGTCTTCATGTTCATTAATGTTTATTCTGCCTTTTTTATTCTCTTTGGTCTTTTTTTTTTCCCATTATTTTAGGTAAGCAGATTTTTTTTATGAGTATAGTTATTAAGATGTGCTAAATTATCAAAAAGGATTGAATATGGATGTTGAATGGGAAACTATCTTATTGTATTGAAATTGATTAATTTTATTATTGTCATTCTTTCTGCATATGTATGATTGGTTTTAGTGTTTGAAAATTGTTTGGTTAAATTCAAACTCTTGTGTCTTATGTTTGGGTCAAGATTTATTCCTCAATAAAAGAGTATGAATTGAATGAAAATAATTTAAGCAAGGATAAACTTATTTTATTACTATTATAATAGGGTAATTTACTATAATGAAATTCTCGAGTTTTATTATTAACAGACAGTCTTAGATGAATTAAATATTTTACTTAATCAATATGTTTTATTTCTTCCGGTTATTATATATATTTAAGTGGAAGTTTGATTTTTTATGAGGATTTGCAAATTTTTATACGCACATGTTGCATCTTCTTCTTTCTTATTAAATTTCATGTTCATTCCGTTTCTTTCCATTCCATAATTCAAATAAAAAAAATCTGTATATTTTATTTGTGGTGTTACAATACAACAGATTGCATGCATTATTTTGTACAATTTTGCCAGTAAATTTAGTCCAAAATAATGCAAAAAAGGTTAGTACATATTTTCCTTCTAATAATGTTTTGTCAGTAAGTTAAAATCAAATAATAAGGTGTAGTTGAACTTTCTTTCACAAGACAATGAGATACAATCTAAAATATCTAAGCACGAACAGGGTACAAATTACTAACAACATTGTTTAGTTTTAGTAGAGCAAATGTCTCAATGATGTAGATAGTTAGTCAATTAACCGCTTGAACTTAATACGGTATGCATATGTACAATATGTATATAATACTGTATGATTTATATATATAATTAGAAAAAATAAATAATAAATTTGATTGATTATTTGTGAAACATCCCGATGAAATTAGGGGTATTATATTTAAAATTTTAACTTTTACTTTATTTTCAAGTAGTTAAAAATAAAAAATTACCTTATATGTGCTAATAAGACAAACTTAAATTCATGCATAATACTCTTATATTGATTTATTATCTGTACATGGTGGACAAGGCTCATGGCTTAAGAATGGAGACGGTGTTATGGCCTCCACACTCAATAGGTCATTAGTATTTGCAGATCTTTAATTTTTGATAATAAATATAGTGTACATCATAAATAAAATATTTGATAACCACGCGTAGTGTGACTGAGTTACCTAGTTTGAGTATAAAGAAAAAAAAGGGAGAACCAATCTACCAAAAAGGTGAAAGGAACGTTTGGGAACAAATAGTCCTACCAATATGACCTATTTACGAAAAATACATATTTTACTCCATACAATTGTTTTTAAAAATTATTCACCCACTTTAATTTTTTTAATGAAAAGGAAATATATTCTTTTAATGAAAAGGAAAGATATTTTTTCGACAAAATTGTTGAGTGGAAAAGGTTCACCTAAAACTAAAACTAAAAAAAATCAACTACTAACTCAAATCATTTCAGAAAAATCTCTTATTCTCATAGAGAATAGCTTAGAAGTTGGAGTGTGAGTCTTCTCCATCCCCATATCTATTTTCTAATCTCAATTTATCCCCAAACAGAAAACCCCTAGCTAGTAAAATATTGCTTTAAAATTGCCTTTACATGTAAGATATATAACTGTCACGATCCAGACCGTCGTGATTGACACCGAACCACTACTACAACCCAAACCAAGCAACTAAACCAAAAACTAGAGCATTTAAGGATATGAAAACAAGTTAAATAGCTAAAGACTGAAGTTCCCATAAACTTCCAAAAGATCTAAACAACTAACAATGCGGAAAATACACCTAGAACCTAAAAGTCAATGTACCAAAACATCTAAAGTTCAACAAGTCTAAACAAGAAGGGATACCACCCCCAAACTAATGAGCTAATAACTAACTAGAAAAGTCTATGTCCGAAATAGTGGACATAGACGAAAGAGAACCCATAGCAGCCCGGAAGAAATGGCTCACCCTTGAATTCAAACAATCACTGATCTTCTAGACGATGTCTGTCAATAGCCGCCTGAAGATGCCCTGTACTCAACAAAAATAAAAGCAAATGCAGTATCAGTACAAAACCACAGTGTACTGGTAGTATCACACGGCTATCCCACTAAGTGTAACATACATAATCAATACAACAATATAATCACATGCATATATTGAACATATATGATATTATCATATGCTCAACAATATACATTTACAACAAGTCATTGGTTCTCTCATGGAACCCAAACCCAAACAGTTAGCATACCGGAACATGGTACGCGATCCAATAGTTATGTAGAAACGTAGCAACTGATCCCATATTTATGCTGGAACGTGGCAACCGATCCCAATTAGTTATGCCGGGATGTGACAACCGATCCATTCAACACACCACAATCACAAACATAAGTACATTCTCATAATCATACAATCGAGTCATGATTCAATGGCATTCGACAATCATATATCCTCATTTATAATAAGTATGATCAATAATGCAACATGTCCATACATACATGTATCATAATGAAGCAAGATAAACATGCATCACATAATCATAGAATTACAACCATCACCTACCTCGAAACAAGCTTGAAACCCTAAGAAACTTGATCCTTCCCTTTTTGGATTCGTTCCGCTTGTTCTTTGTCTACAAATAATCAATGTAATACGAGAATCAATAAATAATCACCAATTACCCGGATTACTAACCATTCTATGAACCCTAGATGAAACTCATGATCCCAATTATCCAAATTAGGGTTGTTTTCACCATAGATTCTAGATCCAAACCTTCCTCCATCGATATTTACCCATTAGATTACGTTATATGGATCGAAAAAACGGATTCGGGGACTTAAAATCTTACCTTTAGCTTGAAGAATGGTGAAAAACGGTCAAGAAGTCATATGGGGTCATCTCCTAGCTCTCAAAGTCGAAAAGTGCAGGATAAAGACGTTTTGGGGGTTTATTTACGACTTTAAGTCGTGTCTGGCCCGCCACAGTGGCCCTCACCCTGTAACAACAGCCCCACCAGAGCGACCAAAATCCCCACCAAGGCGGGTTGCATGAAACAGTGAGCTATTTAATAATTCTCAAAACCCCCATTTCACAACACACCTTCAACCAACGACACTCATAAAATACCATTCACGCCAAAGTCAGTTTCGGGAGTTCTACTCACCCGAATTCAATTCTGTAAAGTCGTACGGATTCCTCAACGAGTTATCTATCCCCTCATGTAATAAGCGTTATAAATAAATCACCCGATTGTTACCAGATTTCCCTACACCTTAACGACTCTGATTCCATCCAAATCTGGGCTAGGTTGAGAAATCTCAAGTTACTACGAAAAAGTTTTCCGACCCAAAAAAATTTCCCCGTTGGCTTTTATATAACGACGGAACCCGGTCGTTACAATAGATACCAATTTACCTATCACTAGTCCTCGAGTGACAAACTTAGGAAAAATAGGCTAAGGAAGGAATGAAGTAGTACCTGAATCGACGAACAATTGAGGATACCTGTCTCACATGTCCCTCTCGGTTCCCAAGTAGCTTCCTCAACTGGATGATGCTTTCATTTAACTTTCATGGACTTAATCTCCTTGGTCCTAAACTTACACACATCATGATCAAGAATCACAACTGGTTCCTCCTCATATTGGAGATCTTTATCCAGTACAATTGAGTCTCATTTAATGATGTGATCCACATCACCACAATATCTCTTCAACATGACACATAAAATACCGGATGAACACCCAATAGATTAGGAGGTAGATCCAATCTATAAGCAATCGGTCCTACAAATTCAAGAGGCTCAAAGGGACCAATGTATTGCGGACTTGGCTTGCCCTTCTTGCCAAATCTCATCACCCCTTTCATGGGTGATACCTTAAGAAGAACAGTCTCACCGATTTGAAACGCCATGTCTCTTACCTTATGATCCGTATACTTCTTTTGTCTACTCTGGGATGCTAGAAGCTTAGTTTGAATATTTCTCACCTTATCTTGAGCATCCTTCACTAAATCGACCCCCAACGGTTTCACATCTCCAGCCTCAAACCATCTTATGGGTGATCTACATCATCTCCCATAGAGTGCCTCAAATGGTGCCATATCTATGCTGGAGTGATAACTATTATTATAGGAGAACTCACACAAAGGTATGAATTTATCCCAATGCTCTCCAAAATCAAGCACACATGCCCTCAACATGTCTTCTAACACTTGAATAGTCCTCTATGACTGCCCGTCTGTCAGTGGATGAAAGGTTGTACTAAAAGTGAGTTGTGCCAATTCGTCATGCAATTTCCTCCAAAACTCGGATGTGAATTAGGTACTATGGTCTGAGATGATAGAGAGAGGCACCCCATGCAACCTCACTATCTTCTTCACATAGACTTTAGATAATTGTTCAACATTATAATCTATTTTTACCAGAACAAAATGAGCTGACTTAGTCAATCTATCAACCACTACCCAAATAGAATCAAACTTCCCCAAAGTCTTGTGAAGACCAACCACAAAATCCATGGCTATCCTTTCCCATTTCCATTCCGGAATTGGCATTCTTTGAAGTAATTCTGCAAGCCTTTGATGTTCATACTTTACTTGTTGACAATTTTGACACTTAGCCACAAACTCCACTATATCCTTCTTCATGCTCGGCCACCAATAAATTTGCTTCAAGTCTCGGTACATCTTGGTCATACCTGAATGAATGGAATACTGTGAACCATGGCATTCTGTCAACAATTTCTGAATCAAGTCATCAACTCGAGGAACACATATCCTCCCTTTAAAACTGAGCACACCTTCTGCATCAAGAGTGGTCTCTTGTGCCTTACCAATCGCGGTCATTTTTTTAATCTCATTCAAATTTTCATCCTCAAATTGTTTGGTCTTGATCTCCTCAATGAACGTGGCCCTTACCTCAATGCTAGTTAACACCCCACCTCTTTCTGAGATTTCTAACTGCATGAACTTAGACTCCAAGGTCTTAATTTCCTTAGCCAAAGGTCGCTTGGTTACACTCAAGCAAGCTAAACTACCCATACTCACCGATTTTTGACTCAAAGCGTCTTCCACAATATTAGCCTTACCTGAATTGTATTGGATGGTCACAATATAATCATTAAGTAACTCCATCCACCTTCGTTGTCTCAAATTTAGATCCTTTCGAGTGAACACATGTTGCAAATACGATGATCAATAAAAACCTCACACATAACACCATAGAGGTAATGTCGCCAGATCTTTAGAGCAAACACTACCGCTGCCAATTTCAAATCATGCATTGGATAATTCCTCTCGTTCACCTTTAATTGACGCGATGCATAAGCTATAACATTCTTATCCTGCATCATCACAACACCCAAGCCAGAATGTGAAACATCACAATAAACTATAAAGTCCTTACCTTCAACCAATAATGCTAAGATAAGTGCGGTGGTCAAAAGAGTCTTGAGCTTTTGAAAGTTATTCTCCCATTTTTCAGTCCATTCAAATGGTATCTCCTTTTTGGTCAAAGTAGTCAAGTGAGTGGCAATAGAAGCAAAATTCTTTACAAATCGACGATAGTAGCTAGCGATCCCAACAAAACTCCTTACTTCTGTCACAGAGCTAGGCCGAGCCCAATTCTTAACCGCCTCAATCTTTTGAGGATCTACCATTACCTCTTCTTTTGAAACTACATGTCTCAAAAATGCAACAGAAGTCAACCAAAATTCGCACTTAGAAAATTTATCATACAACCTTTGTTTCCTAAGAACACCCAGAACAATACGAAGATGGTCGGCATGCTCTTTCTCACTTTTTGAATAGACCAAAATATCATCAATAAAGACTATGACGAAAGAATCAAGAAATGGCTTGAACACCCCATTCATTAAACTCATAAAAGCGGCAGACGCATTAGTTAAGCCAAAAGACATAACTAGAAACTCGTAGTGCCCATAGAGGGTTCTATGCGCCGTCTTGGGCACATCCTCAGGCCTAATTTTCAACTGATAGTAGCTAGACCTTAGATCAATCTTGGAGAAAACTGATGCGCTTTGCAATTGGTCAAAAAGATCATTTATTCGAGGCAAGGGATACTTTTTCCAATGGTGACACTATTCAATTGTCGGTAATCTATACACTATTCTTAACAAACAAAACTGGGGCACCCCATGGGGAAGCACTAGGTCGAATAAATCCCTTATCAAGAAGCTCTTGGATTTGAGCCTTAAGTTCTCTTAATTCCGCCGCAGCCATGCGATATGGAGGGATAGAAATGGGGCGTGTATCAGGCTCCAAATCAATGCAGAAATCTATATCTCTATCCAGAGGCATTCTAGAAAAATCTGTAGAAAACACTTCTCTAAATTCTGACACCACAGGAATAGACTCAATAGATGGAGACTCAACCTCAACATCCCGGATATGCAACCCTGCTCGACCAGTTTCCTAGCCCGAATGGAGGATATTATCTTAGTTTGCTTAGGCTTGTACACCCCTTCCCACTCTAATTTTTCCCTTCTCAGAATTTCTAGAGTTATAAGTTTAGTATTACAATTTAACACAACATAATAGGGGGACAACCAAGTCATGCCTAAGATAATATCAAAGTCAGTCATATCTAAAATCACCAAATCAACCCAAATCTGAAAACCCATAAACAAAATAGGACAAGAATAATAGACATGGGTGACCATGACTGACTCTCCAACTAGGGTAGATACATAAATAGAGGCATCAAGTACATCACAAATCATATCAAACTATGAGGCAAATCGCATAGATACATAAGAATAAGTACAACTCGGATCAAATAACACATTAACAATCCGGTCACAGACAAGAATAGTACCTGTGATCACCGCGTTAGATGCCTCTGCCTCATTCTTGCCCGAAAAGGCATAACACTGAGCCCTATCATCTTGACGAACCACTTCCCTGCCTGGTTGCACGTTACCTCTGCCTGCATTACCATTTCCTCTACCTCCACGGCTTCGTTGATTACCTCCTCACCCATTTTGTGGACGCCCTCGACCATTATTACCATTTCCCTTGGGTACCACTGCTCTAGTCTACTGTTGTGCGGACTCAAACACACGTGTGTGTGGGCAATCTCTCCTTATGTGCCCAGGCTCTCCACAATTGTAGCAAGTACAATTAAAAGAGGGCCTGCTGCCCACTTAAGGTGTGACTCCCCGACCATCCTGAATCAAATTATGAGGTAAAGTTCCTGAGTAATAACCGTAGAGGCGGGCATAGCGGATTGAATTGGCTTGGCTACAAGCGTTGGCCTTTCGGACCCTCTGGAATAAGAACCTTGAAAGTTACTCGAGTTCTTGGCCCTTTTTGCCAATGACTTAGCCTGACTGTCTCACTTCACCCCCTCCACTTTCTTAACATAGTCTGTTACCTCATTAAAGCTCCTCCCTGCAGAAGTCATATGAACAGATAATACTTGCAACTCAGAATTTAGTCCCCTAATAATAACCAGATTCTCTATTCCTCAGTAGTCACCAATTGAGTAGCATATCTAGACAAAGCATGAAACTTGGCCTCATAAGCAGCCGCGGTCATACCACCGTGCTCCAAAGCCATGAACTCATCCTTCTTGCGATCGCTCAAAGTCCTAGGCACATATTTCTCCAAAAACAGGGCATGAAATTGGGTCCAAGTAAGTGGAGGTAAAATAGAAGATTTGCATTCCATATAAGTTCTCCACCATTGCTTAACCTCACTTTAAAGTTGAAAGGACACAAACTCAACTCCATGCTGATGGACAATTCCCAACTTATGAAGCCTTTCATAGCAATCTAAGATGAACTCATAAGCATCATCATTCTAAGAACCAAGAAACCCAGGAGGCTTTAGCTTAAAAAACTTAGTCAACATTTCATGCTCGTTACCAGTCAAAACGAAATCCAACAAAGGACAAAAGAAAGCATCGTTACCTCCCGTTCCACCCGTCTTGGGCGTATTGCTAGCAACAGGGGGATTAGCGGGAGCTTGAGTTGCTTGAACAGAAGGAAGCACTCCAGGACCAACCAACCCTTTCAAGAAAGACATAATTTGTTGAGCTAACACGAGGTCTAAGGGAGGAACATATGTACTTCCAGCCTGCACCTCTTCCTCTTTTCCAACCTCTTCTACATTCTCAACATCCTCAACTTCAACATTCTCCTCTATCTCTTCATGTTGTGCAGAAGGGTTCTCATTCACAGGAGCATTCTCAGTAGGAGCTTTATTTCTAGCAGGAGCTACTCTTCCACGACCTCTACCCCTAGCTCTTCTTCTATCCCTGCCTAGACCGCAACCTCTCGCTGCAGATTCCTCAACTGGAGCATTGACGGGAGCTACGGTCCTGACGCCGTTGAACCTAGTATTAACCATCTGCGGACAAAAAAATGAAGGAGGTTAGATACCAATTTAAATTGATAGATACCAATTGGAATCAGGTAATAGCACGAAAGGAGACAAGAGAAAAATAGAGAGATTTCCTAAAGTCCTACAGCTTCTCGTAGAAAAGTAAAGACATCTCTGTACCATTTCGCAAGACTCTACTCGGCTCATTTCGGTACATCGAGATCAACGAACCTAGTCTCTGATAACAACTTTGTCACGACCCAGACCGTCATGATTGGCACTCACACTAACCCTCTGATGGGAGAACCACCACTACAACCCAAACCAAGTAACTAAACCAAAAAAACTAGAGCATTAAAGGATACGAAAACAAGTTAAATAGCTAAAGACTGAAGTTCCTATAAACTTTCAAAAGATCTAAACAACAAACAATGCGGAAAATACACCTAGAACCTAAAAGTCAATGTACCAAAACATCTAAAGTTCAACAAGTCTAAACAAGAAGGGATACAACCCCAAACTAATGAGCTAATAACTAACTAGAAAAGTCTAAGTCCGAAATGGTGGACACAGACGAAAGAGAACCTATGGCAGCCCGGAAGAGATGGCTCACTTTTGAATTTGAACGATCACTGATCTTCTAGACGAGGTCTGTCAATAGCCGCTTGAAGATGCCCTATACTCAACAAAAATAAGAGCATCAGTAAACAACCATAGTGCACTGGTAGGATCACACGGCTATCCCACTAAGTGTAACATACATAATCAATACAACAATATAAACACATGCATATATCGAACATATACAATAATATCACATGCTCAACAATATACATTTACAACGAGTCATTGGTTCTCTCATAGAACCCAAACCCAAATAGTTAGCATATCGGAACGTGGTAATCCGATCCAATAGTTATGCCCGAACGTGGCAACCGATCCCAATTAGTTATACCGGGACGTGGCAACCGATCCATTCAACACAGCACAATCACAAACACAAGTAAGTTTTCATAATCATACAATCAAGTCATGATTCAATGGCATTCGACAATCATATATCCTCATTTACAACAACTGTGATCAATAATGCAACATTTCAATACATACATGTATCATAATGAAGCAACATAAACATACATCACACAATCATAGAATTTCAACCATCACCTACCTCGAAACAAACTTGAAACCCTAAGAAACTTGATCCTTCCCTTTTTGGATTCGTTGTGCTTGTTTTTGGTCTACAAACAATTAATGTATACAGGAATCAATAAGCAATCACCAATTACCCGATTACTAACCATTCTATAAACCCTAGATGAAACCCATGATCCCAATTATCTAAATTAGGGTTGTTTTCACCATAGATTCTAGATCAAAACCCTTACCCGTTGATATTTACCCATTAGATTACGTTCTACGGATCGAAAAACGAATTCGGGGAGTTAAAATCTTACCTTTAGCCTCAAGAATGGTGAAAAATGGCCAAGAAGTCATATGGGGTCGCCTCTTAGCTCTCAAAGTTGAAAAGTCTAGAATAAAGACATTTTGGGGGCTTATTTATGACTTTAAGTCGCGTCTGGCCCGCCACAGCGGCTCTCACTCCGCTACAGTGGCCCCACCAGAGCGACCAAAATCCCCGCCAAAGCGGGTTGTATGAAATAGTGAGATATTTAATAATTCTCAAAAACCCCATTTCACAACACACCTTCAACCAACGACACTCAAAAAATATTATCCTCGCCAAAGTCAGTTTCGGGAGTTCTACTAATCCGAATTCAATTTCATAAATTCGTGTGTATTCCTTAACGAGTTGTCTATCCCCTCATGTAATCAGAATTATAAATAAATCACCTGATTATTACCAAATTTCCCTACAGCTTAACGACTCCGATTCCATCCAAATCTGGGCTAGGTTGGAAAATCTCAAGTTACTATGAAAAAGTTTTTCGACCCAATTTTTTTTCCCTATTGGCTTTTAGATAACGACGGAACCCAGTCATTATAGAATTACAAAGATACGAGAAGATATTTACAATCGTAGAAAATATGCTAGTACAATCCCAAATGATATGCTACACAATCCACAAGATATTCTTACCTATTAAAGAAGGCTAACTATTTTTCCTAACACATACTAACACTCTCCCTCAAATGGTGCATAAATATCATGTATGCACATCTTGACAAGTGAGAGTTATTAAAAGCTTTTCTGGATACAACTTTAATTAGAACATCAACCAACTCCTCTAAGGTCATCACATACAGAACTTCAATTGTCCTATCTTCAAACTTCTCATAGATAAAATTATGATCAATCTCCACATATTTATTACGACCATGTTGGATTGAATGTTCTTCAATTTTATTAGCAGACTAGTTGTCACAAAATAACTTCATAGATTCGTCGAGTGAAAATCCGAACTCCCCCACAAGTCATTTTGACCATAATAATTCTTGGATACCTTTAACCATTACTTTGTATTCAACTTTTGTACTAGACAATGAGACTACCTTTTGTTTTTTACTTTTCCAAGTAACCACATTACCTCCAACAAAAATGAAATTCCCTATTGTTAAGCATCATCGTTCTCTGAATCACAATAACCAATAATTTTTGTATGATGATTCTTAGAGAACATAAGGCCTCTTTCTGGTGCTAACTTCAAGTATCACAAGACTCTAATGACTGCATTCACGTGAACTTCACTTGGAAGATGCATAAAATGACTTACCACACTATTCGCATAAGCAATAAGTGGTCGGGTATACGATAAGTATATCAAACATTCCACTAATCTTTGGTATCTCTCTTTGTTAGTAGGAACTTGATCCGAAGGTTCCTCCAAACTATGAGTTTGCTCAATCGTTGTATCAATAGGCTGACAACCTAACATACCTGTCTCCTTTAACAAATCAAGAACATATTTATGCTGAGATAAAAATATTCCTTATTTGAACCTAATAACTTCAATACCCAAGAAATACTTTAATCCTTCTAGAACTCTCATATCAAACTCAGAGGATAATTAAGTCTTCAATTTAGTCATCTCATCAATATCATCACCAATAAAAATCATGTCATCAACATAAATGATAAAAATAGTTATCTTACCATTTTGTCGCTTCAAAATAAGGAATGGTTTGCGTTGCTCCGAGTATAGCCATATTTCTTCATTGTTAGTCGAAACCTTCCAAACAATGCTTTAGGGGATTGTTTCAGACCATATAATGTTTTTTTTAGCTTGCAAACTAAATCTGTATTTCCAGAGGTATTGTAACTAGGAGGTATGCTCATATATATTTCTTCAGATAATTCTCCGTGCTAAAAAGCATTCTTCACATCATATTGTTGTGGAGGCCAACCAATATTTTTAAGTGGCTTTAAATCTGTTATTTGGTTGCAAAGGGTGGGATAAATTATCCCAAGATTAACAATTAGTCCTGAGATAAGTTATCCCTCTCTGGGGGTGGAATAATAATATTCTCAGGATAACTTATCATGGGATAAAGTGGGTAAAATAACAAAAGTACCCTCCTTAAACTCCACTTTTATACACCACTTTACATTCATGTATATTAACATAATTTTTTAACAACATTTATAATAATATTTACAACCTTAATTATTCGTTGTTCTTATGATAATATATCTTTCTATTAAAAAATTAAATTTTATAAATACAATTTTTATTTATGAATATATTATAAGTTGAATATATTTGCCTAACTCTTATGTTTATTTATCTTTTGATTTCTCTCAAAATGTTCACTCCACTACTAAATTACGTTTTATTTAATTAAATAAGTTATTACTCACTTAAAATTATATTTTATATATCAACTAAAATGTAGATAACTTTAAATGTAGATTACTATAATAATAAAATTTCTTTTACTTTTAATAAACTTATAATTGAATTTTATTTTTAAGCTAAATTAGATGGAAGTTTATTTTAAAACTAAATAACATGAAAGTTTTATTTTTAAGCTAAATAAGATGGAAATTTTATTTTCAAGCTAAACAAGATGGAAGTTTTATTTTAAAGTGAAATAAGATGAAAGTTTACTTTTAAAAACACATGGCATAGTCATGGAAATGCACACCCAAAAATACTTAAGCTAAATAAGATGATTTTTAAAAAATAATGAATGACTAAAACTTGCAAAGAAAATGTAAAAAACAAAAAAAAAACTAAATAAGGTGGAGGGTATTTTTGTAAACAAAAAAGCTATTCTTAGAAATTATGCAATGAATATAAGTTTGCATATGACAAATAGGGTTGTTCAAAATCGAATCGAAACCGATAACCCGAACCGAAAAAAAGTTATTGATTTATAAGTATTTGGTTATTGATTTAGCGGTTTTGATTTTTTTCTTATTGGGTTATCGGTTCTTAACGGTTTGAGGTTTTTTCTTAACGGGTTAACCGATAACCCTATAATAAATTAAATAATTATATTTATACCATTTTGTATATAAAGTCTTTGACTTAAAGTTTGGTTTCCTACTTTTATTTATGGTTGTCTCAAACACTTGGTTATTTACAATGTAAAAATGTTTGCTTTTGAACAAAATGTAACTTGTGAACTCATGTGCATGGTTCATTTGGTTTGTCACCTTATTTCTAAGTGATTTTTTCAATATATTTTTTTATGTCAAATCATAACGGTTAAACCGATAACGATCAAAAACCGATAAACCAATAACCGATAAGCCTAATAGCTTAATGGTTCGATAAAGATTTAGCATCTCTACAAACCGATAACCAATAAGCCAAACTGATAAACATCAAAACGAACCAAACCAACCGATATGCAGCCCTAATAACAAACCAAACAAGCAATAAAAGCTAATCTGAGCATAACTGTCACAACCCAAAAATGGATGTGATGACACTCGTCTTATCCCACCAAGACAAGTCAGCCTAAAACTCAACTATTACAATAAAATGAGGAATTTTTATAATCAACTCAAAAATACCCCAAAATCTGGTTGTCACGTGTACAAGCCTCTAAAGTATTACAATTGATTAAAAAAAAAACAAGTTTCTAGAATAGAACAAGATCATAAATAAGAGTGAGTAGGTCCACTGAGATAAGCCTCTAAAGTATTACAATTGATTCAAAAAAAAAAACAAGTCCAAAAAACAAGTTTCTAGAATAGAACAAGATCATAAATAAGAGTGAGTAGGTCCACTGAGATTACAAACAACTACCTCACAAATCTCCAAGAAACCTCGGAAAAGAAGAGAATGAAAAGTATCACACAAAAATCTGGGCACGTAACCTACAAAAAATTGTAGAAGCAAAGAGTGAATACCAAACCACAGGGTACTCAACAAGTAAACCTCTAAACACAAGCAAAAGGGATGGAATACGGGTACTCCTTACACACCAACCGAACCTATCACGACCCGAGCCTACACCCTGGACGTGGCCGGCACTCAAGATGCTAATACAATTCATTGCCCCAACGTAACTTCCATCCATTAATCACAATCCACGCGATATGATTTACATAATAATTCTTTCAATATTATATCTATCTGTTCATATAATATTAATTAAAAATGGAAGCCAACCGGTTATCAACCAGTAGCGGCAACCATACTAACTCTTAATACTTGCACCCTAACTAACATCTTATCCATCTAATTGTCTAAATCACCTGCACAAGAGCATTTTCCAATTTCAATTTACTTTTCACTATGGAAAGAATAAACCATTAATTAATGCCAACATACAGATGTTGTCCCCTAAAACTTTCAACCAAAACCGCCTTAATCCTTCCAATTTCTAATTTGACATATTAATATACTCATATAACTTATCACCAACCTTTAATATACTATTCTTTTCCTATAACAACAATACAGAAACAAAATAAACTTGAGATTTTACCTGAAGCATGAGTCGCTTATCTTGTGGCCGCGAACCGTTCCGTCCGCCTCTCCTTTCTTTTGTTTTCTAAATTAATTATATATTAAAAGTGAAAATTTCTACTACTTATTTTAATATAGAAATAGGTCAAATAGTATAGGATCTTAAATAAACTATCACTTTAGCCCATTAACTATCGATTAAGTCAATTATCCACAATTACCCATCAACTAATTAACTATGAATAGTTTGAAATTCTCAAAAATGACCTTCCGGGTCATTACAATAACTTATCCCAACATAACTAATCATAACATAACTTATATTCAAATCAAACAACCCCTAATAGATATTGGGCTCGGGCTTACCCGACTTTTGCACCTAGTATCTATACATAAATACAAGAGTTAATAACTTTGATGGTCACTTAACTATTAACTTTTTTCACAGAAAGTCACTCAACTATGACTTCTTTGCATTGAAAGTCACTCAACCTATTTAATTATTTTTTACACTAAAATTTGCTGACATGAAGTTTTTATTTTTAACCAAAATTTTAAGAACCAAATATATATCCATTTAATGATCCGCCCCATTTAACCTGACCCGCTAAAAATATAATATTAAAAATTTTATTTTACCATTAATTTCCTAAATCATTGTCACTCAACTATGACTTCTTTGCATTAAAAGTCACTCAACCTATTTAATTATTTTTTACACTAAAATTTGCTGACATGAAATTTTTATTTTTAACCAAAATTTTAAGAACCAAATATATATCCATTTAATGATCCGCCCCATTTAACCTGACCCGCTAAAAATATAATATTAAAAATTTTATTTTACCATTAATTTCCTAAATCATTCTCTCGTGTTTCCTTCTTTCTCCCAAGCGTTCTTCTTCTCTTTTCTTTTTCCTTTTTGTATAACTTTGTAAAGGTACAACACTATTTGAAACATCAACGTTAAGAGCAAAAATATTATCTTTTTCAAAACAATTTAGACAGTCAGAGTTAGTTTTATTGTGGATATCATTTGACGGTCCAATTGACGTTGCACGAGATCCTCCATCAAGAGCTTCCTTCTTCGATAGATTGCACTTCTTCTCCCTCTGTACATATGAATGTATGACGAATGACTTTATCAGGATTCAGAACGATAGTAAATCAATCTTTTAAACAAAATAAAAAGTTCAAGATGACATGTGAAGATTAAATTCAGCAACTCTGTGAAATGCTAACATTCACCTCTTGTTTCTAAATATCCAGAAATTTCATCTAGAAATCTCCCACAGAAAAAATTTATTGATAGTGTCAATCACTATGATATAATGAAAAGCAAAAAGGGATAATCCACATCTAGACCTCCCAATCAAGGGGGCAGAAAATGACAGTGCTGGATCATTAATGGTAAAGATTTAGGAAAAAAGAGAAGAAGAACACTTAGGAGAAAGAAGGAGACAAGAGAGTGATTTAGGGAATTAATGGTAAAATAAAAGGTTCAATATTATATTTTTAGCAGATCGGATTAAATGGGGCGGATCATTAATTGATTTAAATGGATATATATTTGGTTCTTAAAATTTTGGTTAAAATAAAAATATAGAGCCTGCATGTGATTATTAAGGTATAAAAGCATAGATATATTTATATATTATATACAACAGTGATCTATTCAACACATCTATTATGGAAATTAACATCATTTTGTACTAGAGTAGGAAGAGACAAGGAACATGGAGCCATTGTTAATTATTACCTGAACGTAAGATAGTCGTTTCTACTCCGGCCGCCGCTTGCGCAGGTAAGTCCCGACTTTTTTTCTTTTATTAATTATGATCCAAATATTTTCAACCCTAATAATTTATTTTCCTGTATGATTAATTGGTATATGGTATTAAACAAATTATGAAGTTAACCCCATTTAAGCATTAACTAAAATTAGTTATTTAATAATTAACCGTCAACTAATTAACTCTAGTTAAGTGAATTCAAAATTTCCAAAAATAACCTTCTGGATTATTACATTCATATTTTGTTACAAATTGAACACCAAATTCATACCAAATATATAGAATTCTTAGCCATTTAACTTGTAAGTTCAACCACAAGTTCATAACCCAAACCCAATGAACCCCAATCACAATTTTTAATTAATTTTACAAATTCACAAGACTCATTTGTTATTATTCTTCAAGCTTTTTGAAGCTTGTTAACGGAGTTTTAAAATTTTCAACACTCATCATCACCCTTCACATTAACTCATATCCATATCTCCGCTTTCGAACTATCGTAAATGGTATGCAGATACCCTTTGTAATACTTTTGGGACATTGGTGCTCCTACTGTCCAAAAACTAAAGCATATATACTCTTTATATATACAAACGGACATACACGTTTTATAATCTTATCCATCAACTCGACATTTATTAAATATTGGATCGACGGATAAGATTGCGCCACGTGTCCCTATTTAGTCTTCAGTTAGAGTGAAAGACATATATGTTCTAGTTTTTGAACGGTAGAGACACAAATGTCCCAAAAGTATGATGGATGGTATTTGCATACCATTTACGATAATTTAGGATGTATTTGTGGAAAAATCTAAAAAATCAAATAGACCAATTTTGCAATTTCTGGAAAATTTCAAATAGCTATATTCTTCATATTTGATCACAAATTGAGCACCAAATATGTAGAATTCTTAGCCATTTAACTTGTAAGTTCAACCACAAGTTCACAACCCAAACCCAATGAACCCCAATCACAATTTTTAATTAATTGTACAGATTCACAAGATTCATTTCTTATTCTTCAAGATTTTTGAAGCTTGTTAATGGAGTTTTAAAATTTTAAACACTCACCATCACCCTTCACATTAACTCCTATCCACATCTCCGCTTTGAAGCAACTAGCACAAATAATTATCTTAATTCTTTTAAAACCCAAAAAACAAAGAATTTAGAAGGAGTGATTGTGGGGTCGGGGCAAAACAAAGGGGTTGGAGTAACTGATTTGCCTCAAAAGAGAAGTATAGTCTGGAGAAGAAGAAGACAAGGAGAAGTGTGGGTATGGTGGGTTATTTCAATGATGAAGAAAAGAGAGGGCCAGAGAAAGAAAGAAAGTTGGGGGCTGGGGGTGGAGGAGAGAGGGCTGGAATAATGTACAATAATTTACATTAACTAACTAGTTTTAGACAAAAAAAAATATCTATATTAAAATAAAGAGATTAAGTAAAATACTCTCAGTGTAACTCTATTTTACACTATCAAAGCCTATTGTCAATGGCACTAGTCGGTTTCTTTTTCTTTTTCATCTTTTTCCTTTTTATTTTAATATTTTAAACACTAAGGTGAAGAAACTCATTCATCAAAAATTACAGAAATGGTATGTCATTTTTTCAAGTTCAAAACTAATATACATACTTTGGGAGAAACATTTGATCATATTTCTAGTGATGTAAGAAAATTCATACGATCGTACAATTTAATTATATCTTCTCAGTAATTTTGATTAAAAGTAAAGTCAACGAAAGAAGAGATCATATTGAATTAAACTTGTATATCGTATACATCTCCAAATCTCAAATAGAAAAATATAATGAATAAATAATTATCATGCAGAATGATGTTGAAGATATATTGCTTCCGATTGTTTTAATGGTGTGGATAGTTATTTCAATGGTGTACTTTACTTAAATTAAAGAGAGTTATCCTAAAATTGAGAATTAAATCAAGGACATGGAAGTCTTCCTATTGGAGTGTGTCACGACCCAAAACAAGTCGTGAGTGACACCCATACTTAACCTCCTAAGTGGGCGAACCAAGGAACTTAAACCCCAACATATATCAATAATTCAACTCCAACTAACAATAAAATGCGGAAGCTCACAACTTGTTAAAGTAACCAATCAAATCAACCTCTAAAGTCTATTACACCTTATCCCCAAAACCTGAAAGTCATCACATCAAGGACATCTAATCTTCAAATACTAAGTGTAAGAGTATTAAAGACACCAAAATAAATGAATATTATGTCAGAAAACTAAGGACATCATGCCATGACCAAGTGAATCCAACACAAGCTCGAATAAATAGCTCACCTTTAAACTTGATATGCTGAGACTGGCTAGAGCTGAGGGTGAGTCAAATTCGCTGGTACACTCGCTGCACTCCATAAAAGGAAAACAAAGAAAAATACAAGTAGGGCTCAATACGGGGCAACATGTACTGAGTAAGTATCATCGGCCAACCCAAAATAGAAACTAATATACAATGAATAATAGTATAAAGTCAACTATAGCACTTAGCAGGTGATAAGAAACCACAACATGAACAAGTGACAGTTGAAACAAGTCCGTAATCAATCACAATATCAAGCACACACACGAGGACTCATGCCTCCACATCACACTCGTTTGGGAAATGTGTTCATTGAGATTGAGTACATTAAGTTAATTCAATATCTTTTTCCTTTAATGTTACCGTGTCGGAACGTGACACTCCGATCCAATTATACCATGTCGGAACGTGACACTCCGATCCAATAATACCGTGTCGGAACGTGACACTCCGATCCAAAAATACCGTGTCGGAATGTGACACTCCGATCCAAAATACCGTGTCGGAACGTGACACTCCGATCCAAAAATGCCGTGTCGGAACGTGACACTCTGATCCAATAATATTATTAATTTATCATTTATTATCACCATTTTTCAATTCATTAATAATATTACATCAAGCCTTCTTTAGTCAAGGCATCACTTCGATAGAGAGGTTTTCAGATTATAAATCTCACGGTCTCAGTATTTTAGACCAATCACAAACCACACAACCAAGCCACACAATCACACAATCAAGTACATAGAGAACTTCACAATATCATTCAATGCATATCAATCGCTATTAATAGTTTATCTATCAAATAGAATAAACCACAACCTACCTCCACCGAAGAACCGAAGTCAAGAACGTTACTTCCCCAATACTTTTCCTCTCCTAAATCTCCTCAATGCCTCCGAACCTTTCCAATCTATCAAGTATATATGCATAATTTGTAAGTTAACGAGTTTATAGGCACCCAAAACTATAATCAATTTCCTAAAGTTCAAGCCTAAGGGTTTTCTAAATTCTTTCAATTAGCATAACTTTAATGGAATTTAAATAATACAATACACCTACCTTAACATATCCAAAACTTGTTTTATAATATGATAATTAGAAGAACCAAATTTAGAACGAAAACTAATTGGTTATGAACCAATAGCCTGCCCAGAGAACAAACTACAAAACGTTACTATATGGCCACAATTTAATCAACTTTATTCTTCTCAATTCCTCAAATCATTATACTTTTATTGTTTTAAAGATAGCAATCATTATGCCTTTAACAAATTTCCAGCATCCTAACCATATTAGTGAATTTGTAGTGTCAATCCGCAAGTAAATAAAATTACAACATCTAAGACCATCCAACATTCTTATACATTTCTGTCAATCATTACCCACCACAACTTGTCTAGCATAGGTTTTTAAGAACCTGTCTTTTCTATTGTTTTCTAACCAAACAGTACCATAATGTATATTGCATATGGTAGCAGTTACTGCGCAAGACCAAAAAAAAAGAACGAAAAGAGAATTATAAGCAGAAACTTTTCCAACTAAAAAATGATTCTTTCTATCCCTCCTTAGCTCATTATTATCCAAATCATTGGCATCATTAATTTCTTATACAAGATTCCTCTAATATAACGAATTACATACATAATTTGTTAGTCTCTTTCCATATAATAATATAAAATCATAAGACAATAGGCATAGTATGATACCATTCAACAGACACTAGAGTATTATTATTCTTACCCGCATGCGCTCGGCGACCCCCGCTCCTAATCTGCCTGTACATGTAAGTCTTCTAACCTAATTTATTTTCCCTAAATTAATAATAAATCAAAATTTGCTAAACTTTATTAATTTTATTCCTACCTATGGGCTTGGCCCATTTATAATCAACTAAAAATTAATTATTTAATACATACCCACCAACTAAATAAATTACTTAATAAATATCTGTCAACTAAATAACCATAGTTACATGAATAGTTCAAGATATCCATTTAGAATCTATCGAAAGAGTCTTTTATGAGATAAAAAAAAAGACCTAGTACTCAAAACGACCAAATGGGTCGTTACAGAGTGTAAGTTGTTAGAAATTATAATTTAATTTTTTTCAAAGTTTCCAACATTCGTAACTCTTAATTATATTTTTTTACCAACGTTTACGTCGACCATAAAATCTTTTTCTCCATTAATGTCAATAAATCACCATTAAAATATCTCAATAAATTACAATATTTGTACACAATTTCACAAAAGACATTGAGCAATATCTTATCCTCTTTTTATGGGGAATCAACAAGAGAATGCCACGTATGTATCTAATTAATGTGAGTGCATTATTTGAAGGTAACATAGCCATTCATTTTCAGGTGTTTGTACTGTTAGCTCTCTCTCATGTGCTATAAGTAGGTGGAGAGGATACACCATCCTTACTCAAAAAAAAAAAAAAAACAAATCAAAGTAACACTTGAGATATTGAGAATATGGCTATTCACAAAGTTGCTCTCCTCCTTGTATTTGGGAAGATTTTTCTTATTCTTCTTCTTTCTTTTCACTTAATCACTTCTACAATCCAGCTAACATTTTAAGATATATTTCTTTGGCTGCTATTTTATCGAATCCATTGTTGCTAGATAATTAACTTGCCTATATATGTTGTACAAACAGGAATGATTCTTCTTGCAAGCGATTTCGAACATGCAGACGCCAAAGCTTGGACCAAAGAAAGTGACCGTCGAATTGACTATGGGATTTGCCCATATTTAGGAACCAAAAAAGTTGGTGGACCTCTATGCGTCAACTGTTGTTCGGGTAAAATAGGATGTAAATATTTCAATAAAAATGGAACTTTTATTTGTGATGGAGGATCTGAATGGGATGGCAGGAAGGCTTGCTCAAAAGAATGTGACCCTCGAATTTACATTGGATTTTGCGCATATGTACAAACTAAAATTGTTAATGGACTATCCACCAACTGTTCTGCAGGTAAAAAAGGATGTAAATATTTCAGTAACGATGGAACTTATATTTGTGATGGAGAATCTGAATGGCTAAGTGAAGGAGAAAATGATCTCCAGAAAAGCAATGTTGCTATTTCTTAATCTATGTATTAAATTAAAGCACATTGATGTGTAATATGTGCTATGTAATATGTAACATGGTTGTGGACCTTTACCACGGCTTGTGTGCTACTTAAGTATGTTTTTATTTTAATAATAAATGGAACAATCGTTTGTTCTAGTTTTAATTATGAGTATATATTTTCCATTTTATATAATTCTCTCTCTATTTCCAGCTTCTTGATCTTCCATACATTATTTGTTAAAGGTAACAATAATATACCAAATCAAACACCTTTTATTTGTTTGTTTTCATTCATGAATTTGTTATTGCAGGATCTGAGTACTCTTCATCCGCCAACATTCAAGTCGAGAATAGATCTAATTAAGTATAGGAACGCCCTAATCAAAATGAAAGAATTACGTCATACTTTACTTAACAGAACATATACACCATTACACCCATATACACATCAAGTGTAACAATACGGATATACATTATTTGTTTGAGATACATGCTATAAAATTAAGATACATGATAAAAACGTCATTACTCTTACATCTAATTTCATTACTATAAAGAAGATATACATTATATATTTTCTGAGATACAATGATAACAACAATAAGATACATGTCAACAAAATCATTAATCGTAAATCTAAGATCATTAATCTTAAAAAGATAATGCGAAGAAGATGAATTTTACGATTAGAGAATTATTATGGTTTTATGATTTCGTTATTATAGGAAAATTTGTTAGAGTTAATACGGAAAGGATGTTGTAAATCCGTATGATTTGATAATGACTTTGATGATTGTATTTACAATAAAAAAGAAATTAGAGAAGTAAATTAATTATTTGACAACACATGTTTTATTTAGCTTTGAAATTGACGTCTCGTACACTGTCAGAGAACACCATATCCACAAAAATATGATCCCGACAAATATCACATGAATAAATACTTTTAAAATATTAGAAAAGATACACTAATGTTAATATGAAAACAAAAATCCTATACGTACTAAATTTGAGTGTAAAAGAAAGGGAGAAATAAATTTCACCTCAATACTTCAATAATTGACCTCTATCTCTCTTTAAAGTTATTATTAAATTATTTACATGATCAAAATTTGAGTTTTTTTTTTAACAAAAAGAACCAAATTTACCAAGGTGAAAGAAACATTTGGGTACATATGGTCCTACGAATATGAAAACAATGATAATAGTTGAAAATATTAGAAAATATACCTATTTTACTACGTACAATTATTTTTAAAAGTTATTTACCCCTTTAAATTTTGGGGTGCCCACTCTTATTTAATCGGTTATTGATCAAAATCAATTTAACTGATGTTTTAATTATCAAAACAAAATTGAACCAAACATGCTTTATATTTATCGGTTTCAGTTTGGTATGATTCGGTTATTAGTTTTTAACCATACACAAAAGAAATTTAAAAAATTCATTCAAAAGATGGAAAAAAATAATAGTTCATTCAAAACATAAAAAATAGTTAGAATGACTAACATTATCGAAAATTTAATCACCAAATTTACAAGTGAATAAAACTTCTAAATTCACCATTTTGGCCTAGAAGGAAGAAACAGTGACATCCTAGTCCCGCCAAAATTATCAGACATTCATATACATGAAACCAGTAAGATAAATATTTTCGTATTTGAAATTTTTTATTTCATAAATAAATTATAATAAATTTTGATGAAAGCATATATAAGATATTTAAAATTGTTTATAAAAATAACATATCATGCATGTATAATCATAAAATATATGTATATAATTAGTGGACGTTTATTTCTTCGATTTTTTTTTTAACAAAACTAAATACTATTTATTTTTAAAATCTAAAATCAAACTCAAACCAAAAAATAAATATATTGATTTGATTTTTCAATTTGAATTGATTTTTATCCGAATCGCGAACCTTCCAAAAGACAATGAATTTGTAGGACCCCTTCTTGTTGTCAATGTATAAGGCGTCTACTTCAGAATATGACTCAATAATAACCGTATGACCCATTAGTGTTTCTTTCACCTAAATAATTTGTGCTAAATTTATTTCTTCATTTCTTTTCACCCACTCGTTTTTTCTTTCGTTTTTTGTTACTTCAAAGAAGTCTAATAACCAAACTTTTCTTTGTAATTGTAACAAAGTTATTAAAGCAGTTGTTTTAAGCCTTTTCAAAATAGAAAGTTCCAAATATTTTTATTATTTTTGGTTTTCATATTATAAAATTATGAATAAAAGATACTAAAGTTATTTTCTTTTGAATTATTGGAGGAGTTAATGACTTATTCAGAAAAATAATCCAAAATTTATAATATAAATGTAATATATGAAGATGAATCATTTGATAATGACTTTGATAGTTGTATGTAGAAAAAGAAATTAGAAAAAATGTAAAGTTTTGCCTTTTAAATATTGCTTTAAAACCTAAATTGTTACATCACCATTATAAAGGCCAAATCAATATCTCATTTAGTCATTCTTATCTTAAAAAGTAATGGTGAACTTGGTCATCTTTATCGTGTTGAGAGTTTAAATTTATCTATGCATATAAGATATATAATTGACCTACTTGTAAGTTGTCTATTAAACCCAAAAAATATTTTGTTTTTATTAATTTTTAAAAAACTTGTACCCTTTGTTATTTTATTGACAATTTGCACTAAAATAACTAAAACATATTTAAAATAAATTTCTCGATAAACAAAAGAAAGCAACCCCACCCCATATTCCAGCCATCATCTTCGTCGCACCATTTTCGGTTCTCAAACTATGTAATATATATATCGTCGCCCCATTTTCAATTCTCAAACTATTTAATATATATATATATATATATATATATATATATATATATATATATTGAATTTACTAATGAGATAACTGTTAAAAAGATACCTAAACTATACCCTTTTTATGATTTTTTATACCTAAACTATTGGGGGTCTGAGTTTCATACTTAAACTATCACTTATATCTCAATGATGTGTGTAACACACTCTTTTATTTATTTGAAAAACTTAAAATATGACATTCCACATAGACAAAATATCCATCTTGACAAAAATTAAACAAATTATTAATATTAGTAAAAGAGTTATAGATTAACGTATTACAATCACCAAAATAAGAAAGAGATTTTTTTTTTTTCAAAATATCACCCCACTCCACACTCCCCCCCCCCCCCCCCAACTATTCCCCGTCCTTCTATTTTTCTAAATTTCGTTTATAAAATATTTTTTAAATGTTCATACTTCGCCCGCCCCCCTCCCCCCAACCCCACCCACTCCTTTACAAAAAACATATATACTTTTTTTATAAAAAAAATTCTATCTCACCCCATCTGACCCTCCGCACCTAATTTTTTTAATTTTATATATATATATATATTCTCATTTTGTGTTAGATATGTACATATATTTTTAGGAAAATATTTTTTCTACTTGCATACAGAATATAATAGAAATAAAAATTTCATTTTAAAAAAGGCCTTGCGGCAAGTAACAATATTTTCCAAAAAACATATGTATATATTTAACACAAAATATTAGTTAAAGGTTATAGATTAAATTATTACAATCGCCAAAAAATATTTACTTTTTAACAAAATAAAGTTTTTTTTAAAAAAAAATCACCTCACCCCACCACCACCCCCCTCCCCGACAATCCCCCGTCCTTTTATTTTTTAAAATTTCCTTTATAAAATATTTTTTAAATGTTCATACTTCACCTCCCCACCCCCAAATCCACCCTCTCCTTTCCAAAAAAAATATATATTATTTTAAAAAAATAAATTCTATCTCACCTCATCTAACCCTCCACCCCTAATTTATATTTTTTTTTTTATATTTTCTCGATTTGTGTTAGATATGTACATATATTTTTAAGAAAATATTTTTTCTACTTACGTATAGAATATAACAGAAATAAAAATTTCATTTTAAAGAAAGTCTTGCAACAAGTAAAAATATTTCCTAAAAACATATGTATATATTTAACAGAAAACGAGAAAAGAAATTAAAAGTGGAGGGTTAGGTGGGTTGCGGTAAAACTTTCTTTTTTAATGAAAATGAAATAATATCTAAATTATTATTTGAAATGATGTTTTTTTTTTTTGGGCGGAGGGGGGGGGGGGGGGGGATATGAAGTGATTATTTTTAAAAAAAAATTAAAAAGAAATTAAAAATAACACTAAAAATTTGTGTGGGGAGGGGTATAGTGAGAGGAAGTAGTGGAATGAGGAAAGAAAAATAATTTATATTTTATTTTATAATAGATATGTGATAGTAACACATTTATCTTTAATGGGATAAGACACAAGTATCCCCTAGACTATGACCGAAATCCACTGACACACCTAAACTTAATTAGGGTCCTATTACCCTCCCCCATAAACTAATTCAAAATGGAATAAATACATCACAAACACTGACATGACATAGAGAGTGTGCACACTCTCTTGAAGACAAGTGATGAATGCACAAATTGGACACATGCCATTTTTTTATTGGTAACTTTATAATTAGTTAGTACACATATTAATTGATATTAAAACGTATATATATTTAATTATTTTTATTTCTTTCTTTGTAAAATATTTATTTTAATTTCTTTTCACTTTAGACTTCTTTTTAATTTATTTATTATCTTTTCGCTTTTAATTATTTTTTAAAAATTATGTGTATGTTTTTTTTAAAATAATTTAAAAGTGTCCTTTAATTTTAACGTTTTAATTTCTTTTTATGTTTTATTTGATTTCCTTCACTTATTTTGATATCCGTTCAAAATTAACTTATTTTAGATACAAGACATTTAGAATTAAATTGAAATCAAATCAAAACAAAAGACAAAGAAAATAAAATCAATAGATAAATAAAAGAGAAAAAAAAAATGAATGTTGGTAAAAAAAATTTGATACACGGTAAAAATGTATATTAACTTAATTTAAATACGAGATAAAGAAAATAAGAATATTTTTTTATAAAAATATTAAAAAAGAATTCAAAATTTTATTTTTTAAAATTAATTTATAATTAAAAAATAAAAATAATATTTACATACGTGGTGGGCGAGTCTGTACAAATTTTAATTGGGAAGAGGCTTCTAAATGTTGTTTCATCGCATTGCTAACTGAACCCTAAAACTGACAAAAATATGACAGCGCTAGTCGTACACCGTCAAATAACACAATCTCCACAAAAATATGATCCTGACAAATCTCACATGAATAAATAATTTTAAAATATTAGAAAAGATACACTAATGTTAATATGAAAACAAAAATTCTCTCTGTACTAAATTTGAGTGTAAAAGAAAGGGAGAAATAAATTTCACCTCAATACTTCAATAATTGACCTCTATCTCTTCTTAAAGTTGTTATTAAATTATTTACATGATCAAAATTTGAGTTTTTTTTTTTAAAAAAAGAACCAAATTTACCAAGGTGAAAGAAACATTTGGAAACATATGGTCCTACGAATATGAAAACAATGATAATAGTTGAAAATATTAGGAAATATACCTATTTTACTACGTCCAATTATTTTAAATAGTTATTTACTCCTTTAAATTTTGTGGTGCCCGCTCTTATTTAACCGGTTATTGATCAAAATCAATTTAACTGATGTTTTAATTATCAAAACAAAATCTAACCAAACATGCTTTATATTAAGCGGTTTTGGTTGGGTATGATTCGGTTATTAGTTTTAACCATACACAAAAGAAATTTAAAATATTCATTCAAAAGATGGAAAAAAATAACAGTTCATTCAAAACACAAAAAATAGTTAGAACGACTAACATTACCAAAATTTCAATCACTAAATTTACTAGTGAATAAAACCTCTAAATTCATATTTTGGCCTAGAAGGAAGAAACAGTGGCATTCCTAGTCCCACCAAAATTATCATAGATATTCATATACATGAAATCAGTAAGATAAATGTTCTCGTATTTGACGTTTTTTCTTTCATAAATAAATTATAATAAATTTTGATGAAAGCATATATAAGATATTTAAAATTGTTTATAAAAATAACATATGATGCATGTATACTAATAAAATATATGTCTATAATTATTGGACGATTATTTCTTCGATTTTTTTAAACAAAACTAAATACTATTTATTTTTAAAATCTAAAATAAAACTCAAATTAAAACAAATAAAATAAATTGATTTAATTTTTCAATTTGAATTGATTTTTATCCGAATCGTGAACCTTCCTAAAGACCATGAATTTGTAGGACCCCATCTTTTTGTCAATGTATAAGGCGTCTACTTCAGAATATGACTCAATAATAAACGTATGACCCATTAATGTGTCTTTCACCTAAATAATTTGTGCTAAATTTATTTCTTCCTTTCTTTTCATCCACTCTTATTTTCTTCATTTTTTGTTACTTCAAAGGAGTCTAATAACCAAATTTTTTTTGTAATAGTAACGAAGCTATTAAATCAGTTGTTGTTTGCAACAAATTTTAAAGAGACAAAATAAATACAATCACAAAAAAATAATAATGAAGAAACATAATTTTATTCATCAAGATTGCGGGTACAATTCTGTTCCTCTCTTGATTCTACTCTCTTGAGTTTTATCCATGATTCGAGAGCCGTTAGTGGCATATTTTTCGAACTAGGATGATTTAGATTTGACCTCTATATGAATATTCCATGACTTTTGTGGAATATTCAAGATCTTGATCTTTAAAAATACCCTAGAGTTTATGGGATATTTTGAGATGTCTTTTAAGGGAATTTACTACCCTTTATATAGACATAAACTAGGGTTTAGGGTTGAGTAGCCTCCAAGAATTCTAATTGAAACTGAACACACCTTCTAGAGTCCCAATTCGAATTGAACACGTCTTGTAGAGTCCACAAAAATTCAATGTCTATAAATGCCCCCTGCTTCAAGGCTTGTCGGAGTGTAGTCGATGAAACTCAAAGATGAGGCTTGAAGTAATCTTTCTTCCATCGTTGCAGCTTCAGATTTTCAGACTTGATTTATGAGATAAGAGATGAAGGGCAGATTTGGTCCCACTAGGTGTGCCAGAATTTGTAGACAATAAAATTCGCGTCGAGAAAATAATAATCAAGAACGAAAAATTATGCAACAATCGTTTTATTGATTTAAGGTGCAAGTGTTACAATCTCTATGATTCCTCTGAATTCGCCTTTTCAAATATAAATTCAAGGGCTCTTGAGGTTGATCTTGAACTTGAACTTGAACTTTATCTTGATCTTGACTTTTACTTGAATTCAAGGGCTTCGAGCTTGTTCTTGAAACCGATGGTCTTGATCTTGTCTTGAACTTGAATGCTTGAATTCTTAAACTAGTAGCTTTATAGAGAATTTTATGGCGTTTGTACCATAGATTTTCTCTAGCTTCTTGTTTAGAATATTTTTTGGTCTTCTTTCTGAATTATGAGGACCCTATTTATAGGTTTAGAATAGAGGAGTTGCGATTGGAACAGGATTCCCTTCGGCCAATCAAATTTAAGTGACATGGCATATGGGTTCTATGGAGCGGGCTTGTCATCCTTGACACATGTCATGATCCTATTCGCTTCTGTTTGACTTGGCATGCCACGTCATTTTCCATGTGGCACCAAAAAATGGGCCTCTAGGATGAGGTTAAATTGGACTTAGCAAATTGGGCTCGTCTATTGTAACCCAAATCAATTTAATTGGATTTTAATTAAATTCATATTTATTGGACTTAAATAATTAGCTCAATTATATTAATCCATAATATTTTTTTGGACTAATATATTTGTGAATTTAATATAGTCAAAATCATTTTATAAATTTATATTTAATAAATTTTAAATGATTACAGTTGTTTTAAGCCTTTCAAAATACAAAGTTCCAAATATTTTTATTATTTTTTGTTTTCATAGTATAAAATTATGAATAAAAGATACTAAAGTTATTTTCTTTTGAATTATTATAGGAGTTAATGAGTTATTCAGAAAAATAATCCAAAATTTATAATAAAAATGAATGATTTGATAATGACTTTGATAGTTGTATTTAGAAAAAGAAATTAGAAAAAGTGTAAAGTTTTTCCTTTTAAATATTGCTTTAAAACCTAAATTGTTAAATCACCATTGTTGACACTCAATTTTGGCTCTCTGCATTTGTTTAATTAAAGTTTTAATAATAATAATAATAATAATAATAATAATAATAATAATAATAATAAAAATATATATATATATATGTTATGAAATTTTTGTAGGAATACGAAAGGATTTTTAATTATTTATTTTTTTGATAAATTTATTTCATAAATATTATTTTTATAAAAATTAAATATATTATATAAATATTACTACTAACTTTCTCGTTTATTAAATTTTACATTAAAAAAATATATTTTTAAGGGTTAACTCGGTTTTTCTAATGATATATAATTTCTATTGTTGCAATAAACATTTTTTACCATTTTTTTTGAAAAAAAATTAGGAAGGCTTAATTAATTAATGAGTTACTAATTTATATTAATTTTATTTTTAGAGTGACTTATTTTATCAACTAAGCTAGTCTTGAAAAATTATTATTTATAATTTAATAAATTATGGCTATTTAATAAAGAAAAGCTTATAATTTAAATAAATTTAATTTGAACAAAACTTGGCAATCCAAGTCTTTTAATTCGGCTAATCCATGTGTGCCATGCAGGCGAGCACATGGATGGTGCTTCTTAACTTTTAATCTCAACCCTCTATTTTAATCCAACGGCTTTAATTAACTCATCTTTTTAATATATATATGTGTATATATATATATATATATATATATATAAATTATTATTAATAATTATTTTAAATCCTTTATTTATTAGCAGTCTGATCAAACGACCGAGACCAAACCAAAGACTTTTTCATCTTTTCCCAAAAAGGAAAAAACCCCATAGCCCAACTCTCCTCTCTCTCTTCAATAACCAGCGTTTCTTCCCAGAACAAAAGAATGATCTTTCCCAGAACTTTCTCCTTTCCCAAACACCTCTTCCTCTTCACCAAAACGACGTCCCAAACTCGTCTGCTTCACAGAAACATCTTCTCCATGGCCGCCCACCCTATGCTAGCTACGACTTCTCCTGCCCCAAGCTCCTTTCCCATCACCGCCCCACGTGCTCCCCCATCCCCTTCGTCAGAGAACGACTCTAGGCCGTCGAAAAATGTCCCATCAAGTCACTCAAACCTCTCAAATCGACCTGAAAAGGTCAATTTGTGAGAAAAATTTCTTCTCCGTCAAGATTTCTTTGCTGAGATTTGTGTTTCCAAGAATTCAAATTTTGAATTCTTGGAGCCCAAATTGACTATAAAAGATGGACTCTGGTTCTCAACAAGTGTCATGACCCGAGTCTACACCCTGGATGTGGCCGACACTCAAGAACCATTGCTGGTCCCCAAGCGAACCCTCATCCTGGCTGACTACAAGCGAAAGACTAACTTAAGCAAGCAAAAGCTTAAAACTGAAATAAAAGTTCATAAAACGTAAATACAAACTTTAAATCCAAAGAAAACTCTGTATAATAAAATATCTACAACTCGCCATAAAAAGGCAACTTTAGTTTTTAAAATATTTAATAAAATAAATGATACAGACTTCTCAACTATACTAACTATCTATGAAGCCTCTAACTGATAAGGATGGAAGTCGGGACAAGACCCACGACATCCTAACAACTGATATAACTGAAAGGTAAATAAAACCCTTTAGAAACAATGAGGCTTACCATAGCTAACTCGAACTCCCGGATGTATCAACGAAGCTCCTGTTGATGATCCTGAATACATGTGTCTGTATCATGATAAGATGCAGGCCAAATGGCTCAGTACGTGGAATGTACGAGCATATAAGGGGAATTCTAAAACATAAACATAAGCTTGAAACTTGATAAAATGGAAACATACTTACCTCTTCTCAAACTTTCTCAACTCAAGGAAGAATCAAGGATACTCAAAACTACTCAAACTTACTCAACTCAGAAGTATTCAAGGATAAGATACTCAACTAAGAGATTAGATACTCAACTCAAGGATTGATACTCAACTCAAAGATTAGATACTCAACTCAATATAAAGCAACAATAAGAGATGCAATATATAGAAAACTTTATAAAAAAGTAAAAACAACTTAGTTCGTTAAAGAAAGTGCGATAACAAACTCAACTTTACTCATATCATAAAAAGACATATCAGGCTCCCTCTCAAAGTCTACTTGTGCAATGTATGAATGAAGTCCCAAACCCCCATTCATACTAAGAAGAACTCCTTGAGGAACCATGCAATTATTACTGTGGGAGATTCTCTAACCGATAACCACCACTATAAGCCTAAGTGGTGATACAACGTCTTGCCCACGCTGCTAGAACTGTCCTATACTTTGCCGTCATATAAAACTCTTAACTAAGTGGACCCACTAGTCTATGCTAAAAGCATCTTAAGGATTCATCTAAAAAGTATGATCCTTTACTACCCATGATGGATACATGGTTTATGGAGACTTGAGTTAATATGAACTCGCATACTCATATCGATGCTCAATACTACTCCTAAAAATATACTTAGCTCATATGTTTTTAAAACAAAACTCTTTCTTTGGTTTGAGATAATTACTCAAAACTTAGCTTAAAAGCTTTCTTGGAATCGATGTTCCCTTTTCTTGCTCAAATGTGAAAACATTTATAAACTCTTTGGGAATACTTAGTCCCCATATACTTTTGAAGAAAATGACTTCAAACTTTACTCTTTCCTCTTTACTGAACTCAAAGCTTTAAGTCTTAAAACAAAGTTTAAACATTTGTAAAAGACTTCTTAAGATATGATTCATGCCGAATTAGGGACATGAATGACTCAATGCAAGGTTTTCAATAACCATAGATAGAACTCAATACTTGGAACTTAAGAGCTTCAATGATACTACTCATTTAAAGAATTCTCAACTCAAAGGGTTCACGTGGAATTATAAGCATGAACTTCTTAACTCAAGAACTCAAAGATACTTCTCAAAAGTTCTTAGGAACTCAACACTTAAAGGCTTAAAACTTGAAGATACCACTTCTCTGAAAGATGCTCAATTTATGAAATTCACGCGGAATTATAGGCATGAAACAACTCGACTCGGTGGTCTACATAACAACATGGACTCATGCATACGACTCTTCTCATTCTCTTACTTACTTTCTTAGAACTTAGTTCGAATTGATAGTTGATCTCAAAGGATTCACAATTGAACTCAAAGCCTTACTTGAACTTTACTCTTAACTCTCTCGTGAATGTGAATTATGAATTCAAGAGTTTTGGTTCATGCTATGAAGGATCTCATGATGACAAAGTAGACTCATGAGTACATTCTCCTCATCCTTACACTCACTTGCTCGAGTCTTGAAACAAGTTACTAGAGGTTGTAGAAGACTCCTCAAAAGGACTCTAAGGGACCTTATCAAAAAAGGTTTGAAAGAACTCTCAAACTTGACTCTCAGCTCTACCTTGAATTTGATTTATGAATTCAAGGTTATGATCATGTTAGGAATGATTTTAGGTGTTTAGAAGTAGCTTAGAGTAGTTAGCATCGAAAAGGAGTGAAGGTGCACTTTAAACGAACTCAAACGGGGCAACCGACGACAAACTGGATGGGCAGGAGACCCTAGGGCTATGGGTGGCACGGAGCGCCAGACCCTAACATTCAGAGGAGGGTTTGGGGAGCTCTGGCAGGCGCATCGCGCCAGGCCCCCAACCCAGAAAATCTAACGAACTTCTTTGCTCGTTTTCTCACCCTAACTTGCCTAGAATCGAACAATTTCTTCTCCAATCACTTAGAATCAATTACTTAACATAAGTACACTCTAATCTACTCAATACATCCCTTATAACACTCACTTTGATCTCAAGAAATCATCCAAAACCCAACACAACAAGATTTAGAATGAACTTCAAGAACACCTATCAAGAACTTATCAAGAACTCTAATCTTTCAACTTCAAGAATGAAATTTGAGCTGAAAGTAACATGTTTGACATGTGGGTGAACAAACCCAAAACTATGGAAGCCTACATACCTCTTAGGGATTCAATCCATGGCGAAAATCCACAACAAGACGCAAGAATCTCAATGAACGCTTGATCCTCTCCTTTTTCCTCCTCTTTTCTCTTCTTTTCTCTCAACTAAGACCCTAGGTGTAAACTAGGATTATAAAACTGAACCTAATAGGATTATACCCTTAAAATATTACTAAAAACGAATTAAATCTGATTGCGTAAGGAAAAGACCAAAGTACCCCTCACTATTTCTGGCTAACCTTCCTTAACTGGACAGCCTAACTTCAAAAGGTCATATCTCACTCATCCGACCTCGAAACTTAGCAAACTCGGCGGCGTTGGAAAGATAATTCAAATATATTCCCTACGGTATCTGGTAGCACACCTAACTCACCCTGAGCTAGGAGTTACCGTTGTTTGAAGTCGACCCAAAACTCATACTTAGCTTAACTTGCAAAATTTCAGATTTTGCTATTTCTAATTCGATTCTCTTTGGAACTCAAGGTGCTACATCTAGTGACCTTAACACCTAAGAAATTTTAATTCCTCAGTAAAATCCTACTCACAACGAAGGATGGTTCAAGTCTTAGTTCGAAAAATTTTCTAGGGTATTACATCTAGGATCATCCATCAACGTCCAAAAACAATCCGGAAAACAGGGAAAAAAAAACAAGTAAGAAATCCAGAAAAGGTTGGAAAAATCACCCAGTGCAACAGATTTTAAGGTTATTAACTTTTGTTCTCTTTTTCCGTTTCTTCTTCGAGTTGAAGTTTGAATTCGAAGTAGAAATCTTTTCACGTCAAAGCTTTAGTTTGCTGCTCCACACAAGGTAAGAAATCGCCCTACATTTACATTTTTTTAAGTTTTCTTTTTCTATTTTTGGAGATAAATTATAGTTACTCTGTGTCGTTATCTTGATTCTGCTTATTAAAATTCATTTGCTATTCTGAGTATATACATAAAATGGTTATTATGAGATAATTTCAATTAGAGGGATTGTTGATTAGTCTATCTGATATGTGAGGTATGCCTGTTAAATATCTTTTATACAAATTAATTAGTTTTAGGTATTAAACTTAAGCCACGCCACTATTTTTGCGATCTATATAACTGAAGTTGGTCTGGCTTTCTTGTTTGAAAATCTTTGCACGTCCATGTAACTAAGGGTGTATGTTTATGAGGTTAAAAATTATGAGTCGATGAATTGTTATATATCTTAATTACCATGACCATGAATTAGTTAATAAATCAATCTCATATGAATCAAAAGAGAAGAAGAATGATATAGTCTGTTGAGTATATGCTTCTCAAGATGATCTGGTTGCTTATTTCTATTCCATCGAACCCTATGCACAATACATTGTTGCTACTATTTTATCAAAGGTCAGCATATAAAATATCTTGAGGTGTTGCCTTATTTAAAGGACACAATTCATATTTGTTTGAAGAGAACAAAGCATACATTATTTGCAGTATTCTGTTTATCTTTTTTTTAGAATAACAAATATGTATGAAGGCTTATCTTGTACAATTTGTGACTTAGATCCCCTATGCATATGAGCAGTAAAATAGTAGATGATAACTACGTTTTGACAGTAAAATAAGATGTGGGTTATATGTTTATGTAAAATTTATTTCTTCTGCGATTATTTAAAATTTCATGCTCTAAACTAATGCCACACAATTTAGTTTAAATCTGTTCCTTTTTTGATGTGTATTAAGTTTGAGATTTTCTCCTCACCATAGGCTTAAGAACTCTGCTTTTTATGTATTCTTTCCTAGAGTAAAATATGGCCTTTTAACCCTTTGTTTTCTTTAGTATATAAAAGGTGTAGTGTAAGCATATTAGCCAACACCTCCTTGTTTAATCTTAATAGGTCGGCGAATGATTTCCTAAAAGAACACCCTTTGTAGTAACTTATATAAATCATCAGTTTTGCTGTTACATTTCTATTAATAGACATATTTTTGAAGTGATTATTTTCTTAGTTTGATGAATAATGTCTAGCGAAGCTTTTAGAGCATGTAGTACTCAACTGATGTGCTAGATTGTTGACTTCTAATTATTAAAATCTTGTTGATCGTTATGATTATTGTTGGCATGATACCCCCCCTTTTTTTTCTCCTTTTCTCAATATATGAATGTCTATAATTAGGAATATTGTTGTCAGCTTTAGTCGCATTCTTCATTATAATACTTGTACATGTGTCTAAGCGTGTCATTAATAGAGACTATTATTTGGATGTACCTCTCTTTCTAACTCTTATTTATTTTCTCATGTTTCATGTACCACCGGAGAGTTGGAGTTTCTACTTTAGAACTCATTATTGGCCTAAAATATTAGGCCAACAACAATTAGGATCATCACAACACTTGGAGTCTCGTAAATTAGGAGTCCAATAATTCTTAGCCTTTCATTAGTAGTCTTAATTATATTGTTATGATATGTTGGCTAGCCTTTACTAAGTCTACATAACTCTTAAGTTTTGATATATTAAATTGCTTGTCATATACTTTGAAGATTATATATGTGAGCTAATACTATTTGGTTTATAAATTTAGTCGAAACATTTTTAGAACAAATGATACAAAATATTTTCTTTAAAAAGGGGTCAACATTTTTACTTATAACATTCTTTCATTCCTACGAATGGTCCTACGAATATGAAAACAATGATAATAGTTGAAAATATTAGGAAATATACCTATTTTACTATGTCCAATTATTTTTTAAAAAGTTATTTACTCCTTTAAATTTTGTGGTGCCCGCTCTTATTTAACCGGTTATTGATCAAAATCAATTTAACTGATGCTTTAATTATCAAAACAAAAGCGAACCAAACATGTTTTACATTAATCGATTTCGGTTCGGTATGATTCGACTATTAGTTTTTAACCATACACAAAAGAAATTTAAAAATTCATTCAAAAGATGGAAATATATAACAGTTCATTCAAAAGGCAAAAAATAGTTAGAACGACTAACATTACCGAAATTTCAATCACTAAATTTACTAGTGAATAAAACCTCTAAATTCACATTGTGGCCTAGAAGGAAGAAACAATGACATTCCTAGTCCCACTAAAATTATCATAGACACTTATAATACATGAAATCAGTAAGATAAATGTTCTCGTATTGGATGTTTTTTCTTTTATAAATAAATTATAATAAATTTTGATAAAAACATGTAATGACATGATTCCGTCATTAGGGAAAAGCCAATGGGGAAGGAATTGGGGCCAGAAAACTTTTGAGTAGTAACTTGGGAATTCCTAGCCTAGTCCAGATTTGGACGAAATTTGAGTCAGTGAGGTCTAGGGAAATATAGTAATGTATGAGAGATCTACTTATGAATTTGATCGCATGAGTAGATAGATAAGATGTTAAGGAACCCGCACGACTTTACATAATCGAATTTGGGCGAGTAGAACTCCCGAAACTGACCTTAGCGTGAAAGGGTAGTTTTTGAATGTTATGAGTTGAAGGTGTGTTGTGAAATGGGGGTTTGAAACTCTAATTCCGATGTTCTATCTCCACGCAAGCTGCTAGTGCGGGATTAATCCCGTCAGGGCAGGGCCGCTGTGGTGGGATTGGCTCAGTTGTAGCGGGTCAGTCGCGACTTAAGTCGTAAATAAACCCCAAAAACGTTATTATTCTACAACTTTCGTTCTTGACAGCTAAGAAACGAACCAAGACAAGTTCTTGACAGTTTTCCACCTCTTCTACCGCTAAAGGTAAGGTTTTCACTCCTCTAATTCGTTTTTTGATCTGTAGAACTTATATTTATACTTGATTATCATTGGGGGAGGGTTTTGACCTGAACTCATGGTGGAAAAAGTCCTAAGTTGGGTATTGGGATCTTGGGTTTGGCCTAGGGTTGATGATTTCGATTGTAATTCGGTAATTAAGCCTCGTTTATTGATCCTTGCATGAAATTGTTGTTTTTATACCATGAACAAGCGAAAAGAATCCAGAAAGGGAAGATTCAAGTGCCTTAGGGGGATTCAAGCTTGGTTTCGAGGTAGGTGATGGTTTGATTTCATGTTTGTGTGATGTATGTGGGTATTTGCTTCATTGTAATGCATGTATGTATGTGCATGTGGCACTATTGATCAAACCTAATGTAAATGAGTATGAATGAATGCTTGTATGCCATGAATCAACACTTGATTGTATGATTATAAAAATATACATTGTGATTGTGATTGTGATTGTGGTATGATGATTGGACCGTGGATTGTGATTATGAAAATATACGGTTGATAGATCAGGGGATTGTGTTATATGGTTAAAATGATCAATTGTATCAGGTATTGAGCATTTGAAAGGATTTACACCTCGGTTGAGTTGTAAAGTTTATTACTGTTGATTGTTAAGTACCTAAGAAAGGTTTTCATTTAAAAGTGTTGGTTTAGAGTAAGGTAAATGGTCGGAGTGTTTATGATGGTTGTTAGTATTGAGAGTGTGGACTTCAGTGGAATGATGTGAAGAGTATGTGGAGTCAACTCAATGGAAATGACTGGTATCGACTCTTTAGAGGCAAACCTTCTGTAAAACTCTTATGTGACAATCTATTTCATTTTGCACATGGTGGTGAGTATGTTTTACTAGTTATGCTCATGTGTGTTTTCACTTTTGTGGATGGATCCCTAGTGGTGGACCAGGGGTACCAATCTAGCGATGTTTTGGAAGATTTGGTTATTTCAGATGACATATTTGGTGTTGTCTTGCAGTTGTTAAAGTATTTCAGTGGTTCTACATGTACCCCTTTGCTTATGAGAATTCATAGAAGAGTTACCATGCATAATTATGGTTGTCTGACAATCTTAATATTCATCTTGTCGTCGAAGTCATGTAACGATTATGTGTGGTTGAATGTGGGGATCATTGAGTCCAATTATATTGTTCTTAATGGTAATCTACAATCACAATTACTAAACCTAGCATTTTGATAGTGTTGTTAGAGTGTTTGTATGCTTGGACATATCCCTCGATGAGTATGTGATATCTAAAGATAAATTTTTTATAACTTAAGCTCATGAGAATTTATGTTGTGAGATGGAAATGTTGATAAGAACTATGATTGTGTGGGTATTATGGTGTGTGTTTATTGGTTCAGGTTCTCTTCTAATTGTAGCGGGTATTGATTTAGAATTTTATCATGATTATGTGAGAAAGGATTCGTCCTGATGAGTGGGTCAAGGTCCTTGATAACATATTGAAGACGTATGTACGATCAACTTTGGTGGTTATTGGAAATCGCTTTTGTTGTTAGTTAAGTTTACATACAACAAAAATTATCACTCGAGTATTGAGATGACTTCATTGAGGCATTATATGAGAGGATGTGTAGGTTTTCAATTGGTTGGTTTGGGGGACGGAGATTACATCATAAAGCTAAGTGAGACTCAGTTTTGTTAAACAAAGATCTTTAGTATAATGAGGAACCGATTGCAATCCTTAATCATGATATATGGAAGCTGAGGACCAAGGAGATAAAGTTCGTGAAAGTTTAATGGAAGCATCGTCTGATAGAAGAAGCAACTTGGGAAATTGACAAGTATCCCCAGTTATTCGACGATTCAAATACTACTTTACTCTTGCCTTAGCCAAGCTTTTCCTAGTTTATCAATCGGGGACGAGTGATGGATAAATTGGTAACTATTGTAACGACCTAATTCTATCGTTAGGGAAAAGTCAATTGGGAAGGAATTGTGGCCAGAAAACTTTTGAGTAGTAACTTGGGAATTCCTAGCCTAGTCCAGATTTGGACGAAATATGAGTCAGTGAGGTCTAGGGAAATCTGGTAATGTATGAGAGATCTAATTATGAATTTGATCACATGAACAGATAGCTAAGACGTTAAGGAACCAGTACGACTTTATGGAATCAAATTCGGGTGAGTAGAACTCCCAAAATTGACCTTAGCGTGATCGGGTAGTTTTTGAATGTCATGAGTTGATGGTGTTTTGTGAAATTGGGGTTTGAAACTCTGATTCCGACATTCTATCTCCGCGCGAGCCGCCAAGGCGGAACGGGGTTCGCTGTAGAGGGCCAATCGCGACTTAAGTCGAAATTAAACCCCATAAATGTTATTATTCTGCAACTTTCGTTCTTGAGAGCTAAGAAACGAACCAGGACAAGTTCTTGACAGTTTTCCACCTCTTCTAGCGCTAAAGGTAAGATTTTCACTCCCCTAATCCGTTTTTCGATCCGTAGAACTTAGATTTATGGGGGATTATGTTTTGACCTGAAACTAATGGTGGAAAAATTCCTAAGTTGGGTATTGGGATCTTAGGTATGGCATAGGGTTGATGATTTCAATTGTAATCTGGGTAATTAGCCCTCGTTTATTGATCCTTGCATTAATTTTTTATTTTTAAAGAACGAACAAGTGGAAAAAATTCAGAAAGGGAATATTTAAATGCCTTAGGGGGATTCAAGCTTGGTTTCGAGGTATATATAGTTTGATTTCATGTTTGTGTGATGTATGTGGGTATTTGCTTCATTGTAATGCATATATGTGAATGTAACACTATTGATCAAACATAATGTAAATGAGTATGAATGAACGATTGTATGTCATGAATCAACACTTGATTGTATGATTATGAGAATGTACATTGGGATTGTGGTATGATGATTGGACTGGGTGTCACATTCCGACACACTTACTGGGATCGGGTGTCACGTACCGACACATATATTTGATCGGGTGTCACATTCCGACACACTAATTGGGATCGGGTGTCATGTACTGACACATATATTGGACCAGATGTCATGTTCGACACGCTGATTGGGATCGGGTGTAACATTCCGGCACACTAACAGTTTGGATATGGGTTCTATGAGAGAACTATTGAATTGTCATAATTACTTGTATTGAGAATGTGAAATTGTACATTGCTCCTGAAATGATAACCAATGTGTATATATATTATGTACATGCATGTTTGCTATGTTGTGACTGCTTATATATGTTTTGCTTACTAGAATGGCCGCTTGATCCAATCAGTACATTGTGGTTGTGTACTAATACTGTACTTGCTCGTTCTTTGTTGAGTGCAGGGCATCTTCAAACGGCTACGAGCAGACCTCAACTAGGAGATATCTGGTCGAGACCGGATTCAAGGGTGAGCTAGTTCTTTCAGGCTGCCATGGATCCTTCGATTTTGTTTAGTCCATTCTGTTCGGAGTTAGACATTTCTTTAGTAGTTGTTTATGTTGGTTGGGGTTGTACCCCTTTTCTTAGACTTGTTGAACTTTAGATGTTTTGGTACAATGACTTTCAGGTTCTAGGGGTTATTTCCGCATTAGTAGTTAGATGTTAGTTGAACTCCTGGAGTTTATGGAAACTCTGTATTATTTATTTAGTTATTTAAACCTGCTTCCGTAGCTTTAAATGTTTAGCTTTTGGTTAAATTGCTTGGTTGGGTTGTAGTAATGGTTTTCCCACAGGAGGGTTAGTGTGGGTGAAGTCACGACGATCTGGATAGTGACAAAACATATATAAGATATTTAAAATTGTTTATACAAATAACATATTATGCATGTATAATAATAAAATATATGTATATAATTATTGGACGATTATTTCGTCGGGTTTTTTTTAAACAAAACTAAATACTATTTCATTTTAAAATCTAAAATCAAACTCAAACCAAAAAAATAAATAATTTGATTTGATTTTTCAATTTAAATTGATTTTTATCTGAATTGTGAACCTTCCTAAGGACCATGAATTTGTAGGACCCCATCTTTTTGTCAATGTATAAGGCGTCTACTTCAGAATATGACTCAATATAAACGTATGACCCATTAATGTTTCTTTCACCTAAATAATTTGGGCTCAATTTATTTCTTCCTTTCTTTTCACCCACTCTTTTTTTCTTCGTTTTTTACTACTTCAAAGGAGTCTAATAACCAAACTTTTCTTTGTAATTGTAACGAAGCTATTAAAGCAATTCTTTTAAGCCTTTCAAAATAGAAAGTTTCAAATATTTTTATTATTTTTTGTTTTCATATTATAAAATTATGAATAAAAGATACTACAGTTATTTTCTTTTGAATTGTTGTAGGAGTTAATGAGTTATTTAGAAAAATAAATTTATAATAAAAATGTAATATAGAAAAATGAATCATTTGATAGTTGTATTTACAAAAAAGAGTTTAGAGAAAATGTAAACTAATTATTTGCACGTGTTTTATTTAGCTTTGAAATTGATGTCTCTGTTAAGAACACGGTCTCCACAAAAATATGATCCTCACATATATCACATGAATAAATAATATTAAAATATTAAAAGAAAAAATACGCTAACGTTAATATGGAAAAAAATATATATCTTTTACGTACTAAATTTGAGTGTAAAAGAAAGGGAGAAATAAATATAGGAAAATAGTGAAATATTTGGGATCGTATTGATGTTTTTCTCGGAGAGAAGTATTGTTAACACTCTTAAACTTTGCTTGAATTATTAGTTTCATTCTCAAATTATTAACAACATTAAATAGATTCTTTTACTTGATTAGTTGAACTTAAATACACTACTGATCTTGCAACATGAGTGAATTACAACTCCTAAATTTTCGCCAAATTTTGGCTGTTTTCCACACTTCTCTTGACTTTTTACTAAGAGTACTTTCATGCTCCTATAAGAGTTTGACGTACACCACTTGTTATGCCATGTTGCAGATAGGGGGTGTATTTAAGTTTAGTCAGTCAAGTAGAGAGATGCTTTTAAGACTATCAATAATTCAACAACAAAACTAATAATTTACATCGAGTTTAAGAATATTTTCGATACATCTTTTTTTTTTTTTTTTGAAGTGGATGTCACATTGCCAAAAAGATGGGTTCCACAAATTTAAGATCCTAACAAATACCAAATAGTGTTAAACATTTTAAGAAAAATATACTCCATCCGTTTAGAAAAAATATGACCTCATTTCCTTTTTAGTCTGTTTAAAAAAGAATGATCCTTTTCCTTTTTTGTCAACACGTTAATTTCAACTTTCCATATGGCATGTTTAAGGCCAGAAGAATAAAGGACATTTTGGTAAATTTGATATAATTTTAATTTAGAACTACAAGATTTAAAAGTCTTCTTTCTTTTCTTAAACTCTGTTTCAAGTCAAACTAGGACATTCTTTTTGAAACGGAGGAAATATTAAATATCTGTCATCTCACTATGTGGGATCCAAAGAAAATAATGTGCAATGACCTTAAACTTATCACGAAGGATTAGATATTATATCCTAAAAATCCCAAGTTTAAGTAGCCCATAACAAAGTAAAATTTAAAAAAATACAGATGCAACACAAACAATATAACAAAATCATTACATACACCATAACATTGAGGAAGAGTAACAACCCTAAAATAATGTGATGATCAAAGCAAAGAAAAACATGATTTAACAGAAATTAACGAGCAAGACACTATGCAATTAATATTAATGATATTGAGATGCAAGACATTTAATTATCTACTAACTTTATGATCCAATCCATTATTTTTATGTTCTTTTTTATCAATAATGACCTCAATAAATTACAAATATATTATATCTTATCTAATCATTTAAGCTCAATACTTTTTTCATTTTCTATCTCTCCTTAAAAGTGTTATCAACTTATTTACATGATTAAAATCTATATATAACCATACAGTTGAATGAGAAAATGGTGACGTGGCGCTCTCTATGAGCTTCAATCCTATTTATCTTTTTTATGGTTTTTTTTTGTCATTTTTCTAATTTTAAAATACAAAAAAATCATCTAAATATTAAAGATAGTGATATTTGATTCTTTCTTCATCAATAACCATATTTAATTTATTTTATCATTAATGCTATTATTCTCTTTTTCTATAATATTTCCAATTTCTTCTTTACTCTTTTCTTCCCAAAATCTCACCATTAATGATATTTATATCATTTCCTTAAATCACTTCTTTTTCACTCTTTTTTTAAATTTATTCAATTCAAGATATAATATAAAAGGTATTTTTTTTAAATATTTTTGTACGATTTTCCCTTAAATCTCATTATCAATGATGTTTATAACATATTTTTAATAAATCACTAATTTAGTACTTTTCCTTTCTTTGTTCTTTTTTTACTTATTTTTATTTATTTATTCAATTCAAGAAATTTATATATCTATATAATATAAGGTATTTCTGTTATCTTCTTTATTTGTATTTTTCCTTTTGTATATACATATCTTTTGTGGTTTTTTTTTTATACTTTTTTTCTAATTTTAAAAGACTTGATTTCATTTAAAATATTTACAAAACATTAAACATAGTCAATTAACCGTAAAGCTCAATTTGCTGAAACTCCTCTATTATGTGCCTATAAAGACATATTAATTTGAAGAAACGAAATAATAAAGCTTATTAACTTTAGAAATTAGTAACGGTAATCATAAGTTAAAGTTTATGGGCACATTAATTTTTTAAATATTATTTTGTCTCTGCAACTTCATATCACCAATAATATCTATCAATTATCATATTGAAATCTTTTATTTCTTCAACTTGTCTCTTCTTCGTATCTAAATATTACAAACCAAAAATCTTGATAATCATTTATGTTGTCAATTTGATGATGGGTAGATTTTATATTTTTGCGTTCGTCATCAAATTATCTTCACGAATTCACTAATCAACAAAAAAAAAGATATCACTTGCTGGATTTTGTTACATGCAAGGCATCAACTTTTTAAAAAGTCTTCATGTTCATTAATGTTTATTCTGCCTTTTTTATTCTCTTTGGTCTTTTTTTTTTCCCATTATTTTAGGTAAGCAGATTTTTTTTATGAGTATAGTTATTAAGATGTGCTAAATTATCAAAAAGGATTGAATATGGATGTTGAATGGGAAACTATCTTATTGTATTGAAATTGATTAATTTTATTATTGTCATTCTTTCTGCATATGTATGATTGGTTTTAGTGTTTGAAAATTGTTTGGTTAAATTCAAACTCTTGTGTCTTATGTTTGGGTCAAGATTTATTCCTCAATAAAAGAGTATGAATTGAATGAAAATAATTTAAGCAAGGATAAACTTATTTTATTACTATTATAATAGGGTAATTTACTATAATGAAATTCTCGAGTTTTATTATTAACAGACAGTCTTAGATGAATTAAATATTTTACTTAATCAATATGTTTTATTTCTTCCGGTTATTATATATATTTAAGTGGAAGTTTGATTTTTTATGAGGATTTGCAAATTTTTATACGCACATGTTGCATCTTCTTCTTTCTTATTAAATTTCATGTTCATTCCGTTTCTTTCCATTCCATAATTCAAATAAAAAAAATCTGTATATTTTATTTGTGGTGTTACAATACAACAGATTGCATGCATTATTTTGTACAATTTTGCCAGTAAATTTAGTCCAAAATAATGCAAAAAAGGTTAGTACATATTTTCCTTCTAATAATGTTTTGTCAGTAAGTTAAAATCAAATAATAAGGTGTAGTTGAACTTTCTTTCACAAGACAATGAGATACAATCTAAAATATCTAAGCACGAACATGGTACAAATTACTAACAACATTGTTTAGTTTTAGTAGAGCAAATGTCTCAATGATGTAGATAGTTAGTCAATTAACCGCTTGAACTTAATACGGTATGCATATGTACAATATGTATATAATACTGTATGATTTATATATATAATTAGAAAAAATAAATAATAAATTTGATTGATTATTTGTGAAACATCCCGATGAAATTAGGGGTATTATATTTAAAATTTTAACTTTTACTTTATTTTCAAGTAGTTAAAAATAAAAAATTACCTTATATGTGCTAATAAGACAAACTTAAATTCATGCATAATACTCTTATATTGATTTATTATCTGTACATGGTGGACAAGGCTCATGGCTTAAGAATGGAGACGGTGTTATGGCCTCCACACTCAATAGGTCATTAGTATTTGCAGATCTTTAATTTTTGATAATAAATATAGTGTACATCATAAATAAAATATTTGATAACCACGCGTAGTGTGACTGAGTTACCTAGTTTGAGTATAAAGAAAAAAAAGGGAGAACCAATCTACCAAAAAGGTGAAAGGAACGTTTGGGAACAAATAGTCCTACCAATATGACCTATTAACGAAAAATACATATTTTACTCCATACAATTGTTTTTAAAAATTATTCACCCACTTTAATTTTTTTAATGAAAAGGAAATATATTCTTTTAATGAAAAGGAAAGATATTTTTTCGACAAAATTGTTGAGTGGAAAAGGTTCACCTAAAACTAAAACTAAAAAAAATCAACTACTAACTCAAATCATTTCAGAAAAATCTCTTATTCTCATAGAGAATAGCTTAGAAGTTGGAGTGTGAGTCTTCTCCATCCCCATATCTATTTTCTAATCTCAATTTATCCCCAAACAGAAAACCCCTAGCTAGTAAAATATTGCTTTAAAATTGCCTTTACATGTAAGATATATAACTGTCACGATCCAGACCGTCGTGATTGACACCGAACCACTACTACAACCCAAACCAAGCAACTAAACCAAAAACTAGAGCATTTAAGGATATGAAAACAAGTTAAATAGCTAAAGACTGAAGTTCCCATAAACTTCCAAAAGATCTAAACAACTAACAATGCGGAAAATACACCTAGAACCTAAAAGTCAATGTACCAAAACATCTAAAGTTCAACAAGTCTAAACAAGAAGGGATACCACCCCCAAACTAATGAGCTAATAACTAACTAGAAAAGTCTATGTTCGAAATAGTGGACATAGACGAAAGAGAACCCATAGCAGCCCAGAAGAAATGGCTCACCCTTGAATTCAAACAATCACTGATCTTCTAGACGAGGTCTGTCAATAGCCACCTGAAGATGCCCTGTACTCAACAAAAATAAAAGCAAATGCAGTATCAGTACAAAACCACAGTGTACTGGTAGGATCACACGGCTATCCCACTAAGTGTAACATACATAATCAATACAACAATATAATCACATGCATATATTGAACATATATGATATTATCATATGCTCAACAATATACATTTACAATAAGTCATTGGTTCTCTCATGGAACCCAAACCCAAACAGTTAGCATACCGGAACGTGGTACGCGATCCAATAGTTATGTCGAAACGTAGCAACCGATCCCATATTTATGCTGGAACGTGGCAACCGATCCCAATTAGTTATGCCGGGATGTGACAACCGATCCATTCAACACACCACAATCACAAACATAAGTACATTCTCATAATCATACAATCGAGTCATGATTCAATGGCATTCGACAATCATATATCCTCATTTATAATAAGTATGATCAATAATGCAACATGTCCATACATACATGTATCATAATGAAGCAAGATAAACATGCATCACATAATCATAGAATTACAACCATCACCTACCTCGAAACAAGCTTGAAACCCTAAGAAACTTGATCCTTCCCTTTTTGGATTCGTTCCGCTTGTTCTTTGTCTACAAATAATCAATGTAATACGAGAATCAATAAATAATCACCAATTACCCGGATTACTAACCATTCTATGAACCCTAGATGAAACTCATGATCCCAATTATCCAAATTAGGGTTGTTTTCACCATAGATTCTAGATCCAAACCTTCCTCCATCGATATTTACCCATTAGATTACGTTATATGGATCGAAAAAATGGATTCGGGGACTTAAAATCTTACCTTTAGCTTGAAGAATGGTGAAAAACGGTCAAGAAGTCATATGGGGTCATCTCCTAGCTCTCAAAGTCGAAAAGTGCAGGATAAAGACGTTTTGGGGGTTTATTTACGACTTTAAGTCGTGTCTGGCTCGCCACAGTGGCCCTCACCCTGTAACAACAGCCCCACCAGAGCGACCAAAATCCCCACCAAGGCGGGTTGCACGAAACAGTGAGCTATTTAATAATTCTCAAAACCCCCATTTCACAACACACCTTCAACCAACGACACTCATAAATACCATTCACGCCAAAGTCAGTTTCGGGAGTTCTACTCACCCGAATTCAATTCTGTAAAGTCGTACGGATTCCTCAACAAGTTATCTATCCCCTCATGTAATAAGCATTATAAATAAATCACCCGATTGTTACCAGATTTCCCTACACCTTAACGACTCTGATTCCATCCAAATCTGGGCTAGGTTGAGAAATCTCAAGTTACTACGAAAAAGTTTTCTGACCCAAAAAAATTTCCCCATTGGCTTTTATATAACGACGGAACCCGGTCGTTACAATAGATACCAATTTACCTATCACTAGTCTTCGAGTGACAAACTTAGGAAAAATAGGCTAAGGAAGGAATGAAGTATTACTTGAATCGACGAACAATTGAGGATACCTGTCTCACATGTCCCTTTCGGTTCCCAAGTAGCTTCCTCAACTGGACGATGCTTTCATTTAACTTTCATGGACTTAATCTCCTTGGTCCTAAACTTACACACATCATGATCAAGAATCACAACCGGTTCCTCCTCATATTGGAGATCTTTATCCAGTACAATTGAGTCTCATTTAATGATGTGATCCACATCACCACAATATCTCTTCAACATGACACATAAAATACCGGATGAACACCCAATAGATTAGGAGGTAGATCCAATCTATAAGCAATCGGTCCTATAAATTCAAGAGGCTCAAAGGGACCAATGTATTGCGGGCTTGGCTTGCCCTTCTTGCCAAATCTCAACACCCCTTTCATGGGTGATACCTTAAGAAGAACAGTCTCACCGGTTTGAAACGCCATGTCTCTTACCTTATGATCCGTATACTTCTTTTGTCTACTCTGGAATGCTAGAAGCTTAGTTTGAATATTTCTTACCTTATCTTGAGCATCCTTCACTAAATCGACCCCCAACGGTTTCACATCTCCAGCCTCAAACCATCTTATGGGTGATCTACATCCTCTCCCATAGAGTGCCTCAAATGGTGCCATATCTATGCTGGAGTGATAACTATTATTATAGGAGAACTCACACAAAGGTATGAATTTATCCCAATGCTCTCCAAAATCAAGCACGCATGCCCTCAACATGTCTTCTAACACTTGAATAGTCCTCTATGACTGCCCGTCTGTCAGTGGATGAAAGGTTGTACTAAAAGTGAGTTGTGTGCTAATTCGTCATGCAATTTCCTCCAAAACTCGGATGTGAATTAGGTACTATGGTCTGAGATGATAGAGAGAGGCACCCCATGCAACCTCACTATCTTCTTCACATAGACTTTAGATAATTGTTCAACATTATAATCTATTCTTACCAGAACAAATAGAATCAAACTTCCCCAAAGTCTTGGGAAGACCAACCACAAAATCCATGGCTATCCTTTCCCATTTCCATTCCGAAATTGGCATTCTTTGAAGTAATTCTACAAGCCTTTGATTTTCATACTTTACTTGTTGACAATTTTGACACTTAGCCACAAACTCCACTATATCCTTCTTCATGCTCGGCCACCAATAAATTTGCTTCAAGTCTCGGTACATCTTGGTCATACCTGAATGAATGGAATACTGTGAACCATGGCATTCTGTCAACAATTTCTGAATCAAGTCATCAACTCGAGGAACACATATCCTCCCTTTAAAACTGAGCACACCTTCTGCATCAAGAGTGGTCTCTTGTGCCTTACCAATCGCGGTCATTTTTTTAATCTCATTCAAATTTTCATCCTCAAATTGTTTGGTCTTGATCTCCTCAATGAACGTGGCCCTTACCTCAATGCTAGTTAACACCCCACCTCTTTCTGAGATTTCTAACTGCATGAACTTAGACTCCAAGGTCTGAATTTCCTTTGCCAAAGGTCGCTTGGTTACACTCAAGCAAGCTAAACTACCCATACTCACCGCTTTTCGACTCAAAGCGTCTTCCACAATATTAACCTTACCCGAATTGTATTGGATGGTCACAATATAATCATTAAGTAACTCCATCCACCTTCGTTGTCTCAAATTTAGATCCTTTCGAGTGAACACATGTTGCAAATACGATGATCAATAAAAACCTCACACATAACACCATAGAGGTAATGTCGCCAGATCTTAAGAGCAAACACTACCGCTGCCAATTTCAAATCATGCATTGGATAATTTCTCTCGTTCACCTTTAATTGACGCGATGCGTAAGCTATAACATTCTTATCCTGCATCATCACAGCACTCAAGCCAGAATGTGAAACATCACAATAAACTATAAAGTCCTTACCTTTAACCAGTAATGCTAAGATAGGTGCGGTGGTCAAAAGAGTCTTGAGCTTTTGAAAGTTATTCTCCCATTTTTCAGTCAATTCAAATGGTATCTCCTTTTTGGTCAAAGTAGTCAAGTGAGTGGCAATAGAAGCAAAATTCTTTACAAATCGACGATAGTAGCTAGTGATCCCAACAAAACTCCTTACTTCTGTCACAGAGCTAGGCCGAGCCCAATTCTTAACCGCCTCAATCTTTTGAGGATCTACCATTACCTCTTCTTTTGAAACTACATGTCCCAAAAATGCAACAGAAGTCAACCAAAATTCGCACTTAGAAAATTTATCATACAACCTTTGTTTCCTAAGAACACCCAGAACAATACGAAGATGGTCGGCATGCTCTTTCTCACTTTTCGAATAGACCAAAATATCATCAATAAAGACTATGACGAAAGAATCAAGAAATGGCTTGAACACCCTATTCATTAAACTCATAAAAGCGGCAAACGCATTAGTTAAGCCAAAAGACATAACTAGAAACTCGTAGTGCCCATAGCGGGTTCTATGCGCTGTCTTGGGCACATCCTCAGGCCTAATTTTCAACTGATAGTAGCCAGACCTTAGATCAATCTTGGAGAAAACTGATGCGCTTTGCAATTGGTCAAAAATATTATTTATTCGAGGCAAGGGATACTTTTTCCAAAGGTGACACTATTTAATTGTCGGTAATCTATACACATTCTCATACTACAATCTTTTTTCTTAACAAACAAAACTGGGGCACCCCATGGGGAAGCACTACGTCGAATAAATCCCTTATCAAGAAGCTCTTGGATTTGAGCCTTAAGCTCTCTTAATTCCGCCGCAGCCATGCGATATGGAGGGATAGAAATGGGGTGTGTATCAAGCTCCAAATCAATGCAGAAATCTGTATCTCTATCCAGAGGCATTCTAGACAAATTAGTAGAAAACACTTCTCTAAATTCTGACACCACAGGAATAGACTCAATAGATGGAGACTCAACCTCAACATCCCGGATATGCAACCCTGCTCGACCAGTTTCCTAGCCCGAATGGAGGATATTATCTCAGCTTGCTTAGGCTTGTACACCCTTTCCCACTCTAATTTTTCCCTTTTCAGAATTTCTATAGTTACAAACTTAGTATTACAATTTAACACAACATAATAGGGGGACAACCAAGTCATGCCTAAGATAATATCAAAGTCAGTCATATCTAAAATCACCAAAGTAGCCCAAATCTAAAAACCCAAACAAAATAGGACAAGCATAATAGACATGGGTGACCATGACTGACTCTCCAACTAGGGTAGAAACATAAATAGAGGCATCAAGTACATCACAAATCATATCAAACTCTGAGGCAAATCGCATAGATACATAAGAATAAGTACAACTCAGATCAAATAACACATTAACAATCCGGTCACATACAAGAATAGTACCTGTGATCACCGCGTTAGATGCCTCTGCCTCATTCTTGCCCGAAAAGGCATAACACTGAGCCCTATCATCTTGACGAACCACTTCCCTGCCTGGTTGCACATTACCTCTGCCTGCATTACCATTTCCTCTACCTCCACGGCTTCGTTGATTACCTCCTCACCCATTTTGTGGACGCCCTCGACCATTATTACCATTTCCCTTGGGTACCACTGCTCTAGTCTACTGTTGCGCGGACTCAAACACACGTGTGTGTGGGCAATCTCTCCTTATGTGCCCAGGCTCTCCACAATTGTAGCAAGTACAATTAAAAGAGGGCCTGCTGCCCACTTAAGGTGTGACTCCCCGACCATCCTGAATCAAATTATGAGGTAAAGTTCCTGAGTAATAACCTGTAGAGGCGGGCATAGCGGACTGAATTGGCTTGGCTACAAGCGTTGGCCTTTCGGACCCTCTGGAATAAGAACCTTGAAAGTTACTCAAGTTCTTGGCCTTTTTTGCCAATGACTTAGCCTGACTGTCTCCCTTCACCCCCTCCACTTTCTTAACATAGTCTGTTACCTCATTAAAGCTCCTCCCTGCAGAAGTCATATGAACAGATAATACTTGCAACTCAGAATTTAGTCCCCTAATAATAACCAAATTCTCTATTCCTCAGTAGTCACCAATTGAGTAGCATATCTAGACAAAGCATGGAACTTGGCCTCATAAGCAGCCGCGGTCATACCACCGTGCTCCAAAGCCATGAACTCATCCTTCTTGCGATCCCTCAAAGTCCTAGGCACATATTTCTCCAAAAACAGGGCATGAAATTGGGTCCAAGTAAGTGGAGGTAAAATAGAAGATTTGCATTTCATATAAGTTCTTCACCATTGCTTAGCCTCACTTTAAAGTTGAAAGGACACAAACTCAACCCCATGCTAATGGACAATTCCCAACTTATGAAGCCTTTCATAGCAATCTAAGATGAACTCATAAGCATCATCATTCTAAGAACCAAAAAACCCAGGAGGCTTTAGCTTAAAAAACTTAGTCAACATTTCATGTTCGTTACCAGTCATAACGAAATCCAACAAAGGACGAAAGAAAGCATCGTTACCTCCCGTTCCACCCGTCTTGGGCGTATTGCTAGCAACAGGGGGATTAGCGGGAGCTTGAGTTGCTTGAACAGAAGGAAGCACTCCAGGACCAACCAACCCTTTCAGGAAAGACATAATTTGTTGAGCTAACACGAGGTCTAAGGGAGGAACATATGTACTTCCAGCCTGCACCTCTTCCTCTTTTCCAACCTCTTCTACATTCTCAACATCCTCAACTTCAACATTCTCCTCTATCTCTTCATGTTGTGCAGAAGGGTTCTCATTCACAGGAGCATTCTCAGCAGGATCTTCATTTCCAGCAGGAGCTACTCTTCCACGACCTCTACCCCTAGCTCTTCTTCTATCCCTTCCTAGACCGCAACCTCTCGCTGCAGATTCCTCAGCTGGAGCATTGACGGGAGCTACGGTCCTGACGCCGTTGAACCTAGTATTAACCATCTACGGACAAAAAAATGAAGGAGGTTAGATACCAATTTAAATCGATAGATACCAATTGAAATCAGGTAATAGCACGAAAGGAGACAAGAGAAAAATAGAGAGATTTCCTAAAGTCCTACAGCTTCTCGTAGAAAAGTAAAGACATCTCTGTACCGTTCCGCAAGACTCTACTCGGCTCATTTTGGTACATCGAGATCAACGAACCTAGTCTCTGATAACAACTTTGTCACGACCCAAACCGTCATGATTGGCACCCACACTAACCCTCTGATGGGAGAACCACTACTACAACCCAAACCAACTAACTAAACCAAAAAAACTAGAGCATTAAAGGATACGAAAACAAGTTAAATAGCTAAAGACTGAAGTTCCTATAAACTTTCAAAAGATCTAAACAACAAACAATGCGGAAAATACACCTAGAACCTAAAAGTCAATGTACAAAAACATCTAAAGTTCAACAAGTCTAAACAAGAAGGGATACAACCCCAAACTAATAAGCTAATAACAAACTAGAAAAGTCTAAGTCCGAAATGGTGGACACAGACGAAAGAGAACCTATGGCAGCCCGGAAGAGATGGCTCACCTTTGAATTTGAACGATCACTGATCTTCTAGACGAGGTCTATCAATAGCCGCTTGAAGATGCCCTATACTCAACAAAAATAAGAGCATCAGTAAACAACCATAGTGCACTGGTAGGATCACACGGCTATCCCACTAAGTGTAACATACATAATCAATACAACAATATAAACACATGCATAAATCGAACATATACAATAATATCACATGCTCAACAATATACATTTACAACGAGTCATTGGTTCTCTCATAGAACCCAAACCCAAATAGTTAGCATATCGGAACGTGGTAATCCGATCCAATAGTTATGCCGGAACGTGGCAACCGATCCCAATTAGTTATACCGGAACGTGGCAACCGATCCATTCAACACAGCACAATCACAAACACAAGTAAGTTTTCATAATCATACAATCAAGTCATGATTCAATGGCATTCGACAATCATATATCCTCATTTACAACAACTGTGATCAATAATGCAACATTTCAATACATACATGTATCATAATGAAGCAACATAAACATACATCACACAATCATAGAATTACAACCATCACCTACCTCGAAACAAGCTTGAAACCCTAAGAAACTTGATCCTTCCCTTTTTGGATTCGTTGTGCTTGTTCTTGGTCTACAAACAATTAATGTATACAGGAATCAATAAGCAATCACCAATTACCCGATTACTAACCATTCTATGAACCCTAGATGAAACCCATGATCCCAATTATCTAAATTAGGGTTGTTTTCACCATAGATTCTAGATCAAAACCCTTAACCGTCGATATTTACCCATTAGATTACGTTTTACGGATCGAAAAACGAATTCGGGGAGTTAAAATCTTACCTTTAGCCTCAAGAATGGTGAAAAATGGTCAAGAAGTCATATGGGGTCGCCTCTTAGCTCTCAAAGTTGAAAAGTCTAGAATAAAGACATTTTGGGGGCTTATTTATGACTTTAAGTCGCGTCTGGCCCGCCACAGCGGCTCTCACTCTGCTACAGTGGCCCCACCAGAGCGACCAAAATCCCCGCCAAAGCGGGTTGTATGAAATAGTGAGCTATTTAATAATTCTCAAAAACCCCATTTCACAACACACCTTCAACCAACGACACTCAAAAAATATTGTTCACGCCAAAGTCAGTTTCGGGAGTTCTACTAATCCGAATTCAATTTCATAAATTCGTGCGTATTCCTTAACGAGTTGTCTATCCCCTCATGTAATCAGAATTATAAATAAATCACCTGATTATTACCAAATTTCCCTACACCTTAACGACTCCGATTCCGTCCAAATCTGGGCTAGGTTGGAAAATCTCAAGTTACTACGAAAAAGTTTTTTGACCCAATTTTTTTTTCCCTATTGGCTTTTAGATAACGATGGAACCCAGTCATTATAGAATTACAAAGATACGAGAAGATATTTACAATCCTAGAAAATATGTTAGTACAATCCCAAATGATATGCTACACAATCCACAAGATATTCTTACCTATTAACGAAGGCTAACTATTTTTCCTAACACATACTAACACTCTCCCTCAAATGGTGCATAAATATCATGTATGCACATCTTGACAAGTGAGAGTTATTAAAAGCTTTTCTGGATACAACTTTAATTAGAACATCAACCAGCTGCTCTATGGTCTTCACATACAGAACTTCAATTGTCCTATCTTCAAACTTCTCATAGATAAAATTATGATCAATCTCAACATATTTATTACGACCATGTTGGATTGAATGTTCTTCAATTTTATTAGCAGACTAGTTGTCACAAAATAACTTCATAGATTCGTCGAGTGAAAATCCGAACTCCCCCACAAGTCATTTTGACCATAATAATTCTTGGATACTGTAACGACCATAAAAACGAACTAGTGAAACTAGAGCCTCACATGTGATTTTGGGGTTGAGAACTTGATGAAATGATGAGAAATGACAGTGACGTCCGGAAACTAGTCATTTGAACTAGTGAGTTGTAAGGATCAACTTTAAATGGTCATATCTTTTAGCTCAAAACGAATTAGGTGGGCCATTACCTATCCTATGAAAGGTCTTTGAGTCCTCTTTCCAACGCCACCAAGTTTGCCCAATTCCGACCTTAGAGTAAGAAGTTATGCCCGAAATATGAAGCACTGTCAGGCTGCAAAGGGCGAACTATGACGGGAAAGGGCACAATTTTTAAGTCAAGAATTTATGGGTCCTTAGTCATTTTCCAAAATTGACCCTATGCTATTATTTTCCTTTCCTAGCAACTATAAGACCTTTTTATGACCCAATTCCTTTCATTTAATAAGAATTTCCAAAATCATTCCCTCTCTCAAATATTTCTCTCAAGTTCAAGGAAGAAGAAGGGTGAAGAACTAGGGTTTCAAATTGGAGGCTTCTTTCATCAATTTTCGTTGGTTTTTTTAATATTAAGGTATGGGGAACCTTTATCCTTGATCATTCTTTCTTTCAAGGAGCCCAATCAAAAGGTTTTCAAGGTCTTTCAAATACACCAAAATCCTATTTCGAATTCTAAGCATGGGTCCTTGCATTAAATGATTTCCAATGATGTTTTATGTTATTATTAATGATTATTGATGGTTTTAGGAAAGAAATCTTCATGAACCCATGCCTTTACAAATTCTCTAAATTTGGCCTAAAGTGGGTGTATTGATTTTGTGTAATTTGATGGACGATTATTGTGTAAATTGTTGTGGGCTGTTCATGTATGTATTTATCTATGTTGAATTGTTAAGAATTGTTATTGAATTGAAGGATGTGGGATGTTAGCCTTGAATGGGCAAAATTGTGAATTGGTCTTTATGTTGATTATGAGCTTATGCTTAGCTTAGTTTGTATAGTTGAATGTTGTTATTATCATTGTTATTGTATTGTTAATTGTTGGAATATGAGGATGATGAAGATTGCCATGGAAAGAGGGTAAGTTGATCAAACTTGATAAATATTGTATAATTGGCATGAAATTGAGTATTGTGGCTTATGGCCTTTGAAAAGGGTGGTAAGATGGCTTGATCTCTTAGTATTAATATAATTGTTATTGGTTGGTTTGATCCACCTTTGGTGGAGGTGGTTATTTGTTGTATTATTGTGAATTGAGGCCATGAAGGGCATTATGTGAATGTTATTATATTGTTGTATTATTATACACATATGAGGCTATATGTAAAGTCCTATATGAAGCTATATGAAGAGTTTGATGTGAAGCTATATGTGAAGGTATGATGTGAATGAGTTTTATATGAAGCTATATGTGAATGTATGATGTGAATGAGTTTTATATGAAGCTATATGTGAAGGTATGATGTGAATGAGTTTTATGTGATCTTGTGATGATCCTATGTAAAGTGGATAGCATTGTGAGTTAAAGTATGATTTCTTATGATTTCTTATTTTTAACCAAAATTTTAAGAACCAAATATATATCCATTTAATGATCCGCCCCATTTAACCTGACCCGCTAAAAATATAATATTAAAAATTTTATTTTACCATTAATTTCCTAAATCATTGTCACTCAACTATGACTTCTTTGCATTAAAAGTCACTCAACCTATTTAATTATTTTTTACACTAAAATTTGCTGACATGAAATTTTTATTTTAACCAAAATTTTAAGAACCAAATATATATCCATTTAATGATCCGCCCCATTTCACCTGACCCGCTAAAAATATAATATTAAAAATTTTATTTTACCATTAATTTCCTAAATCATTCTCTCGTGTTTCCTTCTTTCTCCCAAGCGTTCTTCTTCTCTTTTCTTTTTCCTTTTTGTATAACTTTGTAAAGGTACAACACTATTTGAAACATCAACGTTAAGAGCAAAAATATTATCTTTTTCAAAACAATTTAGACAGTCAGAGTTAGTTTTATTGTGGATATCATTCGACGGTCCAATTGACGTTGCACGAGATCCTCCATCAAGAGCTTCCTTCTTCGATAGATTGCACTTCTTCTCCCTCTGTACATATGAATGTATGACGAATGACTTTATCAGGATTCAGAACGATAGTAAATCAATCTTTTAAACAAAATAAAAAGTTCAAGATGACATGTGAAGATTAAATTCAGCAACTCTGTGAAATGCTAACATTCACCTCTTGTTTCTAAATATCCAGAAATTTCATCTAGAAATCTCCCACAGAAAAAATTTATTGATAGTGTCAATCACTATGATATAATGAAAAGCAAAAAGGGATAATCCACATCTAGACCTCCCAATTAAGGGGGCAGAAAATGACAGTGCTGGATCATTAATGGTAAAGATTTAGGAAAAAAGAGAAGAAGAACACTTAGGAGAAAGAAGGAGACAAGAGAGTGATTTAGGGAATTAATGGTAAAATAAAAGGTTCAATATTATATTTTTAGCAGATCGGGTTAAATGGGGCGGATCATTAATTGGTTTAAATGGATATATATTTGGTTCTTAAAATTTTGGTTAAAATAAAAATATAGAGCCTGCATGTGATTATTAATGGGAAAAATGACAAATATACCCCGAACTATCGTAAATGGTATGCAGATACTCTCCGTCATAATTTTGGAACATTGATGCCCTTGCCGTCTAAAACCTAGAGCATATATACCCTTTATACTGACGGACATACATGTGTCATAATCTTATTCACCGACCAACATTTATTAAATATCGGATCGACGAATAAGATTACGTCATGTGTCCCTATTTAGTTTTCCGTTAGAGTGAAGGGCATATATGCTCTAGTTTTCGGACGGTAGGGGCACCATTGTCCCAAAAATATGACGAAGGGTATCTACATACCATTTAGGATAGTTTGAAGGTATATTTGTCTTTTTTCCCATTATTAATTTAAACCAATAGGTGATATTTGTTAAGAGTAAAAACTGAGAATTTGTAGGACCCCATCTTTTTGTTGTATGAGGAGTCTACTTCTAAATATGACAATAAACGTGGTACCTAAATAATTTGTGCTAAATTTGTTTCTTCCTTTGTTTTCATACTCTTTTTTTCTTATTTTACGTTACTTTAAAATTTGGAGTCTAACCAAACTTTTCTTTGTAATTGCAACTTTTACTGAAAACTTCTCTCGATAAAAATTGTAAGTTGTCCTTAAATCATTTTTGCTAATTAAGGACGATAGACAAACCATCCCTTTTTATTGGCTTTCTTTCTTTCTCTTTTCTTTTCTTTCTTTTTATATACTTCCTCCGTCTCATTTTATGTGTCACTTTTCCCTTTTTAGTTTGTGCCAAAAATGATGTCACCTTACTATAATTAGAAATATTTTAACTTTCAAATTCGTCTTTACCTTTAATAAAATAATTTACAACCACATAAATATCTAAGAATTATTTCAGAGAAGTTTCAAAAGTTCTTTTTTTTTCAAATGAGATGGAGGGAGTATGTGTTGTGTTCTTTTGCTTTGTAGATGTCAGATATTTTCTTGTGGATGTTCGATTTTCTTATTTGATTTTAGATCTTTGTTCTTGTAACAAAAACCCCAATAAATTATTTTATGAAAGTGGGAACAATGCATTTATCCATTTGAGAGTAACCTAGCTAAAATAAGTTCATGTCTTTAAGTTGTGGAAACAACATTAAATTTTTGTGGGTATCAAATAAAAAATAGAAAATCTTTGGGAACAACATTTCTGGCTTTGGCTGAAGAAGAAATCGTCCAAAAAAATGAAAATTATTTTGTAAGGATCTGAATAAAGATAACAAGGATGATTTTTACTTTGTATTGCTTTGAGATAATGAAGAAAATTATACAAGTTTAATTGCTCCCAAAGCCCAATCTTTTCCAACTTCAGGAATGTCATATTTTTCCTACAATTTAATCCAATTAGATCAGCACAAGAAAAATGAAATATTTTCAACCAAATAATGAAACAGTGAGAACATCAAACCTTGATATAGTTCCACATATCATCATGTGTCTTCAACATCTTCCAATTAAATATATTAAGAGGACAAAATGTTCCGTTTCTTGCCAATGTGCCAAGGAAGCTGCCCAATTCAGTTACTACTTCTTTAGTAGGACCAATGGGCTGGTTCAACTCATTTAGCAGGATCAGTTGAGGTAGCACCAATATCTTTCCATCTAGAAGACCCACATATAGAGCAGTTATCGGCTTTCTCATTGTCCTTCCAGAATAACATGCAATCATTTGGGCATGCGTGTATTTTTTCATAATTAAGACCCAAATCTTGAATCACCTTTTTAGCCTTACTTCTCTTAACAATTTTAACAAGTCTGAAAATGCTACATTAGTCAACCCATGCAAGGTTTTGAACAAGTATAATCGAATGATGAAACTCAATTTGGTAAAGTTTTCACACTCCGCATATAACGGTTGTTTTCCATCCTCCAATAATTTAAAATATTTCTTTGCATCTTCAGATAGTCCCTCTCCCACTCCTTCTCTATGCCCCGATTCAGCTTCCACATTTCTAAATGTATCATGAAGTAGCCCATCAATATCATCTCGCAAATTAAAACCTTCTTCATCATTGATTGGATGAGGTGTATTTCTTGCGGAAGACCCTTCTCCATGAAAAACCCATTTAGTGTAACCACCAACGAACCCATCAACAACTAAGTGATCCTCCACCATATTTCTATAATGCCAATATCGATTAATGCACTTTTTGCAAGGGCACAATATTTCATTTCCTTGAGAAGCTCGTTCAAATGCCTTATCAAGAAAATTGTTTACTCCATGAATATACTCATTTGTCCATCTTAGGCAACTCATCCAACTTTTATCGTGATTATCCATTGAAATTCTATTTAACACAAGAAAATCACAAAGAAAATTATGGTTAGTGAGTATAATTGTTAAGATTAACTTGTAGGCTATGGAGTTCTAGAAATTATAATACCATTATTTTTAGCTTGTTGTTGTTCAAAGTTCCCCTTTAACTATCTCGATTATTTCCTTAGAGTGTTCCTGCTCAAAGTTCCCTTTTGTCTATCTTCTGTATTACTTTTCATGGCAGTATAGGAAATCGTCAAATTATACTTCTCTTTTATCTTTTTTGGTCTTTTATGTTGTTTCAGACATTAGTTTTGTAAGTTATATTTGGATGTTCATATCATGTATAAAATTTTAAAGAACACCATAAGAATCAAGAGGAACAAAATGATTCTCTTTTCAACTCTTTCAAAGCTAAGCTTTTATATCGTGATGTGTATAGATTTCTATCCAACGACTAGAATTAGTACTAGGTAGAGCATGTAACATTAAATTTTCCAGATTGTTTCTGCCAAGATGACATTCTAAGTAACATTCTATTAAATTCTTTTCTTTTCTTTTCTTTTCTGCTATCTTTTTCCCCCAACTTAAAAGATCCCAAGAATTGAAGCATCAGAAGAACAAAAAGGTAATCTTTAATAAATTTAACAATATAAAGTTTGTATTCACTTTGTTTTCTTCAGCTTACAACACAAACTTGAATTATCGATTCTAAAACAGTTTCTCCAAAGTGTTCTAAAACAAATCCTCTAAACAGTTTAAAACTACTTGGTTGTAACATTTCTAAGTTTAATTTCTAAGTTTAAATATTCATCTGTAATAGAAATACCTATTAAATTTGAATCATGTTTTCGCACAACTATCTCAACTCGTAACTTCATAATCATATCACAACTCCAACCAACAGTTAGATATTATAATAAATTTCTCAAATTTACATCACAACACTACTCATTAATGATAGATCTCTATCTTCATACAAGTAAAATTGAAAAAAAACTTAACAATAGACAATCAAAGTTCAAACATATAAACAATAGTGTATTGATATTTTCTTAGATGCATCAACTTAACACAGACTAAATCTTTAATACAAAATCTATATGAACATCCACAAACTTAATAATTTTAAGTAAGAACGCACCTTCAAAAATATTCAAGGACAAGTTTTTTCTTCAGCTGCTCTCGTTGATTTCTTTCTTCTTCAACACTATAACAATCTTCAGTTCAAATAATCAACTCAAGTGACTTTATAATTCAGAGAGAATAACCTGAAATTAGAAAATAAGTCCAAAATAGGCATGAGAAAATAGAGAATATAACCTAAAATTAGATCTTTGTGAAGATGAGAATGAACTTTGTGCAGTAAATTTGGGAGCTTTTGTGTGAGTTAGAGAAGCACAACCCAACAACAATTTCAGAACTGGAGACAGCGATTCAGAAATAACGATCTTGTTGTGAGTTGAGCGTAGAACAGCAAAATAAAATACACTCACAACCAGCACCGATTAGAACCAAAGACAGCGACACTGACGTCTATTTGGGTTAACTGGAGTACCGGCGATGATTAGGGCTTTTTAAACTAGAAATCGACGACATTGAAAAGAGGCCGCGAGAGAATACTGAAATTGTATATGTTTTGTTATTTTTGGGAAAAGAAAAAATAATTAATTGTATAATATGTTTTTGGCGCTTTAGTGAAAATATTTCAGGAAAAATAAGGAGGGAAATATATATAGTGCCCACAATGTGTGAACATGACCCATTGCTATATACGACCAATAGCAACGGTTACTAAAAACCGTTGCAATACCAAATATTTTGCAACGGTTGTCACTTTATTACAACGGTTTTCAAGGTATCATATACACATATCGTCGTGGACGTTATGCAACGCCTATAACCGTTGCTATATACATCTATGGCAACACTTTTCAAATCGTTGCAATACAATCTGTTGCTGTAGGCTCTATTTCTAGTAGTGCGTGCCCCCGTAGGTCTTAGCTTAGTGGATCCACTAGATAGCTATTATGTATGTAGGTCCTACCTTGGCAAGTAGTACCCTCTCTTTTCGGTGTGGGAATAGAACACCAGATTTCATGTAGCTCACATGGTCTATGTCTCTTATGGCAATGTCTCTCGAAAGTTAAGAAATGAACTAAGATAAGAATATGAACTCTAGTCATGATTTCTTGAAGAGTTACTTCGTGTAGGTAGGACTATGAACCCTACTTATGCATTGCACAAGTGGACTCTAAGAGGTTATGATTGGGCTCTTTATGTAATGAAGACTATGGTCTATGTATGTTAATATGAAAGCATGTTAAGGTTGACTTTATTTATGTCAAGACATGAAGTATGATTATGCATGTGAATTAGACTTATCACTTCTTAATGGGTTTACTTAGTATATGTGGGGGTATGGGACTCCATGTGTACATTGCACAAGTGAGCTTGTGAAGGGGTTGTGAGGGTGGTTTGCCTATGATATGAACTAAATGGGTTATGACTAATGATGTAGTAAATGAATGAGTGTTTATATGATGTTATGAAATATGTTGGTCTCATGTCTAATGTTAAATGAAGATGTTATGAACATGATGTGTATAGCTATGAATACCAATATGCGCACACACATACTACATGTATAGCTATGAATATGATGTGTTATGGTGTATATTGAAAGGTTAACTCTTATATGTACCCTTACATCTTATTATGCATGCAAAGTGTATGATTAGCAAGGTATGGATATGTGTACCATAAAGGTGTTTATGTGAAAGGCTTTCTCACATGTGGACACTCACATGAATGAATGAATAAGGTTTATGATAATCTAGTGAAAGTGAGTCTCTTGATAGGTTTCCTCAATTGTACTCTAAACCAGACTATGTTATGAATATGGTATGACTATGTGAAAGGTCATTCTCACGTGATGTAGGTTCTATGATGAAAGGTCATTCTCATCTTAGAAACCTTTGAGCTATATGATATGAGGGATTAAGCCCCTAAAGCCTATTTTATGAACTAAAGTTAAATAAAGGCTTAAAGATATTAAATAAGGGAGTTGGAGCTTATTACTGAGTGAACATGAAAAATGAGAGTGGGGGCTTCACGTTTAGTAAGTCTGGCTTCCCACAAGAGAACCTTCACGTTTAGCAAGTTCGGGTTCCCAACATAGATATTGTCTCATGAGATGGAAACCTCCACGCCTAGCAAGTCAAGGTTTCTAGTAGCAATCTCCTTGTTCCATAACTACATGCCCCCGTAGGTCTTAGCTTAGTGGATCCACTAGATAGCTATTATGTATGTAGGTCCTACCTTGGCAAGTAGTACCCTCTCTTTTCGGTGTGGGAGTAGAACACTGGATTTCATGTAGCTCACATGGTCTATGTCTGTTATGGCAATGTCTCCCGAAAGTTAAGAAATGAACTAAGATAAGAATATGAACTCTAGTGATGATTTCTTGAAGAGTTACTTAGTGTAGGTAGGACTATGAACCCTACTTATGCATTGCATAAGTGGACTCTAAGAGAGGTTATGATTAGACTCTTTATGTAATGAAGACTATGGTCTATGTATGTTAATATAAAAGCATGTTAAGGTTTACTTTACTTATGTCAAGACATGAAGTATAATTATGCATGTGAATTACACTTATGACTTCTTAATGGGTTTAATTAGTATATGTGGAGGTATGAGACTCCATGTGTACATTAAACAAGTGAGCTTGTGAAGGGTTTGTGAGGGTGGTTTGCTTATGATATGAACTAAATGGGTTATGACTAATGATGCAGTAAATGAATGAGTGTTTATATGATGTTATGAAGTATGCTGGTCTTATGTTTAATGTTAAATGAAGATATTATGAACATGATGTGTATAGCTATGAATACCAATATGCGCACACACACATACTATATGTATAGCTATGAATATGATTTGTTATGGTGTCTATTGAAAGGTTAACTCTTATATGCACCCTTACATCTTATTATGCATGCAAAGTGTATGATTAGCAAGGTATGAATATGTGTTGCATAAAGGTGTTTATGTAAAAGGCTTTCTCACATGTGTACACACACACATGAATGAATGAATAAGGTTTATGATAATCTAGTGAAAATGAGTCTCTTGAAAGGTTTCCTCAATTGTACTCTAAACCAGACTATGTTATGAATATGGTATGACTATGTGAAAGGTCATTCTCACGTAATGTAGGTTCTATGATAAAAGGTCATTCTCGTCTTAGAAACCTTTGAGCTATATGGTATGAGGGATTAAGCCCCTGAAGCCTATTTTATGAACTAACGTTAAATAAATGGTTAAAGATATTTAAAAAGGGATTTGGAGCTTAGCACCGAGTGAACATGAAAAATGAGTGTGGGGGCTTCACGTTTAGCAAGTCTGGCTTCCCACAAGAGAACCTTCACGTTTAGCAAGTTCGGGTTCCCAACAAAGATATTGTCTCACGAGATGGAAACCTCCACGCCTAGCAATTCAAGGTTTATAGTAGCAATCTCCTTGTTCCATAACTACATGCCCCCGTAGGTCTTAGCTTAGTGGATCCACTAGATAGCTATTATGTATGCAGGTCCTACCTTGGCAAGTAGTACCCTCTCTTTTCGGTGTGGGAGTAGAACACCGGATTTCATGCAGCTCACATGGTCTATGTCTGTTATGGCAATGTCTCCCGAAAGTTAAGAAATGGACTAAGATAAGAATATGAACTTTAGTGATGATTTCTTGAAGAGTTACTTAGTGTAGGTAGGACTATGAACCCTACTTATGCATTGCATAAGTGGACTCTAAGAGAGGTTATGATTAGACTCTTTATGTAATGAAGACTATGGTCTATGTATGTTAAGATGAATGCATGTTAAGGTTAACTTTACTTATGTCAAGACATGAAGTATGAGTATGCATGTGAATTACACTTATGACTTCTTAATGGGTTTACTTAGTATATGTGAAGGTATAGGACTCCATGTGTACATTGCACAAGTAAGCTTGTGAAGGGTTTGTGAGGGTGGTTTGCCTATGATATGAACTAAATGGGTTATGACTAATGATGTAGTAAATGAATGAGTGTTTATATGATGTTATGAAGTATGCTGGTCTTATGTATAATGTTAAATGAAGATATTATGAACATGATGTGTATAACTATTAATACCAATATGCGCACACACACATACTATATGTATAGCTATGAATATGATTTGTTATGGTGTCTATTGAAAGGTTAACTCTTATATGCACCCTTACATCTTATTATGCATGCAAAGTGTATGATTAGCAAGGTATGAATATGTGTTGCATAAAGGTGTTTATGTAAAAGGCTTTCTCACATGTGTACACACACACATGAATGAATGAATAAGGTTTATGATAATCTAGTGAAAGTGAGTCTCTTGAAAGGTTTCCTCAATTGTACTCTAAACCAGACTATGTTATGAATATGGTATGACTATGTGAAAGGTCATTCTCACGTAATGTAGGTTCTATGATGAAAGGTCATTCTCATCTTAGAAACCTTTGAGCTATATGATATGAGGGATTAAGCCCCTAAAGCCTATTTTATGAACTAACGTTAAATAAAGGCTTAAAGATATTTAAAAAGGGATTTGGAGCTTAGCACCGAGTGAACATGAAATATTAGAGTAGGGGCTTCACGTTTAGCAAGTCTGGCTTCCCACAAGAGAACCTTCATGTTTAGCAAGTCCGGGTTCCCAACATAGATATTGTCTCATGAGATGGAAACCTCCACGCCTAGCAATTCAAGGTTTCTAGTACCAATCTCCTTGTTCCATAACTACATGCCCCAGTAGGTCTTAGCTTAGTGGATCCACTAAATAGCTATTATGTATGTAGGTCCTACCTTGGCAAGCAGTACCCTCTTTTTTCGGTGTGGGAGTAGAACACCGGATTTCATGTAGCTCACATGGTCTATGTCTGTTATGGCAATGTCTCCCGAATGTTAAAATGAATTAAGATAAGAATATGAACTCTAGTGATGATTTCTTGAAGAGTTACTTAGTGTAGGTAGGACTATGAACCCTACTTATGCATTGCACAAATGGACTCTAAGAGAGGTTATGATTAGGCTATTTATGTAATGAAGACTATGGTCTATGTATGTTAATATGAAAGCATGTTAAGGTTGACTTTACTTATGTCAAGACATGAAGTATGATTATGCATGTGAATTACACTTATGATTTCTTAATGGGTTTGCTTAGTATATGTGGGGGTATGAGACTCCATGTGTACATTGCACAAGTGAGCTTGTGAAGGGGTTGTGAGGGTGGTTTACCTATGATATGAACTAAATGGGTTATGACTAATGATGTAGTAAATGAATGAGTGTTTATATGATGTTATGAAGTATGCTGGTCTTATGTCTAATGTTATGAAGATGTGCCTAGTCTATGGTGGCTTCCTAGGAACACTTGGTGTGAATAGTATTATGGGATGCTACTTGCACATTGCACTAGTGTGACTTGGGGGTTGTCTTAGGTGATGGTTCCTATGTGAAGACTATGTCTTATGGTGTGCTTATGACTCTATGAATATATGTGGTTGGATTGATGAAGGCTATATGTAAGTTCACCCTTGGTAACCTTAAGGTGATACATTGCACCAAGTATTCCCTAAGGGTTGCTTGAGGAAAGGAGTTAAGATAAAGAGGAAGGTAATGAATTGTATGCATTGAATGTGCCTAAAATGTTATAAGTGGCTCTATGTGCTATTATGAATGGTTTCCATGTGTATGATGATGTATGTGGTTTATATTATTCCTATTGTACTAAATGTTCTTGAAGTTTCTCTAAAAAGGCATGATGCACGGTTTCCAACTAAATGTCCCTTTTTAAAGCATGTTTTTACATGGTTATCATACTTAGTGCATTTTTGTACTAACATCATTCTTCTTTATTTTTTTACACCAAGTGTAGGTGATGGTGGCTAAAGGGCCTTTCCTAGAAGTGATGATCTTGGCTTACTATTCCCAAGTTCGGGTGTGTCCTTAAAGATTCAAGGACCTTTATGTTAAAGAGTTTCCTTAAGTTCAATGTACTAGATAGTAGTTTCTTTTGTATTGTAAGGGATGTGTCCCTATTGTGTTGTAGTCGTGTTTTAAGATGGCTACCTTGAGACGTAGTACTCCGATTTTGTATTAAAGGTTTAAATGAGGTGACTTTTTAAGCCTTGTGTTATATTATGAATTTTTTTTAAATTTTTCGCTATTTTTCTATGATAAATGCTAAGGGCTTATATAAGACCTCCGAGAGGTCGAATACGCCGGTAACGACTAGGGGGTACTCTCGGGTCGTTACATAAAACATCTAAAGTTCAACAAGTCTAAACAAGAAGGGATACATGTCACGCCCCGAAATAGGGGGCGTAACGATACCCTAATATATCGAGTTACCCACTGAAACATACTAGCTAAACCAAACTTGTGAGGCAAAAAGATTGGGCAGCACAACCTCTAAAAAGTGAAGCCTAGACCCAGAGGTCATAACCTGAAAGAGAATAACCATACAAACAATGGTACACAACCAAAAAAAAAATAAAGATGTACTATCTAGCCGACGAGGCCACAACCAAAAACATACCTACTTACACACACACATATATATACATGCCAAGACTATTGGCTGGAGGTTGAAATATACAAAAAGAAAACCTAGAATATTGTGTCCACAATAGCCTCTATGAGTGACATAAGCACTGTCGGGACAATGCCCCGACTATACCCAAAATGTACAACAAAAGTAAACATCTCTGATTGCCCCAGGATAAGATGGAGCTTACCAACTCACAGCTGAACCTGAATCCTAGCGGGTGGGTCGATTAGAGTCCCTGTATGTACCTGCTCACACAAAACAAAAAGCAATGTCCCTAGGCAAAGGGACGTCAGTACGAATAAAAATGTACTGGTATGTAAAGAGAAAAGTAAAATCATAAACATTTACTGTAAAAGGGTAATAGAGATACCACCTGAAACTGAAACCCAAATAATCTCCATGGCTGACCTTTAGCCCCATACTACTTAACTATGCATGGTATGCTCGTATAATCATATGTTGTGGATACATATACATATATATATATATATATATATATATAAGTGAAAATGCATAACATACCTAACCAAATACTAGCAATGGTGGTGTTTTCCGGTAGCAAACCGGCATCATATTCGCCAACTTGTGGCCATCTGTGTCTCATACGTATAAATATAGGCAATAAGCCCCATACCTGTAATGACCCTCCAGGTCATTTTTAAATTAAAGCATTCATTCCATCGTTTAGAGCGTTCCTGTAGCGACCCCAAGTCATTTATGACTTGCTGGCACTGACTGTTCGGTCGCCTAGTCGTTCGTTTGGGTTTTAGGCCCGTTTCCCTGTTTTGGAGATATTATAACTTAAAAAGTTGACTTCGGTCATAAATTCAGGTAAAAGACCTCAGAATAAAATTCTGACGATTCCATCAGCTCCGGAATGGCCAAATTTGGCTGGTAGCATGGGCAACATGAGTATCAAGGCAATCGGTACGAGTTTAGGGTCATTTAACGTTTTTACCCTTGCAATTAGGCCTATAGTTGACTTTGGTCAACCTTCTTGGAAGACGTGCTCAGATGAAAATTCTGATAGCTAGGTTAGCTTCGGAATATCGATTTTGGTCTAGAACGACCCTTTGTTCACTTCCCAAGGCTTTAGATGCCCGTTGTGGAATTTGGGGCAAAACGATACTGGGTGTGGGACCCACTTTTCATCGAAGCGATCTCCAATGGAAATTCCGAGTTCACCATTGAGTCCGAAATATCATTTTCAATCAGATTCCATATATGGTTTGTGTTTTTACGACTCCGAACGAGTCCGGAACATCGAAATTTAGGTTTGAAGAGTTGTTGAATTCTAACGCGGTGGTGACGTGGCAGAGCCACGCGACGCCACGTGGCAGCGTGTTGAAATCTGGAAATTTCCAGATTTAAGGACAATTTTCGTCCATTTTTTTTTCCTCATCTTCAAACATAGATATCTCCTCCATTTTAAGCCCAAATTAGGTGATTCAAAAGGCTAATTTCAAGAGAATTTCGTGGGGAATCTAGAGGTGACGCGAGGGGAGACTTCGTTTGAGGTAAGGAATCGAATTTAGCTACTGCTAGAGTGATTTTCGAAATGAATTTTTGTTGAACTTTGAAAGGTTAGATCTTGATCATCTTAGGCCCGTTTTGAGTCATTCTTGAGGCTAACTTGTAGAGTTTTTCGCAAGGATCGTCGTGGTATAATCTGTTTGGGTTGGAAGGGTCTCGTTTTTACAGAATTTGGTGATCAAGGGGCTGCCAAGTCATAAGTCAAGACTTATTAATGATTTTAATTGTTGGGGATGATTTGCTATGTTTTAGGCATCTTTTTGTGCTAAATTTTGGGGTATTAGTTTAGTAAGGTATTAGGGACGTTTTCACAGATTCAATTTTGGGATTCCAATTGTGGGTCCCACAATCCCGTTTTAGACCCAATTTTGGGTCCGTCTCTGAAAAATATAATTTTAGTGTCAACATATTCGTAATGCGAGGTGATTAACCTTTTGATAGTGGGGAAGCATTTGGAGACCGTTCGGAGGGGAAAAGCTCTGGTACCGTGAGTTGGAGCACGTGTGATCGACTTTCAGGTAGGCTATAGCTTTCCCCTCGTGAGATTGAGCATGTTTAGGCAATTGTTTATTGATTTTCTTGAGTATCGAGGGGGTGTCGAGCATGCTAAATTTATATAATTCTTGCCTTAGACCTTATTTTGAGAAATTGTTGGATTATGAAAGCATGACTCTTGATATTATTGAACATCCATACATTGTGGTGTATATGATAATATTGATTTGAAGTATGTTTGGCCTTAGTCTTGGCTTAGACTAGTGTTGCCATAGACTTGCGAGGTTTCGGATGTCGTTGGGCAGTAGAACCTTTTCCGACGTCGTTTCAGACGGTCAGCTCCTTGTAGACTGATATAGTAGACTTGAGTCTGATAGTCTGAGCCTTAGCTAGGCGGTAACTCAGCTTATGACCTTGTATCCTTACTGCCCTGCTTTTCTATCGGCTACAGATACCCGGTTAAAGTCTGTGGTCTAGCTTACTCACTTTTGGATACTTCCTCGGCGATTTGGGGTATATGAGGGTCGGACTGACATGTTTATTTATTGTAATCGGTTTGGTGATATTTCCCGCGACGTATGGTTGGATATTGATTCTTTGCTAGTCCGTGGTCCAGCTTACTTATGTCCAGGCTTAGCTATAGTACCCGGTTCGAGTCCGTGGTCCAGCTTACCTGTGATCTGATTTTAGCAACAACACCGGGTTAGAGTCCGTGGTCCAGCCCACCCGTGCCCGACCTTTGGCTACAACACCCGGTTCGAGTCCGTGGTCCAGCCCATATAGGTTGACTCATTAGCTATAGTACCCGGTTCGAGTCTGTGGTCCAGCTTGCACGTGGTGCATTCCCAATTCCTTACTGAAGCTTCAGTTAGGTCTTTGATTACTCTCATCTGTAGGTTGAGGTTTTCGAGGTTGGAGATGTTCCGATTAAAGTCCGGGACGTAATGAGATCTTGGAATATAATTGGGAATGGCTCAGTTAAAGTCCGGAAATTGGTAATATTGTGATAAACCTTCTAGCTCCATTCTTTTACTTCAACTACCAGTGCATCTGCCGGGCTTATGGGGGTCCGTGCAAGTGGTTTCTTTTATTGTGCACGAGTGTACCCGTAGGGTTTATGGGAGCCCGGCAGAGTTAGTTAGATTCCTTGTCTTTGTTGTCTGTACGCTCGTGTACATACCCACATTTACTACTCTTTTGCCCTTGATTGTGACCCTTTATTCACATTTCAGTTTACTTTTGCTTATCTTGCTCAGTCGGCCTGATGCCTACTGGGTACCTGTTGTTTTGGTACTCATGCTACACTCTGCATCTATTTTCGTGATGCAGGTTCGAGTACTAGCTACCGTATAACGACCCAAAAAAAAACGAACTAGTGAAACTAGAGCCTCACATGTGAGTTTGGAGTTGAGAACTTGATGAAATGATGAGAAATGACATTGACGTCCGGAAACTAGTCATTTGAACTAGTAAGTTGTAAGGGTCTTGTCGTTGAAGTTTGGAGTGTTGTTTAAGGGCTTAAGGGGTTGATTAGCTAGTTGATTAATCACCTTTATAAGCTAGCAAGACCTTAAGCTAGGTCATGAAATCATTTAGAACCGAGACCCTCAAAACAGTCCCCAAAAAAAAAAAACAGTTTTTAGTTTTAAGTTAGGAGTGAGGGTCAACTTTAAATGGTCATATCTTTTAGTTCAAAATGAATTAGGTGGACCATTACCTATCCAATTAAAGGTATCTGGGTCCTCTTTCCAACGCCACCGAGTTTGCCCTTTTCCGATCTCGGAGTAAAAAGTTATGCCCAAAATAGTGAAGCACTGTCAAAAAGGGCGAGCTTAGACGGGTTTGGTGGAACTTTTAAGTGGGTCCTTATTTATTTTCCTAAGTTGAGCCCCTTTTATTATATGCCTTTCCTATTAATTATAAAACCCTTCTAGAACAAATTCTTCCATTTTAAGTCACTCCAATTAGAATTAAAAAAGAACTCACCTCCTCTCAAATACTTTTCTCTCTACAATCCTCCATTTTAAGAAGGTCAAGAACTTGGAGCTAGGGCTTGGATTGAAGGTGGTTTCTTCATCAATTTTCTTGGGGAATCTTAACAAAGGTATGGTGACCCTTGATCCTTGATTATGTTTCCTTCAAGGAGTCCATTCAAAAGGGTTTCAAAAGTCTTCAAAGAATAAAACTTCTATTTTCTATTCTAGGTATGGATTCATGGGTAAAATGTTTTCAAAGTCATTATATTGGTGAATTGAAGTTCTATTTATGATTTCAAGATGATTTTTATATGAAACTTCTTCAAGAACTCATGTTTTCATTAAAAGCCTAGAATTTGCTAATGAAGTGGGTTTAATGCCTATGATTTAATGTTGATGAAATTGTGTTTAGATTGGATTGTATTGTTGATTTATATGGTTTTCTATACCTATTTATGATGAATTGTTGGTATATGGATAATTGAGGATTGTGGCCTTATGGGCAAGTTATGGAAGAATTCTCTTGTGGTGAGAAAAATGGTTGGGACTTGAGTGTTGTTGATTATGGCTTTGGAGGATGGTAAGTTGGCTTAATCTCATATTATGGATAAAAAAATTGTTCTTGCTTGGTTTGATCCACTTATGGTGGAGGTGTTTAATTATGAAATGTATTGTGACAATGGCCGTGAAGGCATAGTATGAGAAATATAAGTGTTACATGACATTTTTATGCATGGACATTCAATGGAGCTAATGTGATCATGTTATGAACGTAAATGTGTTATTATTGAAAGGATTTTTCTCAATTTGACACTCATGAATGTTGATGATAGAATATGAAGGATTCTCCAATTTATTGCATATCTCGAATTGGTAGAGCTTATGCATCATTTTCTTGTTTAAATGATTATATTATTGGTTGTTGAATCCCCGGATCGGTAGGCTAGTAGCACCCTTCCACTTATGATAATAATGAACCTTGGAATCGGTAGGCTTATCACACCCTTCCATTAATGATAGTAATGAACCTTGGAGTCGGTAGGCCTATGGCACCTTTTCATGAAGGTTAATGATGAGACTTGAACCGGTAGGCCCATGGCACCCTTTCAAGAGGAGTTAATGAGCTTTCCTAAATGAACCTTGAAACGGTAGGCTTAAAGCACCCTTTCACGTGTTAATGAATGTAATTTAGAGTTGGTAGGCCAATGGCACCTCTCATATGTGATAATGTCAAGGTAACGAACTATTCTATGGGAATGTAGGCTAAGCACCGAGTGGATTTGGTTAGATGGAAACTCCCCCAATGGTTAGGCATGAGTTTCAATGATCGTCTACCTTATCCCATAAACTATGTGCCCGCATAGGTAGCTAGTGGATCCATTAAGCTATATATACTGGTCTTCCTTAGGCAAGTAGACCACCTCTTTACGGTGTGGGGACTTATGACACCGGATTCCATGACAAGCTCTCATGGTCTATGTCGGTTAAATGCTTACTTCCCATCATGTGAGATTTCATTATGGTTTCTTGATAGGCTCTACAAAGTGTAGGTAGTAGTATGGGATGCTACCTATACATTGCACGAGTAGGCATGGAGAGGGTCATAGTGAGTTTCTCTAAATCCTAATGTATGTGACACAATTGTGGCCTAAATAAGGTTATTAAAGAATGTTGGCTCTCAAATGCTTAATATGAGATGCATGCTATACTTGGGTTATATTATGAGTTATTTTCCCTTGTCATGTCTTAATTAATAATATACCTCTTATGTATGAATATTGTGCAAAGGTGAAAGAAAGGAATGATAAGTTACTTTAAGTGACCTAAATGTGGTGCCTTAGTATGGATGGTGGTATGGGACGCCATCCATACATTGCACGAGGTATAGCATAAGGGTTTCTTGAGGTGAAGGTCCAAGGTAAAAGTTTTCATGTTGATATTGTTTAAAGGTGATATTATGACTTACTTGATGTTTATGCTTATCTTGTATGTCTTTTATGCAACTGTTCATGATACTTCAAAAAGTGGCATAATGCATGGTTTCTAGCCAAAATGTCCCTTTTAAAGCATGTTTTGCATGGTCATCATACTTAGTATTTAATTGTGTTAATTCCATATTTCTCTATTTTCTACTAGTGTAGGTTCTGGAAAGTGAGCGGGTTCTATAGTAAGCTTGGAACTTGAAGTTCTTCCAAGATCTTGTGGTATGTCCTCATATGTCGAGGACAAGACTTTTCTATTCTAATTTTATGATAAGGTCCTTGTAATAGACTTAATAGACTTCTTTTGATTGTAAAAGGGTCGTGTCCCTACTTATGTTTTGTGATTGTGTCTAAGATGGCCATGTGAGACTTAGACTTCCGCTGTGTGTTTTTAAAGTTGTTTTAATGAAGCTTGAATGTAAATAAGTTTTTAATTCCGCACTATTATCATTATTGAATGCAATGAATGACTATGTGGCTTGTATAAGATCCCTTCGGGGTCGAGTACGCCTTGTTACGACTTGGGGGTGCTCCCGGGTCGTGACAAACATGGTATCAGAGCATAAGATTTTGGAAATGGTTTTTAGGATCAAAGTCTCACAAGCCACGTCTAGTAGAGTCTTGTTCATCGGTGTGAGTCGCAACACATCTATGAGCGAGAGGCTATAGGACGGTAGAAGTTACACTTCTTTCATTATCCTTGAAGTCGTGCCTTAGAGTTTGGTTTATAAGTGTCCTTTTTTTTTAATCCTTCTCTTGTGTTTATAGGATATGAATACGAGGGCTAACCAAAGGAGAGAGGAAGGGGAGTTAGGTGATGAGGGAGTTCCTCCCCAAGTTGTGCAAAATGGTCAAGGTGTGCAATGCAATCAAGTTTCTATAGGTGAGCAAGAGAATGAGGTTCCGGTGGTTCCCCTGGATATTACCAATGAAGAGATTAGGTCGGCTTTCTTAATCTTGGCCCGAGCCATGGCGGCTCAAGCGACTAGAGATATGGGGCCTAGGGTGAAAGCTAATGAGGGTACTATGGCTTCTAAGTTGAGAGACTTTGTGAGGATGAATCCTCTGGTGTTTCTAGGTTCTAAGGTGGGAGAGGATCCCTAAGAATTTTTGGATGAAGTGTATAAGGTAGTGAGTGCTATGGGGGTGACTTCAAAAGAAAAGGCGGAGCTTGCCTCCTATCAATTGAAAGATGTTGCCCAAATTTGGTTCACTCAATGGAAGGCTAATAGGCCGGTGGAAGCGGATCCTATAGAATGGGAGGAGTTTAAGGAAGCTTTCCTTGGTAGGTATTTTCCCCGTGAGAAGAGAGAGTGTAAGGTTGAGGAGTTTATCAACCTTAGGCAAGGTAATGCGAGTGTGCAAGAGTACTCCTTGAGGTTTACCCAATTGTCTAAGTATGCTCCATCTTTGGTGTCAAATCCTAGGGATGAGATGAGTAGGTTTGTGACCGGTGTATCCGACCTAGTCAAGGAAGAGTGTCATACGGCAATGGTCCATAATGACATGAAAATTTCTAGGCTCATAGTGTATGCTCAATCCATTGAGGAGTCCAAACTTAAGAGGATGAATAGGGGTGTGAAGAGGGGTAGATCGGATGAGCAAGGTTAATCTAGGTTCAAGAAGAGGAGTCAAGACCAAGATTCTTCAAGTGCTCCTAAGGTTAACCAAGAAAAAAATGGTGGATCTCAATTTTCTAAACCTACTTGCATCACTTGTGGCAAGAGGCACTATGGGAAGTGCCTAGCCGGTACTAATGGGTGTTATGGTTGTGGGAAGAATGATCACAAGGTGAAAAATTGTCCTACTCTTACGGCTAGAGGAAGGGAAGCCAAACAAGCTTCTAAAGATGGAACGGTTCCTATCCATCCAAATTATGGTCGTTTCTATGCTCTCCAAGCTAGCAAGGACAAAGAAGCTAATCCGAATAAAGCCGCCGGTAAGTTTTAGTTCCTTATGGTCATGAATATCTTGATGAGGTTTCTATGTTGTTGTTTTTCATGTTTGCCTTAGTTGGGTTTTCTCCTAAGTGGGGGATGGTATGTTGAATAGCAAGGTTGTTGAGAGTGTTGATATCATTATCTCGTTCCTTCTATTCTTATTCAAGCTTGAGACCAAGAGTTCCTAGTAGCTTGTTTTATGTTTTGGAGTCTTGTGTGAAAATGAGTTTCCATGGTCTCCTTATGTTATGCATGTTCTATTTGAATTCTTGTTAAATGATAAAATGAGTTTTCATAAATGTGTTCCTCATGTTGATGTGCATTTAGTTGAGTTGTCTATATGCTTCATGAGGATAAATGTTGAACATGCCTAAATATGCTTTAGTGAAAAATTTGCCTAATTGTGCTTTTGCGAGTAATTGGATAATGAGCTTAATGTTTTGTAGTGAGCATGATGTGATTGGAGGAGGAAGTTTCTCCAATGAAAAAAAAAAATGAGAAAGGGGAAGTTTTGATGCACAATAAGTTGTGGATATAGTTCCTACTTGCTTGATTGGTATGAAGTTTGTTCGAGCCTCTTGATGTGGAGTTGATGTTTCCTCCTATGTTTATGCATTTATGTTTACATGTTACGATTGTTGGGCTGCTAGTCTTGAGTTGTTTTTCCCTTAATGTGTTTAAAGTGTCATTCGAGGACGAATGATCCTAAGTGGGGGATAAGGTAACGACCCAAAAAAAAACGAACTAGTGAAACTAGAGCCTCACATGTGAGTTTGGAGTTGAGAACTTGATGAAATGATGAGAAATGACATTGATGTCCGGAAACTAGTTGTTTGAACTAGTAAGTTGTAAGGGTCTTGTCGTTGAAGTTTGGAGTGTTGTTTAAGGGCTTAAGGGGTTGATTAGCTAGTTGATTAATCACCTTTATAAGCTAGCAAGACCTTAAGCTAGGTCATGAAATCATTTAGAACCGAGACCCTCAAAACAGTCCCAAAAAAAAAAAAACAGTTTTTAGTTTTAAGTTAGGAGTGAGGGTCAACTTTAAATGGTCATATATTTTAGCTCAAAATGAATTAGGTGGACCATTACCTATCCAATTAAAGGTATCTGAGTCCTCTTTCCAACGCCACCGAGTTTGCCCTTTTCCGATCTCGGAGTAAAAAGTTATGCCCAAAATAGTGAAGCACTGTCAAAAAGGGCGAGCTTAGACGGGTTTGGTGGAACTTTTAAGTGGGTCCTTATTTATTTTCCTAAGTTGAGCCCCTTTTATTATATGCCTTTCCTATTAATTATAAAACCCTTCTAGAACAAATTCTTCCATTTTAAGTCACTCCAATTAGAATTAAAAAAGAACTCACCTCCTCTCAAATACTTTTCTCTCTACAATCCTTCATTTTAAGAAGGTCAAGAACTTGGAGCTAGGGCTTGGATTGAAGGTGGTTTCTTCATCAATTTTCTTGGGGAATCTTAACAAAGGTATGGTGACCCTTGATCCTTGATTATGTTTCCTTCAAGGAGTCCATTCAAAAGGGTTTCAAAAGTCTTCAAAGAACAAAACTTCTATTTTCTATTCTAAGTATGGATTCATGGGTAAAATGTTTTCAAAGTCATTATATTGGTGAATTGAAGTTCTATTTATGATTTCAAGATGATTTTTATATGAAACTTCTTCAAGAACCCATGTTTTCATTAAAAGCCTAGAATTTGCTAATGAAGTGGGTTTAATGCCTATGATTTAATGTTGATGAAATTGTGTTTAGATTGGATTGTATTGTTGATTTATATGGTTTTCTATACCTATTTATGATGAATTGTTGGTATATGGATAATTGAGGATTGTGGCCTTATGGGCAAGTTATGGAAGAATTCTCTTGTGGTAAGAAAAATGGTTGGGACTTGAGTGTTGTTGATTATGGCTTTGGAGGATGGTAAGTTGGCTTAATCTCATATTATGGATAAAAAAATTGTTCTTGCTTGGTTTGATCCACTTATGGTGGAGGTGTTTAATTATGAAATGTATTGTGACCATGGCCGTGAAGGCATAGTATGAGAAATATAAGTGTTACATGACATTTTTATGCATGGACATTCAATGGAGCTAATGTGATCATGTTATGAACGTAAATGTGTTATTATTGAAAGGATTTTTCTCAATTTGACACTCATGAATGTTGATGATAGAATATGAAGGATTCTCCAATTTATTGCATATCTCGAATTGGTAGAGCTTATGTATCATTTTCTTGTTTAAATGATTATATTATTGGTTGTTGAATCCTCGGATCGGTAGGCTAGTAGCACCCTTCCACTCATGATAATAATGAACCTTGGAATCGGTAGGCTTATCGCACCCTTCCATTAATGATAGTAATGAACCTTGGAGTCGGTAGGCCTATGGCACCTTTCCATGAAGGTTAATGATGAGACTTGAACCGGTAGGCCCATGGCACCCTTTCAAGAGGAGTTAATGAGCTTTCCTAAATGAACCTTGAAACGGTAGGCTTAAAGCACCCTTTCACGTGTTAATGAATGTAATTTAGAGTTGGTAGGCCAATGGCACCTCTCATATGTGATAATGTCAAGGTAACGAACTATTCTATGGGAATGTAGGCTAAGCACCGAGTGGATTTGGTTAGATGGAAACTCCCCCAATGGTTAGGCATGAGTTTCAATGATCGTCTACCTTATCCCATAAACTATGTGCCCGCATAGGTAGCTAGTGGATCCATTAAGCTATATATACTGGTCTTCCTTAGGCAAGTAGACCACCTCTTTACGGTGTGGGGACTTATGACACCGGATTCCATGACAAGCTCTCATGGTCTATGTCGGTTAAATGCTTACTTCCCATCATGTGAGATTTCATTATGGTTTCTTGATAGGCTCTACAAAGTGTAGGTAGTAGTATGGGATGCTACCTATACATTGCACGAGTAGGCATGGAGAGGGTCATAGTGAGTTTCTCTAAATCCTAATGTATGTGACACAATTGTGGCCTAAATAAGGTTATTAAAGAATGTTGGCTCTCAAATTCTTAATATGAGATGCATGTTATACTTGGGTTATATTATGAGTTATTTTCCCTTGTCATGTCTTAATTAATAATATACCTCTTATGTATGAATATTGTGCAAAGGTGAAAGAAAGGAATGATAAGTTACTTTAAGTGACCTAAATGTGGTGCCTTAGTATGGATGGTGGTATGGGACGCCATCCATACATTGCACGAGGTATAGCATAAGGGTTTCTTGAGGTGAAGGTCCAAGGTAAAGGTTTTCATGTTGATATTGTTTAAAGGTGATATTATGACTTACTTGATGTTTATGCTTGTCTTGTATGTCTTTTATGCAACTGTTCATGATACTTCAAAAAGTGGCATAATGCATGGTTTCTAGCCAAAATGTCCCTTTTAAAGCATGTTTTGCATGGTCATCATACTTAGTACTTAATTGTGCTAATTCCATATTTCTCTATTTTCTACTAGTGTAGGTTCTGGAAAGTGAGCGGGTTCTATAGTAAGCTTGAAACTTGAAGTTCTTCCAAGATCTTGTGGTATGTCCTCATATGTCGAGGACAAGACTTTTCTATTCTAATTTTATGATAAGGTCCTTGTAATAGACTTAATAGACTTCTTTTGATTGTAAAAGGGTCGTGTCCCTACTTATGTTTTGTGATTGTGTCTAAGATGGCCATGTGAGACTTAGACTTCCGCTGTGTGCTTTTAAAGTTGTTTTAATGAAGCTTGAATGTTTGGATGTAAATAAGTTTTTAATTCCGCACTATTATCATTTTTGAATGCAATGAATGACTATGTGGCTTGTATAAGACCCCTTCGGGGTCGAGTACGCCTTGTTACGACTTGGGGGTGCTCCCGGGTCGTGACATACCGACGTTGATTCGAGCCAGCTGCTGTCGTGATCGGAGGCAAGGGTGAGCACACAACGTCCTGGATTTGCCCGTCTCCTTCTGTACTTACTTTTGTTTGTCTTTTGCCTTTTTAGACAACTTGTTTCTGTAATCCACTTTTAGGACTAGTACTTTTATTAGCAGCTCTGTACTTGTGACTTCCAGGTTTTGGGAGGAATTCATTTTGTGTATATATGTCTAGTCGCTTCCGCCCGTTCAGTGCATGTTCTTGTTATATTTATTACTATTTTAGGTTGATTAGTTGGTTTTCTACCCTAACATCCCATTACTTCGAGTTCCGAGATATGGGTCAATTTGCCTACTGGTGGGTCATATAGTAGGCGCCATCATGACCTGAGAAATTGGGTCGTGACAAATTGGTATCAGAGCCCCAGGTTCGTCGGTCTCACTTGTACAGAACTAACGTCTAGTAGAGTCCTGCAGATCGGTACAGAGACGTCCGTTACTTATTTTCGGGAGGCTACAGGATGTCTTTAGGAACGTGTCGCTTTTGTATCACTGTCGTGCATTGTGTGTCTTATCTGTTTTTGAAAATCTTACTTGTTTCACTTTTTTACATGGATGGCTCGCACGCGTGGTAGGGCCTCAGCTAGGGGTAGAGGCCAACCTCGAGGTCGTGCCAGAGCTACAGCACTAGCCGAGCACCGAGAGCAAACTCCAGAGCCAGTGATAGAGCCACCAGCAGCTCCAACACAGCAATAATCGATGGGCCCGGGACCAGCCCAGCCACCGCCCGAGCCTATGGCAGATCCAAGTATACAGGTGATGCTCGTACAGATACTAGCTGCCATTGGGGGTATGTAGCAGGCCCCAGCTCCAGCCGCTCCAGTACCGCAGGGCCAGCCTGCACCAGCGACACCGATTGTTCAGCCTGACGATTTGGAGGGCGTCATGCGACTTCGGGAGCAGAAGATGCTCGGGATGTTCCTTAGACTATCACCGCCGAGGTTTTCTGGGGCTGTGGGTGAGAATGCCCACGAGTTTCTACTTACTTGCCGTGAGCGGCTACAGACTTTGGGTTTAGTGGAGTCGAGAGGACCAGACTTCACCGCTTACCAGTTAGACGGTCTCGCCAGGCAGTGGTGGCATACATACTTAGAGACCAGGCCAGCTGGGTTTCCACCGGTCATATGGCCTGAGTTTTTAGAGGCCTTCTTGGCCCGATTTATTCCCAGGAGCATCAGAGATCAGTTCAGGGATCAGTTTGCTCGGTTAGAGCAGGGCTCCATGACAGTATCAGAGTATGAGACCCGATTCTACGAGCTCTCCAGGCATGCCGCCATGATATTACCTACTGAGGAGGAGAGGGTTCGTTGTTTTGTTCGGGGTTTGAGACTAAAGTTGCGGATTGAGACTCAATCTTTAGTCTCAGCGGGCTGCTCATTTCTGAATGTAGTGGACCATATCCGCACTATTGAGCAGCTTCGTCGCGAGGCCCAAGGGGGCAGCGATAAGAGAGCTAGATAGGAGGATAGCCATGATAAGCGTCGTTTCAGACCCCGAGAGTCTTATGATAGATCTCAGCAGAGGTTTCAGTCGGGTCAGTCTAGTCGCCCCTTCCAGGCCTCTCTCCAGACATCGGAGGGTGATAAGCACCGCCATATTGGTTTTAGTGCCGGTCCTAGTCGGGGCCGAGGTAGTTCACAGATGGGTTCTTCTGGCCGGGGTAGCCGACCTCTAGCTCTCAGTCGATAGTCCCATGGGTGCTATGAGTGTGGGGAGTTAGATCATTGGGCCTGCGAGTGTCCCCATCGCAGGTTAGCCTTACCCGCTCCACAGACAGCTAGGCATGCGTCAGCGCCAGCACCTCCAGCTAGAGGCGGAGGCCAGGGACAGGACCGTAGGGGTGGTCACCAAGGTATACAGAGTGGTCCCCGAGGAGGCAGGTTAGGGAGCAGAGCCGATGCACAGGGTAGGGGTGCCCAGGCCCACTTTTATGCAACTCCAGCTAGAGCAGATTCTGAGACCTCGGACGATGTGATCACAGGTATAGTGTTATTATGCCATCAGCCCGCATCCGCCTTATTTGATCCAGGCTCTACTTATTCTTATATATCTATTTATTGTGCTCCTCGATTGAGTATGAGCCCAGAGCTATTGGTTGAACCGTTGCGTGTTTCGACTCCAGTAGGTGATTCTTTAGTAGTGGATCAGGTATTTAGATCCTATGTGGTGACTATTCAGAGGCGAGACACTAGGGTTGATCTCATTTTTCTTGACATGGTGGATTTTGATTTGATTTTGGGTATGGATTAGTTATCCCCCCACCGTGCGGTCTTGGATTGCTATGCCAAGACCGTTACTTTTGCCATGCCTGGTATTCCACCAGTGATGTAGCAGGGCTCTTGTAGTTGCACGCCAGTTGGGGTGATATCTTTTGTTCGGGCCCAGAGGTTGATGGCTAGCGGGTGTTTGGCTTATTTATCTTATGTTAGAGATGTTAGTAGGGAAGGTCCTACCTTTGATTCAGTACCTATTGTTCGAGAGTTTACAAATGTGTTTCCTGCCGATCTGCCTGGTCTCCCTCCTGATCGTGACATTGACTTTCCTTTTGAAGTAGAGCCGGGCACTAAGCCTATTTCTATACCACCGTATCGTATGGCCCCCGTAGAGCTCAAGGAGCTCAGTGTTCAGATTCAGGATCTCTTAAATAAGGGATTCATTTGGCCTAATGTATCGCCTTGGGGTGCCCCAGTCCTCTTCGTGAAGAAGAAGTCGGTACTATGTGATTATGCATTGACTACAGGCAGATGAACAAGGTGACGGTGAAGAACCGTTACCCCATGCCTAGTATTGATGATCTATTTGACCAACTTCAGGGTGCTGTGGTATTTTCTAAGATTGATTTAAGATCCGGCTACCACCAGTTGAGGATTAGGGCAGCGGACGTCCCTAAAACTGCATTTAGGACTCGTTACGGCCACTATGAGTTCCTAGTGATGTCTTTTGGGTTGAGTAACGCCCCTGTCACATTCATGGACTTGATGATTAGGGTGTTTAGGCCGTACTTGGATTCGTTTTTCATAGTCTTCATAGATGACATTCTAGTATACTCGCGGAGCCGGGAGGAGCATGAGCAGCATTTGAGGATAGTGCTCCAGACTTTGAGAGGCCAACGACTTTATTCCAAGTTCTCAAAGTGTGAGTTTTGGCTTGAGTCCGTAGCATTCTTAGGGCACGTGGTGTCTAAGGATGGCATTATGGTAGATCCCGCTAAGATTGAGGCCATTTATGATTGGGCCAGGCCTACCTCTGTGACTGAGATTCGTAGCTTCTTCGGATTGGCAGGCTGCTACAGGCGTTTTGTTGAGGGATTTTCTACTATAGTAGCACCTTTGACCCGGTTGATTCACCAGGATGTTCCGTTTGTGTGAGAGGATGAGTGTGAGAGGAGCTTTCTAAGGCTTAAAGAGTTGCTTACCATCGCTCATATATTGACTCTTCCAGTTGAGGGCGAGGGGTTTACTGTTTATTGTGACGCATCCGGCATTGGTTTGGGTTGTGTACTGATGCAGCAGGGCTGCGTTATTGCTTATGCGTCGAGGTATCTTAAGCCGCACGAGCGCAACTACCCCACTCATGACTTAGAGTTGGCGGCGGTAGTTTTTGCGCTTAAGATTTGGAGGCATTACTTGTATGGAGTTCGATGTGAGATCTATACTGATCACAGGAGCCTTCAGTACATTATGAGCCAAAGGAATCTTAATTTGAGACAGCGCCGTTGGATTGAGCTCCTGAAGGACTATGACCTCTCTATTCTCTACCATCCGGGCAAGGCGAATGTAGTAGTAGAAACAATTGCTATTAGGGAAACAATTTATCACAACGTATCAATGAGAATTTCTAGGTTGCCCTTGAAACTAACTCACTAGCACTAGTCAAAATCTTATCTAGACAGTGGAGCACTCCATGAAAAATAGTGGTTTTAGTGGATGATATCAAAAAGATGGAAAAATTATGTGAAGTTTTGCCAAGTACAAATACTAACATACTAAACTTCAAAACTTTCACAGAGCTTCCAACACAAGCAAAACAAATACTAATTCTAGACAAACAACATATGAAAAATTTGAGAATCAAAACAAAGGAGATTAAACAAGCAAATACTGATGCTGTAAGGGAGAATTTATCATTCAATCATTTCGAATATACACAAATTCGACGATTATAAAACTCAAGCGAAAGAATCACAGATTCTTCAACATACAGTATTACCAGACTCAAGTTACAAAGGAAATGAAAAACGAGTCACAACTAAAAGGCATTCAACAGCAAGTTGATGTTGACTAATAAGAAAAGGAAATCTGAAAAAAAGAGGTCATGGATGGAGAAGATCAAGACGCTTAATAAAAAAACAAATTAGAGCAAATTTGAAAAATCTGAGAGTATTGACATTATTAACCATTCACAATGGAACAATGATAATGAACTAATGAAGGACATAAGCAACTCATCCATATTAGAACTAGCCAGGGATCTTAAAAGTAAGGTCTTGAAGGATAACAAAGCAAAGATATTGGGCTCCAAAAGCACGGAAAAGGCAACATTTTGGAAAGGGAGAAGAGGAAACTCTTATTTTCTTTTGGCGGAATGACCTAGGAAACCCGGTACTTGGTTCTGTTTGTCAGTTGAACCCTCATACTCATCACTTTGCCAACTGAATCCTTAACTTGTTATAATACAACATTTTAAATCATTTTCTCATGCGGTCACTACGCATGTAATAGACTCAATTACACGTGGAATTCGCGTCATTTTTGAATGACATGTAAGACATTAAGTGTTAAAAATAATAAAATCAAATAGACTAATTTTGAAATTTCTAGAAATTTTCAAATAGTCATGTTCTTCATATTGGTTACAAATTGAGCACCAAATTCATACCAAATCTATGAAATTCTTCCTCATTTAACTTGTAAATTCAAGTCATAGTACATAAATATGCAACTCACATTTATGTCCTTCAACTTTGAGTCTGCACAAGTAGACACTTAAACTTGCATAAAGTTAAACAAATAAACACGCGCGTCCTACGTGGAATTCTACATGGCAATTTGTGTCCTATGTGGTGTTCTACGTGTATTATGTCATGTAGGACCCATGTGACTACCTATTCAATTTTATACAAGTTCAAGTGCTTACTTGTGTACACCCAAAGTTGAAGGGCATAAATGTGAAATGAGGTCAAGTTAAGGGACACATTTATGTATTATGACTAAATTCAATTACAAGTTCTCCAACACAAACCTGATGAACACCAATCACAATTTTTATTTAATTTTACAAATTCACGAGACCCATTTGCTATTCTCAAACTTTTTGAAGCTTGTCAATAATGTTTTAAAATTATAAATACTCACCATCATCCTTCACATTAACTGTCACGATCCAAAATGGACGTGATGTCACTTTTCTATTTTCACCAATACAAGTCATCCTCAACCCAATAATAATGAAAAAAATGCAGAAATATAAAGCAAGAACAAGATAAAGCGGAAAAACTTGCTCATTCTATTAAAACCCCCCGAAATATGGTTGTCACGTGTACAAGCCACTAAATACATAAAGTGTGAAATTAAAATATTTACAAGTCTCGACCTTTGTGTCTAATATAGAACAAAGTATAAAGAAATGGAAAAAGAGGGTATGTCAAAGTGACAAGCATCTACCTCTCAAAATCCTTGACAAGCCTCAAAATAAGAAGAAGGAGGAGGAGGAGGAGGCGAAACAATACATCTAGCTAGAAATTGAATACCCCTTACATCCCAATCGTACCTCCTTAACCTACAGCCTGCACATAAATCAGTCCAACCTAAAAGTTCTTTAATGCACAGCTCAAAAGGCTCAATAATCACAGTTCAATAGTCACAATTCAACAACCAAAAGAATCAAGTAAGTCAATTTCAATGTCAAGTATATAAATCACACACAATAAGTGTATCAATCACAATTAACAAGCAAGTCACATATAAGCATCAAATTGATCAAGTCACAATAATCAAATCCCTTGCTGGAACCATTTCCCATCAGCATAATATCACTAGCTGGAACTATTTCCCATCAGCTTTATATCAATTCCCTAGCCAAATGTATTTCCCATCGGCTTTATATAAAATCACTAGATGGAACCATGTATAGCACTCGTCGACAATGACCTCAACATAATAAACACTTGCTGGAAAATACCTCGGCACCGTAACTACTTACTAAAAAAGACCTTGGCATCGTAACTACTTACCGAAAAAGACCTTGGCATCGTAGCCACTTGACAAAACAGACCTCGACATCATAACCATCACAAGTCTCATCACGGTGTTCTACATTAATTAGTGCACACAAGTAATATCACACCTCATGGTAGAGACAATAACTCATGCAATTTAAGTCCACATTCATGTTATCACTCATTTCATCAATCAATCAATCAATAACGTTAACAACAAGGAAATTCAATCATCATGTTCATCACATAGTCTTTTCAATTTTTACCCTGCATTAATATTTATTAAGTGGACAATTAACCCTTCACCTCATCCCCATTACTCCCAACACACAAATAGCGAAGGGAATACATGAATTCTATTAGAATACAAGATTTAGGAGATCACTTGCCTTGAATCAAATAACTAATCACTCCAAGAGTTGAGTCTTCCCTTTACGAATCACTTCTGAAGCTACACAATCTATTATAATCAAGTATTCACAATAAATATCTAGAAATGACAATACTTATCAATTACTTTGAAAAAAATAGGTCAATCAACTCAAAACCCAATTCTAAAAATAAGGTTTGAATTCAAAATTTAATACTTCAAAACATTAATCAGGGCATTAAGAACTCATTGGGGAAAATCATTTCGAAAAAAGGACTTAAATCATTTCAAAATCTCCATTTTTAGTTAAGAACTTGAGTTCTTGAAAAATCTTGTCATTTACCAATCAAAATCCCAAACTTTGATGTTAGAATTCATAAATAACCAAAAGGAAAAATGAAGCTTTAGGATCATGAAAGTACCGAAATAATTTAGCACAAGAAATCCTTTCAAAAATGGCCACCAAGGGTTTTCCAAGCTCAAAAATGGAAAATGGGGCTCAGACCCCAAAATTTACTGGCCAAAACCCTCCCTGGTGTCGTAAAAGCCACTTGGTGTTCACAAAAGCAAACCATGCAAAAGGGGCACCTCTTGCAAAAGCGAAGTTCCCTTAACTTTCACAAAGCTCGCTTCAGTGAAGAGGTTCTCGCTTCTGCAAAGGTCGCTTAACCGACTTGCCTTCGCAAAACTCAAGCCTAGAGACACTAGCAAACTCAGCCAACTCCCAAAACATCAAAAAAAAACCTCGGGATTCATTTGAAACCCCATGCGCACAAACCACATTTGCAAATCAATTATACATGACATTTCAGATTCAATGGATCAGTCAAAACACCAATCTGAGGTCTCCTTGACTCAACATCCATGAAAACCATAAGAAACTAACACAATGCCTAAAAATGCTAAAACAAGTTCAGGACCTCTCAAAATCAACCAAGACCTCACCTAGGCCTAAAATCATCCCTTACACTCTCAAAATTCCGATCCGAGCATCTGAACCCCAAAGGTTGACCGAAGTCAACCGAAAGGCTAAATTTGAATAATTTCACAACTTAGGACGTCAAATCACCAAAAATGAAACTGATACTCTCACAGATAAGATTCCACATTCTGAGACAGATGGAATCGATGGAATTCCATTCTTAAACTCAAAACTCCCAAAGACCACAAAAACCACTTTCTTAACAATATTAACCTTCAAACTCAAAACTTACCAAATTCTTAACTTTTAACTCAAAATTCAAAACAAACTTTTCAAACTCAAACCTAAAAGACTTGAGACTGATCACGGAGGGGCAAAATAGTAAATTCATGAAACTTTCCAAAAATGACCAATCAAGTCATTACATTATCCACCACTAAAATTCATGTTTGTCCTCAAACATAAAGAAAAATAAAGTACTTGAAGCTTTGAAAAGTTAAGGATATATGGCACTTATATCTGACTCTGTCTCCCACATTGTGTCACTAACTAATTGGTGCTTCCAGTGCACCTTTACTAAATCAATATCTTTGGTCCTAAGCTTTCGGACTTGCCTTAGATGGCTATAGGCTCCTCCTCAATAGATAAGTCTGGACCCAACTCATCTTAATCAAGATAAAGTACATGGGACTCGTCCGACGTGTACTTTCGAAGCATGAAAATATGAAATACGGGATGCACAACTGACAAACTAGGGGGCAAGACAAACTTATAGGCCACCTCTCCCACATGACTTGATATCTCAAAGGGTCCAATGAATCTAGGGCTAAGCTTGACCTTCCTTCCGAACATCATCACACCTTTCATGGGTGACACTCAAAGGCAAACATTATAACCCTCCATGAATACTAGGGCTCGAACTCTTTGATCCGCACAACTGTTCTGTCTACTCTTGTCTGTCAATAGTCTACCCTGAATCATACGTACCTACTTCATAGCATCTCTAAGTAAGTATGTATCTAATGAGCCTATCTCAGACGAATAAAACCATCCGATCGGGGATCTACCCCATCTGCCATACAACACCTTGAAAGGGGACATCTGAATACAAGAATGATAACTATTGTTGTACACAAATTCTGTTAAAGGTAAATGTTGATCCTATCTATTATCAAAATTGATCACAGAAGCTCAGAGCATGTTTTCCAACACCTAGATAGTCCACTCGGACTGACCATCTGCCTGAGGATGAAAGGTTTCACGAATATCTAACCGAGTACCCAAACCATGCTACAATGCCTTATAGAAATAAGAAGTAAACAAGGAACTTCGATCAGAGACAATAGAAATCGGGAGCCCATGCAGTCGCAAAATCTGACTAATTAAAGCTTGACAAATTTCTCCACTATATACTTCACCCAAACTAGATGAAATGGGCGTACTAGGTCAACCTATCGACAACCACCCAAGTAGAGTCATAACTACCCACAGTGGTAGGTAGTCCCACAAAAAGTCCATAGTGATTCGTTCCCACTTCCAAGTAGGACTAGGCATCCTCTGAGATATACCTCCAGGTCGCTGGTGCTCACACTTGACCTGTTGGCAAGTCAAACATCTCGAAACAAAATCTTCTATATTCCTCTTCATCCCACACCACCAGTAGTGCTGGATCAGGTCATGATACATCTTTGCCGCTCTCGAATGGAAGGAATATCCGGAACAATGGTCCTCATCAAGAATCACTCAAATCAACTCACCCATCTTAGGCACACAAATCCTTCCCCCAATCCTCAAGATACCATCAGAATCAAGTACATCCTCATTGGCCTCCCTTCTCATCACCTTGTCTCGAATGAAACATAAATTCTCTTCATCAAACTGGTGTTCACGAATCTGCTCAACTAAGGAAGAATGACCCTCAATAAAAGTAATTAAACCACGCATCTCCTCAGAAATTTGTAGCCAACGACACTATTGGCTAACCTCTGAAGATCTCTAGCCAATGGCCTCTCCTCCACACTAAAAGCAATAAGACTTCCCATGCTAGAAGTTTTCCTACTTAAAGCATCAGACACAACATTGGCCTTTCGTAAATTATACAAGATGGTGATGTCATAGTCCTTCAGTAACTCAAGCCATCTGCACTGCCTTAAGTTCAGATCCCTTTGACTGAAGATATACTGAAGACTTTGATGATTTATGAAGACCTCACAATGTACCCCATACAGATAATGTTGTCATAGCTTAAGCATGAACATTACGGCATCAAACTTTAAATCATGGGAAAGGTTAGGTCCTCTCATGGGTCTTCAACTGTCTAGAGGCATAGGCAATCACCTTGCATTTCTGCATTAGAACACCATCTAATCCGACTCCAAAAGCATCACAATACATAGTGAAGTTTACACCCTCCTCGGGTAAAGACAAAACATAAGCCGAAGTCAAAAAGGTCTTGAGATTTTGAAATCTCTATTCACACTCATCAAACCACTGGGAGCTCACACTCTCTGTTGAGTCACTCTGGTAAAAAAAGATACAATGGTGAAGAAGCTCTAAACGAATCGTCGGTAATAACCTACAAGTCCTATTAAACTCCAGATTTCAGTAACTGACGGAGATCTGGTGCAATCCTTCACTGCCTCAATCTTGGCTGGATCTACCCGAATACCCTTCTTGGACACCACGTGTCCCAAAAATGCTACAGAATCAAGCCAAAACTCGCACTTTGAGAAATTGGCATAAAACTTCTCTTCCCTTAATCTCTAGAGTGCAATCCTTAAATACCGATCGTGATCCTCTTCATTCTTGGAATACACCAAGATATCGCCAATGAACACTATCTTAAATAAATCCAAATAAGGCCTCAACACCCCGTTCATCAACTCCATGGACATTGTAGGGGTGTTAGTCAAATCGAAAGACATCACAAGGAACTCATAGTGCCCATAACGAATCTTGAATGTTGTCTTAGGGATATTCATCTAGTGGTAACAGACCTCAAATCAATCTTAGAAAATAGGGATACACCATGTCATCAATACGAGAAAAGGGATACTTGTTTTTCACAGTAACTTTGTTCAACTGTTAATAATCAATACAAATCTTCATGGATCCATCATTCTTTCTCACAAACAATGCAGGAGCACCCCATGAAGAAACATTAGGGTGAATAAACCCCTTACTCAATAAATCTTGTAACTGGTCCTTCAATTCTTTCAACTCAACTGGAACCATATGATAAGGAGTAATAGAGATAGTCTTGGTTCCCGGGTCCAAGTCAATAGCAAAATCAATATCCTTATCTGAAGGAACACCTGTAAGATCAGTAGAAAATACATCTGAAAACTCTCAAACCACGGGCACAAAATCCATTGGAGGTAGTTCAACACTAGTATCCCGTATGAAGGCCAAATAGGACAAATACTCCTTTCAACAAATATCTGAGACTGAATGAAGGAGATAACTTTGCTAGGGTAAGAACCACTAGCACCCATCAACTTAACTCTCAGGACATCCGACATCGCTAAGGTCACAATCATAGCATAACAATCAAGAATAGCATGATGTAGGGAAAATCAATCCATCCCAAGATAATATCAAAGTATACCATCCGTAAAATGATCAAGTCTACCCAAGTATCATATCCGGCCAATGAAACAAGGCAAGATCGATACACTCAATCCACCACTAAGGATTCACCCACTATTATAGAAACATGAATAGGCACATGCATGCAATCAGACATTATATCAAATCTAGTAGCAAAATAGGTAGACACATACGAGAAAGTAGACTCTGGATCAAATAATACAAACATAGGTCGATGGTGAACCGGGATGATACATGTGATCACAATATCAAAAGTCCTGAAAAAGCATAACATTGGTTCTCATGGCCGCCTACATTCTGAGTAGAACCTCTCCCTCCACCCTGTGGAGTTGGAGTAGCCCTATCGGTAGTCCTGCCACCTCTACCGGTCTGACCTCTACCTCGACCCTTGGTCGGAGGCACTAAATCTCTAGCTCAAGCAGCTGAATAAGAACATTAGGGTCTTGAATGAGTCTGTAGAGGGAACTGTCGCATCAAATGACCTGGATCCCTACAAGTGTAGCAAGATCTCGGCACAAATAACTGGTATTGTGAACTAGACGAACTACCATGGCTAACTCAGTAAGAACCATAAGAACCTCGGGCTAACTACCCACTCTCAACTACTGGCATAGAAGCATGTACCCACCCACGACGCTAAAAGGAAATACTACCTCTATGCGAACCTCTGCCACCAGATGAGGCACCAGAAAACTAACCAGATGATCGGGCCTTTTTGGGCTCTCCAAACTCCTCTAAAAGCATAAACTCTACCTCTTTGGCGGTGCTTACAATGGACTGGAAAGAATCCCCCTCTCTGGTTGCCCTGAACACATATGATCTGACGGAGAAAGTCAACCCTCTCACAAACGTATGGACTCTCTTTGCCTCATCCAGAACAATAGTCATAGCATGCCTAGAAAGTTCACAAAAATGGACCTCATACTTGATCACAGATAAACTACCCTGAGTCAAGTTCTCAAACCTCAATTGACTCTCATCCCTCATGCTCCAAGGAATGATGCGGTCCTGGAAAGCACTAGAGAACACATTCCACTCTACCGGGGGAGATCCAATCGGTCTAGACCTCACAAAAGTACTCTACCACTCTTTGGCGCGACTACGAAGTTGAAGTGGAACAAACTAGACACCACGATCATCCACCATCCCCATTGCCTCAAGCATCTTATGGCATAAAGTCAAGAACTCATGAGCATCCTCACTCTTACCACCCTTAAAGTGGGGTTGTTTCATCTTGTGAAAACCTCTCCTAACACTGTTGATCAGTCGTTGTCAAGATAACCTCGGGAGAAATTTGTGCACCAATAGACAATGTAGGAACCATTGATGGATAACCCACCAAATAATGAAAACCTTGAGTCTGCAGCTAACCTGGGGCCTGCGCCACTACCCTCATTTGAGCACTATGTGGCGTACTTATCACACTTCCCTAAGAGAGGTTCTCTAACAGACCTAGCATCCTCAACAAAGTCTCCTAAAATAAAAGAGCTCTAAACTTGGGAGGAACCTGGTCCTCAGCAATCTCAACATGTTGCTCAGGAAAAGCCTTTCCAGCTCGACCTTTGGCTAGTGCGCTCCACGGGCATGGACTCTAGCTTGTGCTATTCCACGAGCATGAACTCTAGTTTGTACCCCTAGTAAAGGTCTCAACAATAATCTCGAGGGTTGCCTCCCCTTTACCATGGGAAACAAAAGCTCTAGTCCTAGGAATCTATCGAAAAAACTAGGGAACTGAGCATTAGCGAAGGTAACCATACATAATAAAAAAGGATGAACAAAACGAATTATACTAACAATCTTCATAGCCTCCCAACCAAAAGTATAGACGTCTCCGTACTGATCCTCAAGACTCTACTTAGACTTGGCTTGTACACACGTGAGATCTATGAACCTTGGCTCTAATACCACTTGTCACGACCCAAAAATGGACGTGATGGCACTTGTCTGTTCCCATCATGACAAGTCTGCCTCAACCAACGAAAACGAAAGAAATGTGGAAATATAAGAACAAGATAAAGTGGAAAAACTTGCTCAATCCATTAAAACCCCTCAAAATCTAGTTGTCACGTGTACAAGCCACTAAATACATAAAGTGCATAATTGAAACAATTACAAGTCTAAGATTTTTTTTTCTCATATAGAACGAAGTATAAAGGAAAGGAAAAAGAGGGATTGCCGAAGTGACAAGCAGCTACCATTTGAAATCTCTGACAAGACTCAAGAAAGACATCACATGGGTCCAGGCTCGAAACCTACACATGTGTAGAAGCAAGGGGTGAGTACCAACAACACGGTACCCAGCAAGCAACCTAATAAACAAGGCATCTAGCTAAAAATCGAATTCCCCTTACATTCCAACTAAACCTCCTCAAACTACAACATGCACAGAAATCAGCCCAACCTAACAATTCTATAATGCACAACTCACAAGGCACAATAATCACAATCCAACTACCAAACGAATCAAGTAAGTCAATACCAATGTAAAGTAGATCAATCACACGCAACAAGTGTATCAATCACAATTAACAAGCAAGTCACACATAAGCATTGTTTTCAAGAGTCGCCACTTAATGGTTTAAGAAAAATCAAGAAAACTTTTAATTTTAAAAAGACTTAAACAGAAAAAAGTCATTGAAAATACCAAAGAGGGTTCGGGGTTCAATTTACACTTCAAGAAGGTGTTATGCCCTTGAAGTGTCTACTAACCTGCGGTTGACCTACGACTTGACTAAAATTTGACCAATTTTGAAAATTGTCTAACTAAAGGGAAACCATTTTTATATTACTTATGGGAAATAAATTAGGAAATGACTTTTCAAGAATAACTTTTTATTAATAAACAAGATAAGTAAGTAAATAATAAATAATACTTCAATTAAACATAAAAATAAATAAAGGGCTATCTTTAGGAATTTAATTAAATTTAAACCAAAAGAAAACAAGGTTAGTCAATACAACAAATAAATAAAAAAGAAGAGGAGAATAATTTGAACTTGGGCTCCTTGCCCAAATTCAACTAAATTGAGTTTTTGGCCCACCTGTCCTAAATCTAAAATCTTCCCAAAACAATGGTCTTTGGCCCAATTCTTGCCCTATTCTAAAACTAACAAAAATTTATGCCCAAAAGATGGGCTTTGGCCCAATTCTTTCAAATACATGCCGCTGAAATTTCCTTGGGCTTTAGGGCCATTTTTGCTTTTGAAAACCTGTGTATACATCAAGTGTATATTACTGTATATGGACCAAATTTTGGCATTGTTCCTGTATATCAGACTATATACCATGTGTATACAGCCTAATTCAACTTCCAAGAACATGTATTACGCCTTGGCCTTGTATATAACCATTTTAACATGTATATTAGTGTATACTAATATATACATCATGTATACAACCTATTTTCAGACATTTCGAAACCTGTGATCAATTGCCACCCCTGTATTTTGCTTCCATTTTGGCCTGGCGATGGACTAACTCGAGAACTATAAATATTGGGCCTCTATGGCCCATCAGGAGATGCAAGAGATCGGGATAGAATCCATTTGGACTCAAAAAGAATTTGACAGAAAACAAAACAAAACGAGATGAGAATTAGTACCAAATTCCAATGGAAACAAGCAACTAACAAAGTAATATGGAACACTGATAAGAAAGTCACTGGAATAAATGACATGAGAAGGTAAGGCACAAATATAGGAAAGGGACAAGAATTTAATGACAACTTATGACCCAGTTCAGGTATTCAAACATCAACAAACTATATTCCAATATCTTCCAAACCAAACATGAACAAACCTACAAACTCATCAACTTAAATGAAAAAAAACATAAATGAATTAAGAAATGGAGTAAGAAAACAGTCATTCAAGCATGATAAGTTAATCTATTCAAACTCTTACAACTCAACAAATATGAAACAAGGATGAGGGGGGGTTGGAGGCTAAATTCAGTCTAAACAAACTTAACAAGTGCTTTCCTTAAAAGTGAAAGAGAAACAAAAGGATTCATCTAAATTAACATACACAAGAGTAGTATAGTTACACTAATTAGAGAATTTAAAGACAAACAAACTCATACGCTAATAGTCATTCTTACCACAAGAGCTATTGCCTCAACAAACTCAAATGGTCGAACACCACAAAGTAATCGACAACTATGTATTTAACCAAATCAAGATTAATTTAAAGATAAAAGCGGGCTAATACAACTTATAAGAAACTTGGACCATATGAGGAACCAAAAGGGGACAAAAAAAAGAAATAAGCAGTAAACTGAAGAGAAAACAATAGCTTGAAGCAAGCCTAAAATCTGAAAACAACAAAACTTCACATTTTTAAAAGTTCAACTACAAATAGCAAGCATTTTCAATTAAAAATTTAGACCAAATGGAAACATGAACTTGATTCAAACACGACATGATAATCAGTAGGATCAAGAGATTTGAAACTGGAGAAAACAAGTTGTTGCATCCAACAAACAATAAATACAACAACATTCAACCTCCATATTAACTAGTTTTAAGGGATTATGATTCCATTTTGGATGGAGAACAATGATAACAGACCAAAATAAAGGGTACAAGAGAGAATCGGCTATATTTTTGAAATAAAGAACGGAGAAGGAAAATGTCAAAGTAATAATAATAAACAAGAACCAAAAGACCCTTTTAATCTACTCAAAATTTCTATGGATTCTCAAAGACAAATAACTCACACAAAGGACACATTTTATACCTCAATCAACCAAGAAACATCAAATCGAACCCATACGATTTGTTATCAGACATCAACAATAAACCTGAAATCAATCAGAGACATTCGAGACAGGGAAGAGAAGAATCAACACACCACTTCAGTTCACAAAACAAAAACATCAACTAAAAAGAGTTATAATTAAAAGAAGTTTACCTTTTTGGGGGCAACGAGCTGAGACAAAATGAGTTGGAGGCGACTTCACCACCGACCTCGAACTCAAATGAACAAGGGAGAGCGATGGACGATACCAAAAAGTAAAACTTAGACCCAAAACAAGATATATTTTCTATTCTCGAGTGTATTTCATATGTATTTTCTGTATATATCTCTTGCTAGACCCTTCTTGTTAATTGTTCTTACGGTAGGTGAGGTTCGACCAACCTCAACAAAGACGGGAAATGCGCTTTTTATATAGGACAAATTAAGGTTTGGATTTTAGGGGGAAAGTTGGAAAATTGGATAAGAATGAGGACGAACTTGAATTGCAATTCCAAATTATATCCAAAACAAAAGAATATTCTTATTAATTCCCCAAATTTGAACGGATTGTGTTATGATCTTGAATAAAGGAGTAATATAAGTTGTTGTCGAGGTTCGAAGTAGAAGAAAACATTTCAGTATAAGCCAACGAAATAAGCCACGTGGCTAGGTGGTTTTGTACCCATCAGAGGAGAGAGAGAAGGCATAACAGAATTTTGGTACACTTCTTCTTCACTGTTTCTTCTCTCTGAAATTCTCTTCTCCTCTTTTCAATCTCCTTCTAAATTCTTTTCTTATCTAAATCTACAAGTCCGTATGGCTATGGCGAGTTCTTCAGTTAGTTTCCGTTAAATGTAGTTTTAATTTATTAGATATCCTTGTCTCTAATTTTCCAGTTATAAATCAGAAAATCCCAAAAACTATTGTGTTCGATTATTTTCTTTTCCATTTGAATTTCTGAATCTCAATCAAGATCATAACAATTGGTATCAGAGCTCAGATTGTGCGACCTATGTTGTAAGGATGGCAGAAGGCACTCATTGGAAGGTCACTGATGACAAGCTAGCTCAACATGATGAAGTGTTGGCAGATCTGTTGGCTTCACAAAAGGAGATCTAAAATACACAATTGGGAATCCAAGGCACGCTAGAGTTGATTCTTAACATGCTGGTAACATTGGAAACGGCTCATGCTGGCGAGAACAATAGAGGAGGACTGCTACCCATTCCAAACCAAGACAACATGAATAGGCCTCAACAGGCTCCAATCTTACCTCCTAGGTAGGAGCTTCCTAATTTTGAGAGGCATGAACCTAAGGTATGGATTCGAAAATGTGAAAGGTACTTTATACAATATAGAGTTGGGGATGAACAAAGAGTAGAAATTGTTGCTCTATATTTGAATGGGACTGCTGAAGTTTGGTACCGATTAGTAATACTAAGTGGAGGAATAAGAAACTGGATAGAATTCAAGGAGGAACTGGTCAGTAGGTTTGGTGAATTATTTGTTGAGAATGTGGTTAAATTATTTTACAAGCTAAATCAAACTGGTATACTTGATGACTTCCTTGGTAAATTTGAGGACCTTAAGGCCCAAATGCTTATCAGAAACCCAATGTTGAATGAAGCACATTTCTTATCGAGTTTCATAGGTGCCTTGAAGGAGGAAATTAAATTTTATGTAAAAATGTTCAAACCCACAACCTTGAAAATTGCTATTGAGAAGGCAAGGATGCAGGAGATGGCTATTGAAACTGCACTAAAGAGGAACATGTACAATGTTAATAGTCGTTAACCATTAGCCAGTGCAGGTGCCAACAAAGGGCCAACTAATCATGTGGTAAGGAATAACACCTTCAAAATCAGCCCTGAAGTGTATGAGTACCAAAAAATCAACCACTTGTGCTTCAAGTGTGGTGAGAAGTATGGCCCTAGCCATGTTTGTAGGAAGAAACAGTTGAAATGCCTCATGGGATAAAGAGAGGTTGAACCTATTGGTAGATACTTCTAAGGTTACTAAAGAACCATCTGACTTGGTGATTGAGGTATGCTGGAGCAGGAAATACAACAAGTAATTTGTCTTAATGATTTAACAAGCCACAATAGGGGTGAGAATACTATTTTAGTAGGTGGGAATGTCAAGAAATGGCAATTATCAATATTAATTGATTCAGAAAGTACCCACAACTTCATTGATGAGCACACTATTATAGCTACTACTTATCAGTCTAGCCATTGCCCACCTATGAGAATGATTGTGGCTGATGGCAATTATGTCATGTGTACTTCTCATTGTAAGGGGTTCATATGGAAGTGCATGGGAGGTCTTTTACAAATGATCTTCTAATCATTCATTTTGGGGGTGTGATCTGGTATTGGGTAATTACTGGATGAAGAAACATAATCCCACTAAGTTTGATCACGAGAAAAGGTGTGGCACTATTGGGAGAAAGAATAGCAAGCTGGTTCTACCTGGTTTAGTTGAGGAAGGCAGTCTGGGAATGTTAACTAGTAGCTCTATGAGAAAAATCATAAAAAGGGCCAAACCCTTATTGCTCACTTATCTATGATGAGCACAGTTCCAAGTGGGAATGAGAATGTCATTGATGTTGCCATCCAAGAAGTAGTGGATCAAAATGTTGAAGTGTTTACTGAACCTCAATCCTTACCTCCTGTTAGGGCTTTGGATCATCCTATACCTCTCAAATCAGGAGCCATGCCAATAAGTTTGACGCCATACAGGTACAACTACCACCAGAATGATGAATTAGAGAAACGGGTGAAATAAATTCTTACTAGTGGGGTAATTCAACAAAGTCAATCACCCTTCTCATCACTTGCATTACTAGTGAAGAAGAAAGATGGAATTCGGAGGTTTTGTGTGGATTATAGGGGTCTTAATGATATCACTATTAAAGACAAGTACCATTTTCCTATAGTTGATGACTTGCTAGATGAGTTGTATGGGGCAATTATTTTTTCCAAGGCTGATTTAAGGGTTGGATATCATCATATTTGAATGAGAATAGAAGATGTTTTTAACACTGCTTTTAGAACTCATGAAGGACATTATGAGTTCAGAGTGATGTCATTTGGTCTTACCAATGCACCGGCCACCTTCCAAGTTGTGATGAATCAAATCTTCCAACCCTTTCTAAGGAAGTTTGTTTTAATATTTTTTGATGATATACTCATTTACAGCCATACCATTGATGACCACATTCGACACATGAAGGTTGTGTTTTCCACTCTAAAGACTCACTCATTATTGGCTAAGAGGTCCAAGTGTTCATTTGGACAGCCACAAGTAGACTACCTATGACATATAATCACTAAGGAGGGAGTAGATACTGACCTACAGAAAATCAAAGCTATGGTTAATTGGCCTAGACCTACCACACTCAAAGCTCTTAGGGGATTCCTTGGTCTCACTGGTTACTACAGAAGATATGTAGAGGGTTATGATACCATTTGCAGACCTCTTACTAATTTGTTGAAGAAATGATCATTTAAGTGGAATCCAAAGGCAGAACTAGCATTAGAGGCACTCAAGATTGCAATGCCTTATACACCAGTGCTAGTACTTCCAGATTATACACAGGAGTTTGTATTAGGAACATATGTTAGTCATGGAGGCATTAATGTTGTACTAATGCAAAGAGGTAGGCCAATAGCTTTCTTCAGCTAGGTGTTGGCATCGAAGCATAGAGGAATATCAATTTATGAGAAGGAATACATGGCCCTCTTAAGTGTTCTGGACAAATGGAGGCACTACCTTCAGTTTAAACATTTTATAGTAAGGACTGACCACTACAGTTTGAAGTACCTGCTAGAACAACAGGTGACTTCAACTATTCAACAGAAGGGCTTAACTAAATTACTAGGACTTGATTATGAGGTGAAGTACAAGAAGGGTGCAAAGAATAGAGTGGCTAATGAATTATCTAGGAAACAAGAAAATTTAGGGCATCTGGAGGATCAGGCCTAAGGGAAACTAATGGCTATTAGTACTTGTACTCCTACATGGATACAAGAGATTATGGGAAGTTATACTGATGACCCACATGTTCAGGAGATTCTGATCATGCTCTTAGTTGACTCACATGGACTAGTTTAGGGCACTATTCGACTGGAGTTCACAAGAAGAAAGGCAAGGTATATGTGGGGTCACATGGGATATTCAGACAACACCTTATCTCCACCTTCCATGACACACCACTTGGGGGCCATTCTGGACAGCTCAGAACCTTGAAAAGACTGGCTCAACACTTCTACTGGCCAAACATGAAACTTATGGTGAATGACTATGTCTCTAGTTGTGATGTGTGCCACCGAAATAGAGTCGATAAATCTGCCTAGCCGGTCTTATTTCAACCATTATCGATTCCCAACCATGCATGGAGTCACATAAGTATGGATTTTATAGAAGGTCTTCCCAAGTCCAGAAGTAGGATGTCATATTGGTAGAGATGGATCGGTTCACCAAGTATGCTCATTTCATTGCCTTATCTCATCCCTACACTGCTGCTACATTGGCTAATATATTCTGGAAAAGAGTCCACATCTTACATGGTACCCCTGAATCCATTGTTACTAATAGAGATAAGGTGTTTGTGAGTAACTTTTGGCAGGCCTTATTCAAGTTGTTGGGTACTCAATTGCACTACAACTCTGTTTACCATCCACCGAGTGATGGATAAACTGAGAGAGTGAAAAGATGCTTAGAGAATTACCTGAGGTGTATGGTCTCTAATCGACCTACTCAATGGAGACAATGGTTATCAGTTGCAGAGTGGTGGTATAATACTAACTTACACATAGGATTGCAATGCACACCATTTGCAGCCTTGTATGGATATTCTCCACCTCAAATCTTCATTGGACCCCTTTTAGAGAACACTGTACAAGCTGCTGAAGATGTTGTCATGCAAAGACAAAAATTCCTACAACTACTTAAAGACAACTTGAATACAACACAAGCCAGAATGAAGTATTTTGTTGATAACAGAAGGACTGAGAGAGAGTTTGCAGTTGGAGATCAAGTGTACTTGAAGCTGCAACCCTATCGACAATCATCTCTAGCATTGCGAAGGAATCTCAAGCTCAACTGTAAGTATTATGGACGATATTTGATCACTGCCAGAATAGGTGTCGTGTTGTGGCCTATCGGTTAGCTTTGCCTCCTGAATCTAGAGTGCACCCTGCGTTTCATGTCGCTTTCTTCAAGACGATGAAGTTTTACAATTAAAGAATTATTGTGAGTTTATGATTTTGTTATTTTAGGAAGATTTGTTAAAGTTGATACACTATGGAATTTGTAAATATGTTAGAGTTCTTAATTAATACTGAATTACTCATTTAATTAAGGAAAACAATTACAAACATCTAATTCAAAATTAATAAACATGTATCTCGATATTTTTTTACCTTCGAATACATGTATCTCAATTTTTTAACTTTCAGATACATGTATCCAAAGGTCAAAATTTGTTAGAGTTCTGAATTAATACTCAACTAATCCTTTAATTAAGGATAATATTTACACACATTTTATTTTAAAATAATAAAATACGTATCTCAACGTTTTTAATGGATACATGTATCTGGCGCGAGTCATGATACATGTATCCAAAAACCAAAATATTGTATAGGAAGTAATATTCTAAACTAACGTGAATCCTAGTAATTAGGACCTACACTAGTGGGATTTATGTCGTTGGCTCTAAACAAATTGTGTTTGACTAATTTTTAAAAAAAAGTGCTTTTAAGAGTCAAATTACAAAAAAAGGACAAGTATCAATGTCCTTTTAATATTAAATTATTTTATCGAGATGAACTATTTTAAATATCTATTATTAAAGTTTTAATCAAAATTTTATTTTTATTAAACTAAACTGTACATATTCATTTTTTCAAGGGAAAAGGATAAATATACCCCCAAACTATCATAAATGGTATGCAAATACCATTCATTATACTTTTAGGACACTAATACCCTTACCGTCTAATTTTTGGAGTGTATATACCCTTTGGACTAATGGAAGAACACATGTCACGATCTTAACAGCCTATCCAAAATTTATTTAATTTTTATCCACAATTAAAAAATTGACCCAAATAATTAAAATTTCTACCAAGAAAATTAGCCATTATGTTTGCACATAAGTAATAAAGTTTAGAGAGAAGGAGAGAAAAGTTAGCTCGTGTTGTTGAGGAAAATTAGTTGAGTTTTTCGTTCGTACCAAACACACCCTAAGTATTACTGAAACAATTGTTAAGGAAATATTATAAACTTATTCTATAAGCAAAATAATTTTTTTTAAAAGAATCAAGACTTTTACTTGATTGAGTATGCAATAAATTTTGAGAATTAATTATCTTCTGCTTGTCCTAGCTAGTAATTGTAATTCCAAAAAAATGTTAAGATGACTAATGCATACTATTGAACCATGATTAAAGTAATAAATGTGTGCATTAATCAACTTCAAAAGGCAAGCAGCCCCTCTACTACGTACAAAGGGTCCTTTAGGTTCCTTTTCATTTTCAAATTAGGTAGTATCCTTATTCCTTTCCATTCTATTTTATATGAAATGATTTTACTCCATTCTGTTTCTGTAAAGCGCTTAATTATAATTTTTCAGAGTATAATTAAGTTTATTTTAGATGAAAGTTTAGTTAATCATCGATCGATCGTATAAAATATTTGAACGTACACTCTTTTTGTTAATTATTTATGAACCTTAATTAGTGCGATGCTAAAAAGGTATCATTGTCAAATCAATATTTTCTTAATAGGATTTCGTTTGTTAAACGAAATATTTTTTCCAAACATTCTTCATCTGATGCCATCTACCTATTTTAGTATTTTAACTATTTTTATTTATTGTTATTTTTGTGTTTACAGATAAGATGAATATATATTACAAGAGATTTCCTTTGACAAACTAACTTTCAGTGAGAACATATGATCGCCAAAACTAAGCTAATCCTTTAATGATCAATTTTGTCAAAGTATATATACATAATATTAAAATATATAGTTCATTCAAACAATAATATTTTGGTCCATTTTTGCAACTATGACCATTATTTGAACATAGAATAATCTAAAGAGAAATGTTTAACAAGTTACTCCCTTCGTCCCATTTTATGTGAGGTAGTTTGATTCGATACGAAGTTTAACAAAGAAATGAAGACTTTTAAAACTTGTGGTCCAAAATAAATTATACTAAATTTGTGGCTATAAATCATTACTTAATATAGAAATGTGTCATTCTTTTTTTAGACTGACTAAAAAAAAAATAAGTCACATAAATTGGAACGAAGAGAGTATCTTTCTTATTGACATTCATTTCTATAAATAGCTAAACAGGATAACACCCTTGTAACGACCTGTTCCCGCCGTTATAGAAAAGCCAACCTAGTCCAGATTTGGACGAAATCGGAGTCAGTAAGGTCTAGGGAAATTTGGTAACAATTGAGAGATCTCATTATGAATTTGATCATATGAGTAGATAGCTAAGACGTTAAGGAACCCGTAAGACTTTACGGAATTGAATTCGGATGGGTAGAATTCCCGAAATTGATCTTAGCGTGAACAGATATTTTTTTAATGTCATGGGATGAAGGTGTGTTGTGAATTGGGGGTTTGAAATTCTTAAATTTGCTCACTATTTCTATGCAAGCCGCTAAGACGGAATTTTTCCACCAAAGCGGGGCTGCTGTATCGGGGTGAGGACCATTGTGGCAAGACAGACGCGACTTAAGTCAGAATAAACCCCAAAAACGTTTTATTCTGCAAGTTTCGACTTTGAGAGCTAAGGAACGACCCCCAGGTGTTTTCTTGACAGTTTTCCACCATTTTTTAGGCTAAAGGTAAGGTTTTTACTCCCCGAATCCACTTTTCGATCCATAGAACTTAATTTCTTGGGTAATTATCGATGGAGAGGGTTTTGATCTGTGATTTATGGTGGAAGAAACCCTAACATGGGTATGGGGATCAAGGGTTTGGCTTAGGGTTGATGTTATTGGTTATAGTCCGGGTAATTAGGTCTTATTTATTGATCCTCACATTATTGTGATTGTTTGTAGACCAAGAACAAGCGGAAAGAATCTAAAAAGGGAAGAATCAAGTTTCTTAGGGGATTCAAGCTTTGTTCGAGGTAGGTGATGGTTGTGATTTCATGTTGGTGTGATATATATTTGTAATTGTTTCATTATAATTCATGTATGTACGTGAATGTTGCATTATTGATCACACTAATCGTAAATGAGGATAATTGAATAATTGAATAATTGTATGCCATGAATCATGACTTGATTGTATGATTATGAGAATGTACATTGTGATTGTGATTGTGATTGTGCATGTGATTGTGGCTTGATGAATGGATTGGGTGTTACATTTCGATACACTAACTTGGATTGGGTGCCACGTTCCGGCGCATATATGGGATCGAGTGTCACGTCTGGCACACTAACTTGGATCGAGTACCACGTACCGATACACTAACAGTTTGGGTATGGGTTCCGTGAGATGACCAATGACTTGGCATAATTGTATATCTTGAGATTGTGAAATTGTATGTTGTTCGTAAGTGATATTGATATTGTATATGTTCGGTGTATGCATGTTTATTATGTTGTAATGACTTATATATGTTTCGCCTATTGGGATAGCCGCCTGATCCTACCAATACACTGTGGTTATGTACTGATCTGCACTTGCTCTTTCTTTATTGAGTACAGGACATCTTCAGGCGGCTACTGACAGACCTCGCTTAGAAGATCAGTGATCAATCGAATTCAAGGGTGAGTCAGTTCTTCCAGGCTGCCATGAGTTCTCTTTCTGTTTATGTCCACATTTTCGAACTTAGATTAGTGCTTTAGATTCCTTGTGTTAGTTTAGGGTTGTACCCCTTCTTGTTTAGACTTATGGTTCTTGTTGGAGTTTTGGTACATTAATTTTCAAGTTCTAGGTATTATTCTGCATTTGTTTTGTTAGACTTTTGTTGAAGTTTATGGGAACTATCTATTTTTCTTTTCTTAGACATTTAAACCTGCTTCCGTATCTTTAAATGATTTAGTTTTTTGTTAAGTTGTTTAGCTTGGGTTGTAGTAATGATTCTCCCACCGAAGGGTTAGTGTGGGTGTCAATCACGACGGTCTGAATCGTGACAACCCTGCATGCATAAAGTAAATTAATTAAGGAGTAAGTGAAGAGAAAAAATGGCTAGTTATAGAATTGTTGTCCTTGCTCTTCTGCTTTTATCTGGTAATGCATCTACTTCATTTTGTTTTTTACTCTATATAGTGCTTTGTCTATATTAGTGGATAAAGTTATCTTATTATTTGCTATTGTTATTTTTTTGTTTTTCTTCATTTGTTTTAATTATTTTATTTGAGTTGAGGGTCTTTCAAAAATATCCAGCTTCCCAAAGTTTTTTAGACCACTTGTGGAATATTTATATATGTCACTCGAATATGAAATTTCTGGTTAAGGATGAATGAGTACTTATCATTTCACCACAATTCTTGTTGCTCAATCTTTTTTTCTTAATCAACCATCAGTGATGATAGTTCTATGTACTAGATTAGTATTTATATCCTTGTTATGTCATAATTACAGTCTAGTAAAAACACAACCTACAAGAAAGTCATTTCTAATAGGAAGTTTCCATGGTAAAAGCAAAAACCCTTGCTTCGCTCTTTCCCTGTCTAACTGAGAAAGTAACTCCCTGCCTCCGCACATGTACTCCAACTTAGTAGCTCATTTCTGATAAGCGAATGAAATTCAATTCGAAAAGGAAAATTAAACATTTTAATATTCATCAATATTGGAGTACGATTTTTTCAGGTACTCTAACAGATAAAAAGAAAATTATGGAGAGTCATATATTCTCCGGTATATTGTGGTTGTTTAATAGTGGATTGTGTAGATTTTTTACTTTTTTAAGGAGGGGTGTGTAGATGCGGAGGCTTGCACACGGGAGTGCGACGCAGAAGTGGCCTATATGACTTGCCCATCCTCTGGTGATGACAAAATTAGTCCAGTGTGCGTTAACTGTTGCTCAGCCAATGTTGACTGCAAACTTTTTCGACAGGATAATTCTGTCAAGTGCATTGGAGTAGCATAAATTCATAATAAAATGTGACACTCAATAAAATCCAATAAATGTCTCAGTTTATATTGACTCACATGATTTTTAATGTCAATGGAATTATCCTTCATATATATATTATAACACAGGCGAATTCAAGATTTGAAATCTCGGGTGCACCAATATTAAGCTAAGAAAGAGTTAGGTTCTACCTGAGATAGAACACTGGTTGCGTGATGTTTCACGGTACAATGCAAAGTGTCATTTCATGATTTTTTCTGAAGTTAACGGGTGCACGCACACCCTACATAAACATGTGGGTCCACCTCGGTTTCTACGGGTTCAATAGTTTATGTTTGATCAATTTTTCACACAACCATGCATAGTGAAATTTGTTTGGTATCTAATTTAAATAATTAATCTTATGACAAGTTGCACTATGTGTGACACTTGAAAGATCGATATATGGGGGATCGAGGAGCGTGATTTTTCCTGCAGTACACTAGAGTATTGTATCGAAAATATAAAAAAGAAAGAGATATTAAGAATTGAATCCACACGTCTACTATCTTTCACCGCGTTGTTCTGGAGTAAGTCCTCCTTTTCCACAAACTGGACAACTCTTCAACCCAAACCCTTGGCAATCAAAACACCTACAAAGTTTATGTATGTTTATTAAGTTTTTAAGTTTAACAAAATTTGGTAGAGATTTTATTTTTTGAAAGGAAAAACTTACTTCCATCTTTCAAATATGTTCCCATTCTTCTTATTCTTTCCTGTTCCCTGGACCAAGATAGAAGCAAACAAAGATAATTAATGAATGATTTAGGCCTTCTTTTAGCTCTTTCAATTAAGACTTGAATAGCTTTTTTTCTTTTTTCATCATTTTACCAGTGTAATGCAGAGGATTTATCACAATTAAACGAAATAGAAATTAACCACCGATAAATTCGTAGTTAAATAACAAAAAAATATTGCTAATTTTATTTAGTGACATATCGTAAAAATATTGTTAGTTACAAGCAATTTAACGATAGATTAATTACAAATCTCGTAATTAATTTCAATTTTTTGAAAAACACTCAAAATTACTTTTTCAGTGTAATTATAAACTTTTAAGGAATAGATTGTAATTTTGCCTTAAAAGTATGTGATTTCTGTAATTTGCCCTTTTAATAATAATAATAACAAATAAAAAAACTCTCATCAAACACCTCAAATTTCTAAAATAAGTATTTTTTAAAAATTAAAACAATATTTTTAACTTGCCAGATTTAGGCTTAATTATCTAAATATGTTAGTGTTAAGGGATCCCTAGTGTTAATTAGATAGAAATACGTACCTTGCATCCGGGACACTCTATTGCACCTTTACCTCCGCATCCTTCGCACCTATTCCCAATCTAAAGTATCCATAATTAATACACATCTAAACATTTAATAACTCCAACAATAATATTTTGCAACTAATTATAGAACTCCTCTACAAACAAAATAAAAACTACTAGTTTACTCATCCATATACACTCAAGGTAGACTTTTATAATATATTATATTATGGTCACCACATATGTCTTAGGCAGAGGTGAATCTAGAATTTCAAGAAGACGGGTGCATCATTGTCAGGGGCGGCTCTGTCCCTTTAAGAAAAAAGGCAACTAATTTAGGCTTTCAAATTTAAGGGGCCTTATTTATTTTAGCAATAATAAATATAGGTTTTTCATAAGAAAAATATTAAATACATTTGCAAAATAAATAAATTTGATTATAAGAAAAAGTTTTTAAAAGGGTGAATGCAGAAATTTTTTTATGAATAAAATAAATGCAAGGTCGTGAAAGTGGAAAACTGACACTCAAACCAGTGAACCATCTAGTTGTTTGTGTTTATGGGTTCCTTCAGTTGCTATTTGATATATTTTTAAAATTATACAAGTAATACATCGAGTTTTGTCGGATGACCACGGGTTCAGGTGACCCATTTCTTAAGCTTAAATTCCCCCCTGGTCTTAGGCACCATACATAAAGACAAACCCTTTAACTTGACCTCAGATGACATTACTTTAGATGTGCACAAGTAGATACACATATTCTGCATGACATAATATACATTGGACGACACATAGGATGCAAATAAGACGCATATATTTATTTGTTTAACTAATTTATACACCCAAAATTTGAAGGCATAAATACAAGCGGAAGCCAAATTAAAGCGGACATTTATCTATTATGCCAACATCTTACCTCTAATCTTCAAAATTGAGTATGCAATTATTATTATTATTATTAAAGTTAACTATGTAAGTGAACAAGTGATTAGAAGAAAATTAGTGACTCACTGATTTAAGTGAAAAGCCTCCAGACTTTGCAGCGGAAGTAACAAATCTCTGGCCTCTCAAATTTAGTGTATTGAATTGTGAAATTGTTGGAGTAATTGAAGAATTGGCAAAGCAGCAACAAATGGGAACATTAGCCATTTTTTCCTGCTTCAAAAAGGACACACATTTTTTCATTTAATTTTTGTGCATCTTAAAGTGTTGTGTGGAAATGGATAACGTGCTTACACCATCCACATATTCTTTGACCCTATTCATTTGTATAAAAAAAAAAAAAAAAAGAGAACCTCGGGTCTAAGGGTAGGGCTGACAATGGACCGGGTATCGGACCACTTGATCATTTTTTTTTGGGAATAGGAATAGAACCAGATTCACGAAAACCGGTTTTGTTGTTGGAATCGAGTCCAACAGAATTTTTTGTTGATTCTGCCCTGGTCCAATATATAACGATGTGGAACTGGGTCGAATCAGTTTTGATTCTAGTTCAAACCGACTTTTTAAAATGTTTATCTATATATTACATTTTTTTAAAATGTTTATTAACTTAATAACTTTATTAAAGATATATATATTTATACTCTTTTGAAATTTTTGTAAGTTTTTTTAAAATGTTTATTAACTTAATAACTTTAATAAAGCTATATAATTTATACTCTTTTGAAATTTTTGTAAGTTTTTCTTCATAGCTTTTAAAATAGTTTTTTTTTCTTTTAAAAAAAAGGTGACCAAGCTTTTAAAATAGTTTGTACTTAATTCTATAAATTTTTTAAATCAAATAGGTCAGTATTAACTTTATTATAGAACTTCAATTTTTTAAAAGTTATAGAATTAATTTTCAATTTTGAACTTAAAAAATTGTAAAAATTCTAAGTCCTTGATCCTTCACACGGTCCGTAAAGTGGACCGTAGAGGGAAGGGACCTCAACCAGTACTCACTGGCCCGCAGTCCACAGCCCACTTGACGGGCAGTGGTCCCTTTGACGGTCCGTCATAGGGTCCGTGGAAGGCCCCCGTCAGATTTTAAGTTGGGGTCGTTTTGGTATTTTCCCCTATGCGTAGGACACCTAAACTACGTCGTTTTAACCAGTTCAAGCCTAGTAACTTAGTCAGAACTTACCCAAAACGATTATTCTCCCAAAAATCATCAAACTTAGAGCAAAAAGGAGAAGAAAGAAGCAATAACCTCTCAAGAACTAGCAGAAGAGTCTCTTCAATTCCAGCCCTGAAATCGAAAGATTTCTCCGTGAAATTCGTCACCAGGTACGTGAGATTTCATTAGTGGATTCCTTTCATCCACTAGGTCCCTAGAATTCAGTCAGTTCCTTGATTCTACATAGCTTGTTTAGACCTAAGGTTTGTAAAACCTTGGAGAATTGTTGTGATTTAGCTGTTATAGTACTCTTAATCGAAATATCATATTTTCTTGGAAAAGTTGCTTAATTCCTTGTATGAAACTCAGAACCCTAGTTTGTATGAATTATCTTAGTTCATGAATTATACTTGCTAGGTAAGTTAAACAGATAATCATGCTCTAGATATCGAATGTCACATTATCAGTTTATAAATGTTGCATTCTCATATAGCATGTCAATATTTTGAGCTATTCAGTATTTCAGTACATTTCAGTCATATACATATTCAGTTGGGAGTAGACTTACCATAGAGCTGGACTAGGGTTCATCGTAACCTCATAGTCCTAGAATTACGTGCCCCCGTAGGTATAAGTCCCCTTTGTTGGGCATCATATTTAGTGATCACGCCAGTCATGCCTTTATATCCCTGGCAAGGTATATTGGGTCCTCTCGATGGGGCGTATATATCGGACTCCACGTTCAGCTCACGTGGTTTTATGTCGGTTAATAGTAGCTCCCATAGTCAGACTCTAGTGCATTTGACCAGGTTTTCAGTTAGACTTCAGTATTCAGTCTCAGCATGTTATGTTAATGATCAATACTTGGTCATTGCATTCATTTCAGTTCATTTCAGTATATTTCAGTAGTATTATTATTCTATTTAGATTATGTCATTACTCAGTTAGGTTTTGTTCAGCTTATATGTTTGTTCAACTATTATCCATATCCTGCATGCTCAGTACATTCCAAGTACTAACGCATACTCTGCGCTACATCATTTCATGATGTAGGTTCAGGTCCTCAGCATCCAGATCACGCGTACATCGGTTCCCGATCCATATTCAGCAGCTTCAGTGGTGAGTCCTCATACTTCGAGGACAATAGACATGTTTTCCATTTCAGTCTTTTATTTCAGTTTTGCTAGAGTTAGTTGGGGGCATGTCCCAACAACTCTAGTCAGTAGAGGCCTTTTCAGACATAACATTAGATTCAGCTTTAGTTTTGAGTGAATGTTCAGTATCATTAAACTTTTAGAAGTTATATATATACTCAGATCAGTATTGGGTATTCCCCATCTTTCAGTTATCTCATCTTTTAGCTTCCGCATAGTATCTCTTTACTCGGTTGTTTTTAGTATGCTTATGATATGCCAGCTTCAGAGTTAGCTTGGGTTCACTCGTGATCCTAGGTCCCGTGTTTACGTCAAGGGGCTAGCCTCAGGGCGTAACATGAATGCATCAAGGAATTCAATGGCATATGTGATGGCCTTGTATCCATTCACAAACTTATGGATGCAGATAGAAAAGTAATCAATTTTGCTAAAAGTTTAGGTCTCAAATACAAGACCTTTAGGACTATCATGTTATATAAGGCACCATATCCCACCCTTAATCAATTTATTAATACTCTCGGGGGTTTTGACAAAAGGGAAGATTAAGAAGAGGTGCCACAACAAAACCATAACATGGTTCTTTGCCCAAAGGGGCAAGAGAAGAGAAAACAACAACTTCAACTCCAGAGACAGAAGTTTCAAGCCTGCTGGACAAGGAACAGGTTTTCAGAACAACCAATATGAACCAGGTTCTCCGAACAATCAAAGTTCCTCAGTGAAAATAAGGAGAAGATCAATACTAAGTCATGTCAAATATGTGGTACGAATAACCATATTGCTCTTAAGTGTTTTTATAGGTGGGACTACTCGTATCAATCTGCACATAAACTATCACAAGCAACGACTTGACATCACATTCATACCGAAGCATTGACAAAAACAAGTTTTTGCTGGATTTTCAAAGCAAGCTAGGAGTAACCGTTCCTTCACTCTCTAGCTTGAGGGGAAGTGTTGAAGATAAAGGAAACTGGAGACATGGAACAGGCTGAACAACCTGGTCCAATCAACATGTACAACAGATTTAGAGTCACTCTAGGTTTATGTCACTTATATCGACTAGGTTGCTACTTCTTGTACTAGCTGAATTCAACTAGGATTAGATTATGACTAGGATTATATTATTTATAATTGCTTTATTATTATAATAGTAATAGGTATTGTAGTAGGACTCTAAGTGTAGTTAACTTAGGACTTTACAATTCTCTCCCTATATAAGAATCATGTACTCAACAATTTTAATTATCAATACAATCCTTGATTTCTCTAGTCCTAGATGTGAGAATTCTACAAATGGTATATATGTGGTCGTTGATGAGTCCACAAATTGGACTCATTTGGGGTTAGGTTTTAATAGATTTAGTGTCCTCAAATGCATGTTTTGTCTAAAACAATTGATAAAATACCTTAAGTTTCAGGTATTTAGACTTGGAGACAAAGGCATGGACACAATTGAGCAAAAAGGAACAAAGGAAGTTGAAAGAACAGAGAAATGAAGATGTGCGGATCGCCAAAGCCATTCGGAGTGTCGCCAAATGATCTCACCTCGCCTTTTGTTCCAGCGTGTTGAGCCCTAAAAGAAAGGATCAAATCGGTGGTGAAAAGGAGCAGTCGGCGTGTCGCCGAGTAGTTCTGTGAAGCAGTACTATGTCTCCCAATGATCCAAAACATGACGATGTTAAAGACTAACTCAAGACGGCATTAAACCAAACCAAAGAGCGAATCGCCGAGTTGATCGGCGATTCCGACTAATGTCGCCGAGTGATCCGCTGCAGCACAAATCTTTAAAAACTATAATACTCATTGAGAGTTGTAGATTAATATCAGATTTTTAATATATAATTTTAAACATAGAATTTTGAGTGCTATGTTTGGAGAGGGTTTTGAAGAACTTGAAGATTCAAAGGGTTTCAACTCCAAGAATTTGGACTTGGGTCTTGTAGATTTTTCACTCTTTGCTTGTTTTGAGACTTAAATCTTCATACCCATTTGAATGCAAACTCATTTTGGTATAAATTTCTATCTCTTTTACATGTGTAGCTAAAACCTCAATTTTTGGGGTGTGATTTTGTGAATATGGGTTAGATTAATTGTTGGGTCTTGCTTGTTGATGGTTTATTTGTTGTTTAGATGTGATTTCGTTTAGTAGTTGTGGTGGAACTTAATGAAATTATAGTTGCAAATACGATTTCACCTTTGTGTTTTTGGCTTGCTCGAGAGAAAGGTCGTAAAACTAAGACTACTAAATTGATGGCCAATGAGAGTGGGTCGACATGAGGTTCAGCTCGAGAGAGTGAACCCTAGTCATTCTCCCACACATATCAGCTCGAGAGTGAGTGGGCTAAGGCGGAGGTTGTTCTTCATGCGGCAAGTGGGTATTCGAGAGGAACCCATTTGATTCGGGATAAGTTGCTCAAGAGAGAATTTACCCTCACTATAGTCTAGCCTAGTCACAAATACTCAACGGATTTACTATCTAAAGCATGTACCCAATAGTCTAGTCTATCCCGTATTCCTATCACATCCCAAGAATCCCTTCTCCATATTCGTATCTCTCCTTATTTTTGTTGTTTTCGCTTACTTGTCACAAAGACCCATTGATAATTGATGCTTGCATCACTCCTTAGATTTAACATGATTATATACGATAATATTTTTAGCTATGACTAATTAGAATTAAATTTTATTTTTCTATTAATACTCAAGCCCACTCCCTTGGGACTCGACCCCAACCCTTGGTCGGGTTACTTTACTATTGTATGATTGTTATGCTGTAATTTTCATATCTATAGAAAAATCACTTTGAAATGTTCTAAGTATAAAACGTTTTAAAAATATACTTAGAAAAGAGTCGCCACTTAATTTTTTAAAGAAATTAAGAAAACATATAACTTTCAAAGATTTAAACAGAAAAAAAATCATTTGAAAATACCAAAGAGGGTTCGGGGTTCAATTTGCACTTCGAGAAGGGTTTAAGCATTCGAAGTGTCCGCTAACATGCGGTTGACCTACGACTTGACTAAAATATATTTGACTATTTTTAGAAATATAATGATTTAACATAAAGATAATAACTTACAATATTTGATTGATTTTGAGAAAATAATTAAATAAATGACACATTTTATTTTTTATTTTTTAGAGAAAATGATTCAAAATGAAACATTTGACTCGAAATATAAGTGATTAGAATATTAATAAAACTAGATTAATTAGAATTCATTTTTAAAATAATAATTTAAACCAATTTAGTCAATTAAAGCATGGGAACTATTTTAAATTGACTGAAGATTAAGTAAAAGTTTTCAATAAAAGTACAAGGGTTGACAAAAAAGGGAAAAACTTAATTAAAATAAACTTAACATAAATAATATGGTTCATCTTTTGGGGAATTTAATTAAGTTATTTAAAAGTTAGAGTTAAATAATAAAAAAATATATATATAATCACACAATTGAATAAGTTAAGAGTAAAGGAGAAATGAATTTGGGCCCTTCTTGGGCCTGCTGCAACTGATTTGGGCCTCAGCTTAATGTCTGCCCTTAGAGACCTTGTGTATACGTCAAGCGTATATTTTTGTATGCAGGTCGTTTCTAAGCCCTTTTCTTGTATATTGAACCGTATATCAACTATATACAGCCTGCTCTGACGCCTCCGACCTGTAACTTTATTTTTGGACACATATTTTCTGTCCTGAACCGATATATCAGTGTATAAACGCTGTATACAGTATGTATACAGCCCATTACGGGTTTTTGAACTTATTTTCAGCAACATGTTGGGTCTTCAGGACCTGTAACAGCTTCCGAATATATAGGGGCTGACTCGATAAAAGAAATTTGGGCCTTTATGGCTCATCCGAAATGCAAATATTGAGTCCGTGAGAACTTGGGCAGATTTTATGCAACAAAAAAAAAAAGATAACCAAGAATTAGAATAGAGATAAAATTCCAACAAACGACAATCAAGTAATCAATTCAAGATAGAAGTAAACACATAAATCACTTTAGGAGATACGAACATAATTGCAAAATAAAAGCACTTCTAAACAAAAGACGAAAGGCTTATATCCAAAGAAATAAGATAGTTGCAGCAGTTAATTAAGATTAAAACAAGCCAATTAATCCAATGAGCTTCTTAACTAAGTAGGAAGATATAACATCGACTAAGTGAGGCAAAGCAAGATTAAAAGTGAACTAAAAAAAATTATGGCCACATACAACTATATTCTGGCAAAAAAGGCTAAGGACGAAAATAGTCATTTATGTTGTCCCACAACCCATATATATATATATATATATATATATATATATATAAACAAAAAAAATAAAAAATAAAAAAATCACAGCTTAAATCTTGTAACCTACCCAGTACTTTCTTAGTGCATTAAAAAAGAAAAGAAAAAAACAACGATACAAGGTAGTATCCAACTATGACAACAGCATGGTAATTAGGCGTATTCGATCCAAGAGAAAATAAATGAACTCAAACAACCACTCAACATAAGTCGGTATAATCTTGTTTACATATCAAAACCATCGACAAACACAAACTTGGTCCCTTAATTTAAAAATGAACAAACTAAGAGACCCAACACGATGAAATATAGCCACGACAACTCAAATTATACTAAAAGAGGTCAGCATAGTATATTTGAAATATTAACACCAACAAACTCATACTGCAGGCGAACCTTAGGACAGAGTCTTAAACAGAACACAAGAAAGCTCCTATTTAACCGATTGACGTATATATATATATATATATATATATATATATATTACATGAGATTGGGCTAACATTGAATACTTCATTTTCAAGAATAGTAGGACAAACATAGGGCAAAAAATGAGAGCTTCTTGAGTTAGTCAATACTTAAGCTAACAAAGATAAATTAAATAGACAAGCATTGACTACATAATTTCAAATCACCTAGCAAATTAACTAAAACAAAAAATTAAAAAAAAAACAAACTGATTCAATTTAAAATGAACTAAAAAAAACTGAACAAACTATAATATTAAACGAGCATAATATCATAAATGAATCAAAGCATCATATACACAAAGAACAAAACAACAGAATATTACCTCTTCCGGAGCAGCGACCGGAGACAACAAGCTTGAGAGGGCAACGATTCTTCCACCACAAAAGCCAAATATGAATAGCAAACCAAGAAAATCTGAGCGGCGACCTTCTCGGAAACATAGAACAAGAGAGCTAAATATAAAATTTTAAGTGTAAAATCACTATTGCCAAAGAACTCAAACTAGAAAAAACTTTTTTTTTCTCCTCTAACCGATTGAATAATAGACTATTTATAGAGAATTGAGATCAATTTTGGGGGGGAAATTGATTGATGATTTAGAATTAATTTGAATTTCCTTTGCTCTTTGGCAATAGTGGAAGGGATGGTGATTTCTTCTGAAAAAAGGGGAAAAATGAGATGGGGCGACTGGATTTCTTCGCGGATTTTTTGGGTTTGCTCGCTGGTGTTGTTGGGTCTAGTCGCTTAGGGAAGAAGATGAGGCAGTTGGGTCGGTTACTGTTTGCTGGGTTTTGCAAGCAAAGAAGGAGAAGAAATGTGCAGGAAGTGGGGTCATTTGGTGTTGATGTTGTATTGCTGCTGTATTTGGGATTGATGTACGTGTTTGGATTGCTGGGAATTGGGAATTAAAGGTGGGCTGGGCATTGGGTCATTAAAGAATAGGCTGGGTCAGGTTAAAGGGAAAAGGGAGTGGGTTGAGAGTTGATTTGGGCTGCTGGAAAATTTCTAGGTAGGCCCAAAATTTATCTTCTAAGAAGGTTTAATAAAAAGCTAGATTTGGCATTGAGATTTTGGACAAATGAATTACAAAATTAGCCAACTTATCGACCAAATTGAATTTAACTTGCAAAATGGCTAAAATCTAAATGAGATGAATTTAAACAAGATTAATTAACAAGCTTCTTAAATTTAACAAAAAATAATAATTAACCTAATCAAACTAATTAATTCAAAAACATACCTATAATTCAAACTAAATTAAATAAGTGAAGTATTTAACGTTAAAAATAAATGAAATATTTTCAAGATAGTTTTCAAGATTTGTGAAATATATTAGTTACATACGTACTAAAACATATTTATTATTTGATATATTTAAAATATTATAATAGTGAGTAAAATTCTTAAATTATCTTGAAACATATTTTGAATTTTTATAAAATCAATTGTTTCAAATTGTTTGAAATTAAAGAAATTTGAAAATTAATTCTTATCGGGGAGGGTCAAAATTGGGTGTCAACAACGATCGTAGACACTTGCATTGGAAGTTGTGTCTTAATTACGCAAATATCAAAATGGTGCTGCTGCCGGGGAGGGGGAGTGGTGTTATTTGAGAATTTTTAGTTTAGTAAAAAATTTGTTCTTCTTAGTTGTAGTTTACTCACTTAATCTTTAGTTTTGTTTTGTTTGCTTGTGTGAATATTTCACAAAGCATGAGTGTTAACGGTAGCAATGGTAGCCAGGTGGGCCACCAAGACGATATCAAAAATTTCAATGATGTCCAAGAGCCCAACATCAATGGTCTCCATCACATGGGAGGCATTGGAGCTATTCGGTTACCTCCAGCTGAGGGAAATGCAGTGTTCCACATAACGATCACGATGTTGCAACTCTTGCAACTAAAGGGACTTTTCAGCAGGTTGGCTCACGAGGATCCTCACGAGCATCTTCGGAACTTCGTGGATGTGTGCGGACCATTCTCATTCAAAAACATATCTCAGGAGTCAGTCTGGTTAAGATTATTCCCTTTCTCTCTGATGGGAGAGGCTTGCAAATGGCTGGCTGAGTTGCCGCGTGAATCCATCACTTCCTGGGAGGAATTGGTAACTGCATTTCAAGTGGGATTTTTCCCTCTCTCAAAGATGATGACCCTTTGGGATGGTATTCAGAGCTTTAAGCGTCTGGAAGGAGAGCCTCTGCATGAAACTTGGTTACGGTTCAAAAGGTTGGTGCTTCAATGCCCAACCCATGGTTTACCCAATAATGTGCTGCTTCAGTACTTTTACCGGAGTTTAGACTCTGTAAACAAAGGGGTCACTGACCAACTTTCACTTGGAGGCTTAATGCAACAGCCATATGTAGTAGCAGCTCAACTTTTAGATGGCATGACAACCATCAACAGAGCGTAGTACACTCGCGAGGACCAAATCTCTCATCTCACCTTCAAACTATCTAAGGAGCAAATTGAAAAAAATCATGAGAGAGACCAAAACATAGCCAAGATCATGACACAACTTGATATTTTATCCAAAAATGTCATGAGGGATGGTGCTCGTTGTGTCAATGTCGTGGGGGTCAGGTGTGAAAATCCCGAGGAGATGAAGTTTGAAGCCTTGTATAACGAAGAGGTACATTTTTTAGCCAACCAAGGCGGTGGTTATCGTTCAAACTACCCAAGGCAGGGTGGTAACCAAGGTTGGGCTAGAGACGAAGGCTGGAAGGATCGAGATCGTGAATGGAGGGACCGTAATCCAAATTGGAAGGATGGGAGAAGGATAGTTATGTGCCTCCCCATGAGCGCCAAAAGCCTAAGGACTCGGAAGGTGGTAGGTCTGAGGATATGCTCTCACGTATCCTCAGCAAAGTTGAACGGTCAGACAAAATGTTAAAAGGTATGAAATAAGATGTGTCCACCCTTAGCTAGACCGTCACCTCCCATTCAGTTTCGATCAAGCAGTTAGAGACCAAAATGGGTCATATCTCGTCTCACCTAAATTCGAGACAGCAAGAGGGTTTGCCTAGTGACATTATGGTCAACCCCAAAAATGAGGTTTGAAGGAGGACTGACGTCGTGCCATGACATTAACTAAGACACTATTTGAGAGGCAACCCAAAGCCCTTTATTGCTTTATATTACTTTGATAAAATAATGGTGTCTTGATTGTGCATATGGAAGTGTGGAAAGTGATCGAAAAGTGCATATTGATGAGCAACAGGTCCAATCAGCGAATCGTTGAATGGTTTGGCAACCCCGAACTAGACCGCCGATTAGACTCAAGACCAACTTAGATTGGAGTCTGTAAAACTCGGTGAGCACAGGAAATGCTTGGCGAATCGCCGACCATGTCGGCGATCCCGATGGAGACCGTTGTTTGGACTCCCCAATTAACTGGGGGATTCTGTAAAAATGGGCGAAGAATGTGATTGTTCGGCGTGACACCGAATGGTTCGGCGCTCACTACTAATGTCGTCGAGTGGTCAAGAACTGGACGGTTTTTCAAGACAAAGGTTTAAAAGTTTCAATTTCCTACGCTCTCTCTCATTTTCAAAATTTACAAACTCACACCTAGTTTTACTTTCCATATTGTTGCATCTCTATTGTATTTTGGTTGATTTGTGCTCGAAATTGGATTACCTTGCCGCCTAGCATTACAATCATTTCGTAGTCAGCACAAAAGGTTAGTTTTCTATGCCTAAAATTTATTTCATTAAAATTTATGCTCATTTGCAATAACTAGATCTTGTTGAAAGTATTCTGACCTTGCCGGATAGGACTAGATTGTTTACACGCATGCTTTAATTTGACAACCTTGTTCGAGTAGTTATGACTATTGAATTCCTGTGATTGTATGCCTTAATTTGGATGAAAAATTGTGGGTTATGCATAAGTGTCGCTGGGTTTGAGCTTAATTTGGCTATTGCATATTTTGATTTTGCTTTTGGGGGTTGCGGGGTTGAATTCGAGAAGATGGGTTGAAAATAGGTATGTTGAGCCGTTTGGCGAGCTGGATTGAGCTCGTTGAACCCCTCGGCGGATCGCCTAAAGTCCCCAGCTCGCCTTTAATTTAGTAATAAATGTGTTGTTAATTCTGTAACTTTCGGTGAGAAGTTGAAGGTCGCCAAAGACTTTCGGCAACTCGTCGATAGTCTCGCTTCACCCTTATCAACTCCCCTGAATCTCTATGTACTGTAGCTTTCAGTGGACTAACTCTAAATCACCGAATGATATCGGTGACTCGCCGAAAGAGTCGGCAAAGCCTAGCAGTGCTTTTATCAAAGTTTCCTCTAACTTCTCTTCGAGATTTTGCAGATATGACCAAACCTAAAGCTGCTGAAAGAATAACGCCAGCTCAAGAGAAGTCCAAAGAAATTACGATAAAGGAAGATGCAGTTACGTCGAAAGGAAAAGCTTCGAAACTACCCATAACTAATGGGAAAGGCAAGGGCAAAAGGCCCACTCCTGCCAGGAAAACCATCACCCTAGACCCTTATACTCCTCCATGGGCCAGGGGATTTTGCAGAGCAGTGCACGTCTTTCTGGCAGACTCACAATCAACAGATCTTGTTGTTCCCCCTGAGGTGACCTCGAGCATTAATGCTCCAACTGATAGAGAGACTGCATAGCCAATATTCCCTCTTTACCTCCCTCTCTGTCTTTATTTATTTTACATTTCGAATTGTGTGTTATTTGCATTTGAGGACAAATTGCTTTCATTTGTGGTGGGGTGAGGCCCACCTTTGTGTGCTATTGATGTTTGTGTTTTGTCGATATATTTTGGGTTGTTATGTTTAAAATTGTGTAGATAATATGTTTTTGTGGATGTTTAAGCTTGTGACTCCTTTTATTTTAAATTGCAAAATGATTTTGACCCGTCCGAAATTTTTGCCACCTCTCGTGTTTTGAATGTGGCTATTATTTTGCAAAATATGAGTCTCGGTTCCGATCAATACCAATGACTTGAATAGTGCTCTCAATCGAACGAACATGAATGCGTGGCTACGATGAGGTCAAATGAAGTCGCATAGACAATATGTGAACTCTTTGCATCTCGTTATGACTAGCCTATTATCGAATTGAGTCTCTTGTGATGATCATTGCACACTAGAGAAAGTGTGGAGTCTTGTTTGACTGATAGTGCCAATGCCTAGTGTGATGAGCTTACCTGTGAACTATGCATGATGGATCCTAGAATTTGCCCCGTTAGTCCGGTCAACTAAGTAAGGCTATTTCTTGATATGATATTAGGCAACGTTAAAGAGTGTGAGCCAATATGACATATACCTCTTTAGTGGCCTACTTTGTGAGTGTGTGTGAACCTCTTTTGAACACTCTTTGAGCTTTCCCTTTATTTGGAAGAAACTTGGTGAAAGCAATGACCTTTCTTTATCCATCACCCATAATCCTCATGAAGTTGAATAGCCAACTTAGGCCAAAAGCCTAAGTTGGGGGTGTAGTGAAAAGATAGGGGAAAGTCAAGAAGTGCAAGGAAAGTCTCCTCTTACCCATGGTTTTGAGAAAATGGAACCCCTCCATATAAAAAAAAATAGAGAAAAGAGAAAGAAAAAGAAAAATAATGAAAAATAAAGTTGTGGAATAAAGTACAAAAGAAATGGGGTTCCCAAATAATCCATGGAAAGGGAATAATAGGATGACTATGAGCACTAATGAGAATGATGACAGATAAGGAAAGGAAGTGTTGTGAGCACCACATTTCATGATAATATATTTTTCTATTAAAAATACATTTTATAAATACAATTTTTATTTATTAATATATTATGAGTTGAATTTTTTTGCCTAATTCTTATGTTTGTTGATATTTTGGTTTCTCTTAAAATATTAACTCCACTACTAAATTACATATTTTCAATTAAGTAGTTTCTTACTCACTTAAAAATTATAAACTATATATCAATTAAAATGTAGATAACTTTAATAATAAAATTTATTTTACTTTGAAAAACTTAAAATAGAAGTTTTATTTTTAAACTTAAAAAGATGGAAGTTTTATTTTTAAGCTAAATAAGATGAAAGTTTTAGTTTTAAGCTAAACAGGATGAAAACTTTATTTTTAAGCTGAATAAGATGAAAATTTAATTTTAAAGTTGAATAGATGAAAGTTTAATTTTTAAAACACACGACACAATCATGGAAATGCACACATAAAAATACTTAAGCTAAATAACATGAAAATTTTATTTTTAAGAAGGAATAACTAAAACTTGCAAAAAATGTAAAATAAATAAATAAGGTGGCTGGTATTTTTGTAAACAAATAATTCTTTGAAATTATGTAATGATTATAAGTTTGAATATAACAAACCAAACACGCAATAAACACTATTCTCAAATTAACATCACAGCATAACTGTAACACCTCGGATTAAAAAATGGTAGAATAGCAGCTTTCTTCAGGATCTGGTGTCAGTTCCGACGGAGCCACCTACGGCACGTAGACTGACACACGGACCATAGGCTAATGTCGTGGTTGGCCAGCACAAGATCCCAAAATGTCAAGTTTCAGTACTTTTTTATGGTTCACTAGGATGGTATGTCGTTCAGTGTACGAGTCGTGAGTAGGGTTCGTAGGTGAGTCTCAGACTTAGAAGAATTTTGAGGTAAAAAGTTGAGACCCACACATGTGGTCCACGGCCCGTCAATGGACCCACGAGACGTAGGTGGGACCCATGGTTGGGGCCTAGAGATCTAGTCTTTGACCCCAAACGACGCCCAACCAAAATGATCTGTGGCCTGACCAACGGACCGTCAGTCTGGCCGTCGAAGGGTGTCGACAGTTATTTTCTAACGGTCTTTTGGATATTTTCTTAATTATTCTAGTAACACCTTGCTAAGTGAAAGATCTAGAATTAGAAAGAGTCATTTTTTGAAAGAATGGAAAATCTGGAATCTTGTTTAAGTTATGTTAAGTTTGAGTTTTGGGTCAACTTTAAACGACCATAACTCCTATATCAGGATGAGTTAGGTGTACTACAAGATACCTTAGGAAATATCTTTGGATTATATTTCCAACACCACTCAATTTTCTCAATTTCGAGTTTGTATGAAGGAGATATGCCCATTTGAAGTCGGAGTGTTTAGATAAGGAAAGTCTAAACCGGATTTTGGAAGAGTATTATGGTATTTTCCTTACCCAATTAATTTATTTTGTTTTTAGTCAATTAATTAGGTTCAAAACTGAATTGATTCAGTTTGCACAATTGGAAATTCACGTTAGGGCTTTAGAGAGAAGAACTCAAGAGATAAGAGAAGAGGACAGTAAAAATTTGTTGTCTTCGTAAGGAATTGATTGCGAATTTCATCAAGGATTTGATCCTACGAGGTATGTGAGAGTTTCAAAACATTGGGTTCGTTCACCCACGTGAAAAACATGTTTATTTCAGCGTGAATTCGTCCTAAAAAGATCAGAAGTTTGAATGTTCTTGATGGGTGTTCTTAAATTGCTTTCGTTCTTGAATTTGGGTTGAGATTGAGGAGTTTTTGAGAGTTTAATATCGATTATTAGAGTTACTTTGAGTTAGATTCTTGTGTATATGTTTTGGGTACCTGAATCTTAAGAGATATTGAAAAAAAGAATTGAAATTAATCGAATTAAGGTCAGAAAACGAGAGGAAAAGTTCGTCAGTTTTTCTTGGGGCAATGCTGGCGCGACGCACCACCGTTGCGCCAGGAAGGCTAGAGCGACGCGCCAGCAGTGCACAGAAATGAGCCCCAGTAACTTAGGGGCTGCGGTGCGCCAGCAATGCGCCAGGGCCGTCCCCCCCAACCCATTATTCATCATTTAGCCCGTTTAAGTCCTTCTAAAGTGCCTATTGATTCTCACTACTCCAAATGACTTCTAAACACCTAGAAATCATCCAAAAATATGAACCATAACCTTGAATCCATAAATTCAAATATAAGGAAAGTTAAGAGCCAAGTCTAGAGAGTTCTTAGAGACTTTTCAAGAAGTCTTTTGCAAATGTTTTAATCTTATTTTAAGACTTGAGTTTTGAGTTAAGTAAGAGTAACAAATGAAGTTCATTTCTCCAAAAAGAGTATATGGGAACTAAGTATTTCCAAAGAGTAAATGTTTACACATTTAAACAAGAGAGGAAACATTGATTTCCAAGAGAGCCTTTGAGCTAGTTTTTGAGTAATTATCTCAAACCACATAAAGAGTTTCTATTTTTAATCATATGAGATGAGTATTTTGGGAGTAGTATTGAGCACGGATGTAGGGACGAGTTCATAACAACTCAATGTCTCCATAAACCATGTAGCCATCGTGGGTAGAAAGGTGCATACTTTTTAGATGATTCTTTTGTACTTTTTAGCATAGATTAGTGGATCCACTTAGTTGAGGCGTGCTATATCTCAGCAAGTTATAGGATAGTTCTGGCAGAGTGGGCGAGACGATGTATCATCACATAGCTCATAGTGATGATTGTCGGTTAGAGAAACTCCCACAAAGTCATATTACTTTATTATATAAATGTATATTGAGTTGTTTCTTACTATTTTAAATGCTTCATATAAACTACATCTTTAATGTTGTTTAATTCTGCATTGAGTTGAGTATCCATGAGTTGAGTAAAGCTAAGATAAGTGTTTCTTTCATAATTCAGTTCAAGCTTATGTCATGTTTCGTTTTCCCTCACATGCTCATAAATTCAATGTACTGATGACATTTGGCCTGCATCATTTTATGATACAGATACAGGTAACTAGGATCAGCATCCAGCGCCTCGTTGATCTAGTCAAGCACTCAGAGTCAGTTGGTGAGCCTCTTTTTTTCCAGAGGATCCCTTTGGTTATGTTTTGTTTTATTGCTTTGAGATTTTTCAGTTGTTAGGATGGTCGGGGGTCTTGTCCTGACATCCCTCTTAGTATCTAGAGGCTTCATACACAGTTAGATATGAGTTCTTTAGACTTGTTATTTTAGTTGTTTGATTTAAATACTTGAGTTGCCATTTTGGATAAGTTGAATATTATTTTCTAAACATTTTTAATTAATCTATTCAGACAGTTTATTTAAGATTGTGTTTAAGTACGTTTTATGTTTAGTTAGTCTTCCACTGCAAGTCTAGCCAGGCCAAGTGTTTGCTTGGGGTCAGCAATGGTTCTCGAGTGCTAGTCCCGCCCAGGGTGTAGGGTTGGGGTGTGATAAACTTGGTATCAGAGACCAGAGTTCAAGAGTCATAGGGAGTCTATGAATTTGTGTCTGTAGAGTCTTAGTTATCAGTGTGAAGCACACCACATCTATAATTAGGAGGCTGCAACATTTAGGAACTATCTCATTTTTTTTCATATCATGTCGTGTGATAGAGTTAATCTGTATAAAGTTTCCTTCTAACTCGTGCTTGTGCTTGTCTTTTAGTTGATCATGCCTCCATGAAAAGCTGTCAGAGGTCGTCCTGCTAGGCATAATATCGAGGAACAAGGGGTACCTAATGCACCTGAAGTGCACCCCTAATGGGAATCACAAGGGAAGCGATCAGAATGTTAAGTCAAGTTGTGACCAACCAAGTTGGGCAGTGGGAGAACCGATAGGAAGGGAATGATACTTCGAGGATCCGTGAGTTCTTGAGGATGAATCCCCCAAGCTTCAGTGGTTCAAACACTACTGAGGATCCAGAAAGTTTTGTTAAGGAACTACAAAATGTGTTTGAGGTTATGCATGTTGCTGATGCTGAGCGAGTGGAACTAGCTGCATATCAACTGAAGAGTATTTCTAGGACTTAGTTTGACCAGTGGAAGAAGGGTAGGGTTGAGGGTGCACCAATTTTGAGTTGGGCTATGTTTGAGGAGGCTTTCTTGGGAAGGTTCTTTCCCCATGATCTGAGAGAAGCCAAGGTACAAGAATTCCTTACTATTTAGCAGGATTCACTAAGTGTTTATGAGTATAGTTTGAATTTCACCCAACTTTCCCGATATGCTCCGGAGATGGTTGCTGATATGAGGAGCATGATGAGTCTGTTTGTTGTTGGGTTGTCTCACCTATCAAGCAAAGAGGGCAAGGTAGCTATGCTAATAGGGGACATGGATATAGCTAGGTTGATGGTATATGTGCAGCAGGTTGAGGAAGAGAAGCTGAGGGATAGGGAAGAATTCAGAAACAAAAAGGCAAAGACATCGGGGAATGAGTCTGGGCAGCAAAAGAATAATGTGAACCGGTCTTCTTTCCAACAAAAACATAAGGGACCTGCTCCATCACTTTCTAATGCACCTGCACCAAGGAACAAATGTGAGTATAATAGTCAGAATTCACAGAATTTCAGAGCTAGACCTATTCAGTCTCAAGGTAGTGTGGCATAATGAGGTAATTGGGATCTTACATGTGCTAAGTGTGGTAAAAACCACCCAAGTGCTTGTCACGGTGGCTCTACAGGATGTTTCAAGTGCGGTCAAGAGGGTCACTTCATGAAAGAGTGTCCGAAGAATAGGCAGTGAAATGGAAATAGGGGCAATATCCCCAATCTTCTTCAACTGCTCCACCAGACAGGGCGGCATCTAGAGGAGCTACTTCAGGTACTGGCGGAGGGGCAAACTGCCTATATGATATCACTAGTCGCCAAGAGCAAGAGAATTCTCCAGATGTTGTCACTGGTATGATCAAAGTCTTTACTTTTGATGTTTATGCTTTGCTAGATCCAGGAGCGAGTTTATCCTTTGTAACTCCTTACGTTGCAATAAATTTTGATGTTCTTCCTGAGAAACTTTGTGAGCCCTTAGTGTTTCTACACCTGTTGGTGAGTTTATTCTAGCTGAGAGAGTCTATCGTGATTGTGTTATTTCAATCAATCACAAGAGCACCATGGCTGATTAAGTTGAGTTAGACATTGTAGATTTTGATGTCATTCTAGTTATGGACTGGCTTCATGCTTATTATGCCTCCATTGATTATAGAACTCAAGTCGTTAGGTTCCAAATTCCTAATGAGCCAGTTATAGAGTGGCGTAGCAATTCAGTAGTTCCTAAGGGTCAGTTCATTTCGTACCTTAAGGCGAGAAAATTAGTTTCCAAGGGGTGTGTCTATTAGTTAGTCTGAGTTAATGATTCTAGTGTTGAGACACCTCTTATTCAGTCAATTTTAGTTGTGAATGAGTTTCCAGAAGTCTTTCCATACGATCTTCCTGCAGTCCCTCCTGAGAGAGAAATAGACTTCAGTATAGATCTTTTTCCCGATACTCATCCTATATCTATTCTGCCATATTGAATGGCACCAGCAAAGTTGAAAGAGTTAAAGGAGAAGTTGAAAGATCTTCTTGAAAAGGGTTTTATTCGACCAAGTGTCTCACCTTGGGGCGCTCCGGTCTTATTAGTGAGGAATAAAGATGGTTCTCTTAGAGTGTGTATAGATTATCGCCAATTGAACAAGGTTACTATCAAGAATAAGTATCCTCTTCCGAGAATTGATGATCTCTTCGATCAGCTTCAGGGTGTCACTTGTTTTTCTAAGATAGACCTCAAATTTGGCTACCATCAGTTAAGAGTAAGGGAATGTGATATTCCAAAGACATCTTTCAGGAACCGTTATGGTCATTTTAAGTTCCTAGTTATATCATTTGGTTTGACCAATGCTCCTGCAGCATTCATGGACCTTATGAATATAGTATTTAAGCCTTATTTAGATATGTTTGTTATTGTATTCATTGATGATATACTAATCTATTCGAGGAATGAGAAAGATCATGCTAGCCATCTCAAATTAGTTCTCCAAACTCTAAAGGATAGAGAGTTGTATGCTAAGTTCTCTAAATGTGAGTTTTGGCTTGACTGAGTGGCATTTTTAGGCCACATTGTTTTCAGTGATGAAATAAGAGTTGATACCCAAGAAATAGAGGTAGTGCGATATTAGGAGTTTCTTGGGGTTGGCTGGATATTCTAAAGGGTTTGTCGAGGGGTCTCATCTATTTCATCTCCTTTGACCAAGTTGACTTAGAAAACAGTGAAGTTTCAATGGTCTGAAGCTTGTGAGAAAAGCTTTCAGAAATTGAAAAAAAGGTTGACTATTGCCCCAATATTGACCTTACCAGAAGGTACTCAAGGTTTTGTGGTGTATTGTGATGCGTCTAGAGTTGGTATGGGTTGTGTGTTAATGCAAAATGGTGAAGTTATAGCTTATGCCTCCAGACAACTGAAAGTTCACTAGAAGAATTACCCAACCCATGATACAGAGTTGGCTGCCGTATATTTGCTTTGCAAATATGACGTCATTACCTTTATGGTGTTCATGTGTATGTGCTAACCGATCACAAGAGTCTACAATATGTATTTTGTCAGAAAGAGCTTAATCTCAGACATATGAGGTGGTTAGAGTTACTCAAGAATTATGACATGAGTATCCTTTATCACCCAGGTAAGGCTAATGTTGTTGTTGATGCCTTGAGCAGGTTGTCTATGGGTAGTACCGCCCATGTTAAGGAAGAAAAGAGAGAGTTAGCAAAAGAAGTACACATACTTGCACAATTAGGAGTTCGACTAATGGATTCCATAGAAGGAGGAGCGGTGGTAATGAATGGGTTTGAATCATAATTAGTTTCCGAAGTTAAAGAGAAACAAGACCAAGATCCTATTTTTCTTGAATTGAAGACAAATGTTCATAAGCAAAAAGTAATGTATTTTGAATAAGGGGGAGATGGAGTATTGAGGTATCAAGGTAGGTTGTGTGTACCAAGATTGGATGACCTCCAAGAGAGGATCATGGAGAAAGCTCATAACTCCAGATATTCCATTCATCCGGGTTCCACAAAGATGAATCGTCACCTGAGAGAAGTGTATTGGTGGAATAGTATGAAGAAATGTATTGTTGAGTCCGTTGCTAAATGCCCGAATTGTCAACAAGTTAAAGTAGAGCATCAAAGGCCCGGTGGTATGACTCAGAATATAGAGATTCCAAAGTGGAAGTAGGAGATTATCAATATGGATTTTATCACAGGTTTACCAAGGTCTCGCAAGATTCTATTTGGGTGATTATTGATAGAATGACAAAATCATCCCACTTTTTATCGGTAAAGACTACCCATTCAGCAGAGGATTATGCTAAGTTATACATTCAAGAGGTAGTAAGACTGCATGGAGTCCTTGCTTCGATTATATCAGATAGAGGGGCACAGTTTACTGCACAGTTCTAGAAATCTTTTCAGAAAGGCTTGGGTTCAAAGGTGAACTTAAGTACTGCTTTTCATCCTCAAACAGATGGTCAAGCAGAGTGCACTATTCAGACTTTAGAAGATATGTTTAGGGCTTGTGTTATTGATTTCAAAGGTAATTGGGATGATCATCTACCTCTCATTGAGTTTGCTTATAATAATAGTTACCATTCTAGCATTCAGATGGCTCCTTATGAAGCTCTCTATGGGAAACTATACAGATCTCCAATTGTATGGTTTGAGGTTGGTGAAGCTGGGTTAATAGGACCAGACTTAGTTCATCAAGCTATGGAGAAAGTGAAAGTTATTCAAGAGAGGTTGAAAATAGCGCAGAGTCATCAGAAATCCTACACTGATGTTAGAAGAAGGGAGTAAGAGTTTGAAGTATATGATTGGGTATATTTGAAAGTTTCACCCATGAAGGGTGTTATGAGATTTGGTAAAAAGGGGAAGCTTAGCCCCCGATACATTGGTCCTTACAGAATATCCAAGAGGATTGACAATGTAGCTTATGAGTTAGAGCTACCACAAGAGTTAGCATCGGTCCATCCGTTATTTCATATTTCCATGTTGAAGAAGTGCATGGGAGATCCTTCACTGATTATACCAACTGAAGATATTGGTATCAAAGATAGCTAATCTTATGAGGAGATTCTTGTTCAGATTCTAGATCGTCAAGTTCGCAAGTTGAGAACGAAAGAGGTAGCATCAATCAAAGTTTTGTGGAGAAATCAATTTGTTGAAGAAGCTACTTGGGAAGCTGAGGAGGATATGAATAAGAGATACCCGCATCTCTTTGAATTCGTAGAAGTTCAAAATTAAGGTACTAATCTTTTTCTTGCCTTTTATTTTAAGTTGGCATGTTGTATTTACATTTTCGCTTGTTGGGTGTTTGAGCTAGATGTTAGATGTCACACCATTAGTCTTCTTAGAGTGATATCATTCGAGGACGAATGTTCCCAAGGGGGAGATATTGTAACACCTCGCTAAGTGAAAGAGCTAGAATTAAAAAGAGCCATTTTTTGGAAAGAATGAAAAATCTGGAAATTTGTTTAAGTTATGTTAAGTTTGAGTTTTGGGTCAACTTCAAACGACCATAACTCCTATATCAAGATGAGTTAGGTGTGCTACAAGATACCGTAGGAAATATCTTTGGATTATATTTCCAACACCACTAAGTTTGCACAATTTTGAGTTCGCATGAAAAAGATATGCCCATTTGAAGTCGGGTTGCTTAGATAAGGAAAGTCTAAACCGGATTTTGGAAGGGTATTATGGTTTTTTCCTTACCAAATTAATTTATTTCATTTTTAGTGAATTAATTAGGGTCAAAACTGAATTGGTTAAGTTTGCACAATTGGAAATTAACGCTAGGGATTTAGAGAGAAGAACTCAAGAGAGAAAAAAGAGAAAAGTCAAGATTCATCGTCTTCGTAAGGAATTGATTGCGTATTTCGTCAAGAATTTGATCCTACAATATATGTGAGACTTTTCTAACGTTGGGTTCATTCATCCACGTGCCAAACATGTTTATTTCAACGTGAATTCGTCCTAAAAAGATTGGAAGTTTGAATGTTCTTGATGGGTGTTCTTGTATTGGTTTCATTCTTGAATTTGGGTTGAGATTGAGGAGTTCTTGAGAGTTTAATGTCGATTATTAGAGTTACTTTGAGTTAGATTCTTGTGTATATGTTTTGGGTACCTGAATCTTAAGAAATATTGAAAAAAAATCGAAATTAATCGAATTAACGTCAGAAAACAAGAGGAAAAGTTCATCAGTTTTGCCTGGGGCAATGCTGGCATGACGGCCCCCGCTGCACCAGAAAGGTTGGGGTGACACACCAGCAGTGCTCCAGAAATGAGCCCCAGTAACTTAGGGGCTGGCGCGGTACGCCAGCAACGCGCCAGGGCCGTCCGCCCCAACCTATTTTCATCGTTTAGCCCGTTTAAGTCCTTCTAAAGTGTACTACCACTTCCTATTGATTCTAACTACTCCAAATTACTTCTAAACACCTAGAAATCATCCATAAAGATGAATCATAACCTTGAATCTATAAATTCAAATTCAAGAAAAGTTAAGAGCCAAGTCTAGAGAGTTCTTAGAGTCTTTTCAAGAAGTCTTTTGCAAATGTTTTAATCTTGTTTTAAGACTTGAGTTTTGAGTTAAGTAAGAGTAACAAATGAAGTTCATTTCTTCAAAAAAAGAGTATATGGAAACTAAGTATTCCCAGAGAGTAAATATTTTAACATTTAAACAAAAGAGGAAACATTGATTTCCCAGAAAGCCTTTGAGCTAGTTTTTGAGTAATTATCTCAAACCACAGAAAGATTTTTTGTTTTTAAACATATGAGCTGAGTATTTTAGGAGTAGTATTGAGCACGGATATGGGGACGAGTTTATAACAACTCAAGGTCTCCATAAACCATGTAGCCATCGTGGGTAGAAAAGGTCATACTTTTTAGATGATTCCTTAGTGCTTTTTAGCATAGACTAGTGGATCCATTTAGTTGAGGTGTTCTATATCTCAGCAAGTTATAGGATAGTTCTGGCAGCATGGGCGAAACGTTGTATCATCACATAGCTCATTGTGATGGTTGTCGGTTAGAGAAACTCCCATTAAGTTATATTACTTTATTGTATATATGTATACTGAGGTGTTTCTTACTGTTTTAAATGCTTCATATAAAATGCATCTTTAATGTTGTTTAATTCTGCATTGAGTTCAGTATCCATGAGTTGAGTAAAGTTGAGGTAAGTGTTTCTTTCAAAATTCAGTTCAAGTTTATGTCATGTTTAGTTTACCCCTCGCATGCACGTACATTCAATGTACTGATGCCATTTGTCCTATATCATTTTATGATACAGATAGAGGTAACCAGGATCAAGATCCAGCGACTTGTTGATCCAGTCGAGCACTCAGAGTCAGTTGGTAAGCTTCTTTGCTTTCCGGAGGATACCTTTGGTTATGTTTTGTTTTATTTCTTTGGGCTTTTTTAGTTGTTAGGATAGTCGGGGGTCTTGTCCCGACATTTCTCTTATTATTTAGAGGTGTCATAGACAATTAGATATGAGTTCTTTAGTCTTGATATTTCACTTGTTTGATTTAAAGACTTGAGTTACCATTTTGGCTAAGTTGAATGTTATTTTCTAAACATTCTCAGTTTAACTATTCAGACAGTTTATTTAAGATTGTGTTTAAGTATATTTTCTGTTGAGTAAGTCTTCTACTGAGAGTCTAGTCAGGCCAAGGGTTTGCTTGGGGCCAGCAATGGTTCTCAAGAGCCAGTCTCGCCCAGGGTGTAGGCTTGGGGAGTGACAATTCTAGCCTAATACTATATCGTTTTACCCTTCATCTAAATTCCTATATAAGTGTTTTTAACCTCAAATTTCTCCAATTTAAATCATTCTCTCAAATTTCTAAAAGAAGAACAAGTCTTTCTCTCAAAATATTTCTCTCTCTTGAAAGCTTGAAGAAGAAGTCAACTTACGGTTCCAACTCAAGCCTCCAATTCAACCATTGAAGGCAAGATTTTGGCATTGAGGTATGCTAATCTTCATCAATGGAGCCCTTTCCTCCTTGGAGTTCCTAAATTCTCCAATTTATAAAGTTAGAAATCTCCAATTGAGTTAGAATTTTCTTCTATGCCATGGGTTCCTTTAAATATTGATTTATTTGATTGAATTATGATCTATTATGCATGAATTAAAAAGATTCCATATTTTAAGATGAACCCCCATGAACTCATGCCTAACCTATGTTTTCTATATTAAGATTATTGAAAGTGGGTTTTGAACTATGAAAAGAGAATTATGGAATTATGCATGTTCTTATGAAGTTGATGAATTATGATGCAAGTTGCTTTGAGAGTAAATCATATATGATGTTGTTGTTGTTAATTGCTATGAAGGGATTCCTCACATGATTAGTCCATGCATGAATGTGAAAGGTTTACTCACATAAAGGATTCTAAGGTTGAAAGGTCTTCTCACCTAAAATGAATCAAGTTAAAGAGATATTCTAATGAAACCTAGCTTGGATTGGTTACTTAATTGTACCTTTCCATATATGACATATGACTTAGCTTGGATTGTCAATATGACGTGCCATTCGATGGATGATAAAGATAAGTTAAGAAAATGACTATTTCGTGTGATTTACGCTTAGCACCGAGAGGACAATTTGATGGAAGCTCTTCCGTTAGTAGAGATCAAGTTTCTAATAGCAATCCATTTATCCTGTACCTATGTGCCCATATAGGATGATTGTCTTAGATAAACATTAGCTAGTGGATCCACATAATGTAGAAGTTCATGGTCTTACCTTGGCAAGTAGGACACCTCTTTTCGGTGTGGTGTAGACACTAGATTCTATGTTGATACCTCATGTGGTCTTATATGTCGGTTAAAGGTAAATCTCCCACTATAATGAACTAAGGTTACTTCAAGTTTATCTCACATGTGACTTAAGATGATGTCTATTTGCATTACCCATGTTTTATGGCTTATGTCTTCTATCTCTTTTACACTCATGTTTTAGCTTGGTCATGACAGTTTATGAAAATGTCCCTTTTAGCATGATTTCAAATGTTTCATGCATGGCTTTCATACTTAGTGCATGTTTGTACTGACGAATACTCTTGCCTATATTTCTTATCCAAATGTAGGGTCCAACGCTCTAGGTTAGAACTTCTGTGGCTAGGAATCTTTAGTAGAGACTTGAAGATTAGTGAGTCATCATGTTCCGAGGACGGAGCTTCTATTCATTTTGTCTTTATGTTTCAGTTTCAGACTTGATTTACGGGCTACGTCCTAAGTACCCCTCATGTACTAGATGGTTTTGAGACATTGTTAGATTTCCGCTTCGTTTTATAAAAATCTTTGTTTGGAATTGTCTTTTAAATCTCCTAAATTTCTATTATCTTGGATGAGAAAGCTAAGTGTCTTGTATGGGGCCTTCCGGGGTCTTATACGCCATGTTACGCCTAGGGTCTATCTTGGGTTGTAACAAACTTGGTAATCAGAGCACAAGGTTTAAAAAGGTCCTAGAAAGTTTCATAAGCCACGTCTAATAGTCTTGTTCATGAGTGTGAAGTGCGCCACAGTTATGAATGAGAGGCTACAAGATGTTTAGGAAACTCCACTTATTTCATTACTCTAAATTTGTGCGATAGAGTTCAACTCTATTATGTCTCTTTCCTAATCCTTATATGATGCTCTACAGGATATGGCTACTTAAAGAGCATATGCTAGAAGGAATGAGGGAGGGACTGGGGAACTAGAAGGTCCTTTTCAAGCTCCTCCAATTCCGATCGATCCTTTGGCCGAGCAAGTGACTAATGTGGAGTTTAGGGATTTTTTCAAGTGTTGGCTCAAGCCATGACAGCCTAATCCAATAGGGAGGTTGCGATTCTCGTGAACCCTAATGTGGGTACGACAACATCTAGAGTGAGGGATTTCACTAGAATGAATCCTCCGGAGTTTCATGATTCTAAGGTTAAGGAAGACCCTCAAGAGTTCATTGATGAGGTTTTAAAGGTGTTGATGATCATGGGAGTGAAGCCGGTGGAAAAGGTGGAATTAGCCGCTTATCATCTTAAGGATGTTGCTAACATATGGTTAAACCAATGGAAAGAAGGGAGAGCGGAAGATGCGGGTCCTCTTGATTGGGAAAAGTTCAAAGTTGCTTTCCTTGATAGGTTTTTTTCCCTTGAGATGAGAGAGGCAAAGGTACTTGAATTTATCAACCTTCTTCCAGGAAATATGAGAGTGAAGGAATATGTTTTTGTGACACTCCGGAAAATGCTAGGTTAAACTAGAGCCTAAACAAGGGGGTGAACGTCTTGAAATGGGAGTATATGGGTCAAGGCCATGGGACAAGTGCCAAGGAGGAAGGGGCCAAGCCAAAGCCAAAAGGCCAAGGCAGCCCCTACCCATTGGCTACTGCCCCAGCCTTCACGAGAAGGGCCGTGAGTTGTGGTCCTCACCACGACTCGTGAAGGTGGGCGTGGCCATACCTTGGCCATGGAAATTTGGCTTCCAACTTCCCTAGCCACTACCTCAACTTCACGGCCATCACCATGGTCCATGGTCTTGGCCACGAACCAAGGGAGGCTCTCGTGAAGTTGCCTTAGATAAATGGCCAAGTTGGCCTCTAAGTTGCAAGGCCGCTTCCTCAAACTCCACGGCATGACCACGACCCGTGGTCTACTTCACGAACCGTGAAGAAGCCCGTGGAGATGACTTGGGCAAGGAATTGTGAGGGCCATTTGTAGAGGCCACTGCGTCATCTTCACGAGCAAGACCACGATTCGTGGTCCTTTCTACGAGCCGTGAAGATGGGTGTGACACCTGGGAGGGATCATTTAACGAAGGTCAATTAAGTCGTTTCCTATTTTCGTCCAATTAAGTGAGGGGTGTTTTGGGTATTTTATGGGGTGTTTTATATATGGTTTTAAGTCATTTTTCACCTATTTTCAAGACCTAACTCAAACTCCCAAAATAAATTCCCAAATCCTCTCTTCTCTCACTAAGAAGTTCCTTCATTGAAGAACAAAGAAGAAGGTCAAGTTTAGGGTTCAAGCTTCAAACTCTTCACTCCAATTTCATGGGAAAGCTTTGATTAAGGTATGGTAACCTAAATTGTGAAGGATTGTTTATAGTTGTTGATAGTTATTGATGAACTTATGAACTCAGTTGAAAGGTGAGAATTCTATGAATATTATGTGAATTTTTGTGTTAAGTGAAAGGCTAGTTCTCATGAAAACATTATGAAATAATGAGTAGAAAGTTACCCACCTAAACTGATGATTCTAAGGTGAAAGATAGTTCTCACTTAAATGAATCTATGAGCTATTTAGTGACTTGTATTGAACGAAGGGTAAAGTATGCCTTCACTCATGTAGATACAATGCCATACTAATTATGTATAATTGGGAAATAATGCTTAGTACCGAGTGGATATGGACAATGAGGAAAAGGCCCATCCGCTAATGCAATAGGTTGGGTCATCTATAGTAAACTCATGAGATAGAAGCTCATCCGCTAATAGGTTGGGTTTCTAGTAGCAATATCCATATACCAACACTATGTGCCAAACATAGGACTTAGCTAGTGGGTCCACTTAGAAGCTAAATATCACTAGTTCTACCTTCGGCAAGTAAGAACGCCTTCTTTCGGTGTGGGGTTATATGACACTGGATTCCATGTAGCTCACATGGTCTATGTCAGTTATGGCTAATATTCCCTAGTAACAATAAGATAATGAATATGATAGGAACTATACTATGACACCTTAATGGGTTTACTTAGTAGAAGTGAGGGTATGGGACTTCACTTTTACATTGCACAAGTAGACTTATTAGGATGTTATGGAATGATTTCCTTATGGTATAATGAGATATGAATTTATGTATGTATAATGAATGGAAGGTGTTATAGATGATTTTCCTTATGTTAGTTTATGTTCATGTATATTCCTCATTTATGACTATGGATTATGGTAAGCTTGAAGATGATGTTAATGAATATGTGGCTTCAGAGGGATGCTTAGTAGAGTTGGTATTATGGGATGCCAACCATACATTGCAAAAGAGTTCTTAGAGGTTGCTAAGGTATTGGTATTTCCATGTTATGAGTGTATTGTGACTATAACTTGTCTTCTATGTTGAAAATGCATATTGGCTTTCCAAACTTGATAAATGCATACTTCCAAGAAAAATGTCCTATTTAGCATATTTAAATGATTTTATGCATGTTTTCATACTTAGTACATATTTGTGCTAACCCCTTCTTTTCTTCATTCTATGAGTATAGGTCCCGGATGTTGATTCATTACTTTTTTCTTCAAAGTAAAGCTTGGGTAGACTATTCCCTAAGTTTTGGTGAGTCCTCCAATTCGAGGACCAAATGTTTATTTCAGTCTTAGTTTTAGTCGTACTTTATTATGTTAAGTCTTTCATTGATCTAAAGGGTTAAGTCCCTAATTTCGTACTCTTCTGTTTAAATGATTTTTAATGAGACAAGTCTAGTATTTCCACAACTCTTTATATATGGAATTTGAAGTTCGACTTTTGTTTAGAAAAGTTTTAATTTTTCGCATTATTTCTTATGACATTATGTGTATGATTATGCTAAGGGATCGTATGCGACCCCGTTTGAGGTCAACTACGCCATGTTACATCTAGGGGGTAACCCCGAGTCGTGACAGTTTTGAAGTTCACACAATTGTCTCGATATGCTCCTACCATGGTTGCCGATCCTAGGGCAAGAATAAGTAAGTTTGTTTCGAATGTGTCCAAAATGGTGGCTAAGGAATGTCGTACCGTTATGCTTATCAATGATATGGACATCTCCCATCTCATGGTGCAAGTTCAACAAATCGAAGAGGAGAAACTTAAGGACAGGTCTAGGGAGGCAAAGAGGGCCAAAATTGATGATGAAAATTTCTCACAGTCGAGGTCCGATGGACATGGTCATTCAAAATTTCGACAAAGGTTTTTCGATCAAGGTCTCTCTAATTCCCCTCTTAAGTTCAACAAATATAGGGTGTCTAACCCTAAGTCTCAAAGAGGGAATTGTGGTGGTTCTTCATTGTGAATGTCTACTTGTGCTAGATGTGGAAGGAAGCATGAGGGCAAGTGCTTAACCAGCACAAATGGTTTCTTTGGTTGTGGAAAGAGTGGTCATAAAATGAGGGATTGCCTAATGCTTGCGGCTAAAGGGACTTATGGTAAACAAGCTCTGCCTAGTGGTTCGGGTTCAAGTGTCGCAAAGCAAAATAAATTATATGCACTTCAGACTCATGGTGCACAATAGGGTTCTCCTAATGTGGTTACGGGTATGTTGAAAGTCTTCCAACTTGATGTTTATACTTTACTTGACCCCGGTGGTACCTTGTCTTTTGTGATGTCATATGTGGCTATGAGGTTCGATATTCTTCTAGATATGTTGTTAGATCTTTTTTTTGTTTCTACTTCTGTTGGCGATTTTATTATAGCTAAGAGGGTCTATAGAAAGTGTCATGTCTCATTATCCCACAAAGTCACTCATGTTGACCTTTTAGAGCTTGATATGTTAGATTTTGATGTTATCCTTGGTACAGATTGGTTACAGTCATGTTATGCTTCTATTGATTATAGAACCCGTGCAATCAAGTTTTTATTTCCAAATGAACTCATTCTAAAGTGGAAAGGGGGAAATTCGATGCTTAAAAGTCAGTTTGTCTCTTGCCTTAAAGCAAGAAAGATAATTTCTAAGGGTTGCATATATCATCTAGTTAGGGTGAGTGATATAGATTCTGAGACCCCTACCCTTGAGCCAGTCCCGTTGTTAAGGAGTTTCCGAAAATGTTTCCAGATGATCTACCTGGTGTCTCTCCCGAAAGGGAAATTGGCTTCGGTATTGACCTTCTCCCAAATATGCAGCCTATCTCTATTCCTCCTTATCAAATGGCTTCGGTAGAACTTAAGGAACTAAAGGAGCAATTGTAAGATTCTTTGGATAAGGGTTTCATCCAACTGAGTATCTCTCCATGGGGTGCTCCAGTTTTTTTCATGGAAAAGAAAGATGGTTTACTCTGTATGTGTATTCACTATCGGCAATTGAACAAGGTTACCATTAAGAACAAATATCCTCTCCTAAGGATAGATGACTTGTTTTACCAACTTCAAGGGGAAAGCTACTTTTATAAGATTGACCTTCGGTCGGGTTATCATTAATTGGGGGTAAAGGAAAATGTCATTCTGAAGACGCTTTCCAAACTTGGTATGGTCATTATGAGTTTTTTGTAATGTCATTTGGTTTGACTAATGCTCTGCCGACATTTATGAATTGGTTTGAGATGTTCATAGATTGGCTCGATTGGGTGTTCGGTTAGCCGACTTTACTAAAGGTGGTGTTATGGTTCAGAATCTTCCTTTGTGGCGGATGTGAAAGCCAATCAAGGTCTCGATCCGACTTTGGTTGAGTTGAAAGAAGTGGTGCCTAAAAGTCCGTAGAGACCTTCTCTCAAGGGGGAGATGGTGTGTTTCGATATCAATGTAGTTTGTGTGTTCCTAATATTGATGACTTGAGAGAGCAAATTTTAGCAGAAGCCCATAGTTCTCGATATTCTATTCACCTGAGAGCTACCAAGATGTACCGTGACTTGCGGGAGATCTATTGGTGGAATGGGATGAAGTGAGATACTACGGAATTTGTGACTAAGTGTCCTAATTTTCAACAAGTAAAGGTTGAACATCAAATCCGAGAGGTTTATCTCAAGATATTAGCATTCCTACTTCGAAGTGGGAAGACTTGATCATGGACTTCGTTGTTGGTTTACCATGCACCGGGTAGTGACATGATTTGATTTGGGTTATTGTAGATCGAATGAAGAAATCAGCTCATTTCATTCTCGTTAAAGTTTCTTATTCGGCGAAGGACTATGCTAAATTCTACTTAAGAGAAATGGTGAGGTTGCATGGAGTGCCCTTGTCCATTATCTCTGATAGAGGTACCCAATTCACTTCTCAGTTTTAGAAATCTTTCCAAAAGGGCTTTGGTAGTGTTAAGCTTAGTACAACCTTTCATCCACAAACTGATGGGCAAGCAGAGCGTACTATCCAAACTTTGGAAGATATGTTGAGAGCATATGTAATTGACTTCATGGGTAATTGGGATGATCACTTGTCTTTGGTCGAGTTTGCTTACAACAATATCTATCACGTAAGTATTGGTATGAGTCCATTTGAGGCCCTATATGGTAGGAGGTGTAGATCTCCTATAGGTTGGTTTGAGGTGGGTGAAGTTGCCTTAATAGGTCCCAAATCGGGACATGAGGCTATGGAGAAAGTTTGGCTTATTAGAGAAACGTTGAGAACGGCTCAAAGTCGACAAAAGTCCTATGTCGATGTGAAGAGAAGAGATCTTAAGTTTGAGGTAGATGATTTAGTCTACTTGAAAATTTTACCCATGAAGGGTGTGATGAGATTTGAGAAAAAAAGGAAGCTTAGTCCCCGATATGTGGGCCCATATCAAATTTTGAGGCGAATTGGTAAGGTTGCTTATGAGCTTGATTTGCCTAATGAGTTAACATTAGTGCATCCAATTTTTCATGTTTCATTGTTGAAGAAACATGTTGGAGATCTGACATCTATAGTCCCTTTAGAAGGTTTGAGAGTTAAGGAGAATCGCTCTTATGAGGAGGTTCCGATTGATATTTTAGACCGGCAAGTCAAGAAGTTGCTTCCATGAAAGTTCTTTGGAGGAATTAGTTGGTTGAGGGCTACTTGGAGGACGAGGCCGTTATGATATCCCGTTATCCTCGTCTCTTTCCTTCCAATCCTACTTTAGCTTGAGATATTTAGTTCCTCATGGTTTTCTCTCTTGGTGTCATGTGTCTTAGATATTCCCATGATTTCCTCATTGTGCATGATTCATGAAAAGCTTAAATTTTGAGAAAATGAGTTTACTTGATTGGTTCTTATATGTTTTTGTGCATTTGAGTATGAGTTGCATATAGACTTTATGATATGATGCCTTGAACAAGCTTTAGCTTAGAGTCGATGTTTCCTCTTCGGATATATGCATTTTTGTAATTGCATTGGGCTGTTAGATTAAGTACCTACCCTCCATATGATGTCTTGAATCTCAGTCATGACGAATGTTCCCAAGGGGAGATAATGTAACACCTCGGATTCAAAAATGGTAGAATAACAACTTTCTTTAGGAACTAGTGCCAGTTCTGACGGAGTCACCTACGACCCGTAGACTAACACACAGACCGTAGGTTAGCATCGTGGTTGTCTAGCCCAAGATCCCAAAATGTCAAGTTTCAGTATTTTTTCGACAGTTCACTAGGACGGTCCATCGTTTGGTGTACGAGTCATAGGTAGGGTTCGTAGGTGAGTCCCAGTCTTAGGAGAATTTTGAGGTAAAAAGTTGGGACCCACAGTTGTGGTCCACGACCCATTGATGGACCCACGAGTCGTAGGTGGGCCCGTTGTTGAGGCCCTAGATACATAGTCTCTGACCCCAAGCGATGGCCAACCAGAACAGCTAGTGGTCTGACTAACGGACCGTTGGTCTGGTCGTTGATGGGTGTCAGTAGTTATTTTCTTAGGGGCTTTTGAATCTTTTTATAATTATTATAGCCTAATACTATGTCGTTTTACCTTTCATCTAAATTCCTATATAAGTGTTTTTAACTCCAAATTTCCCCAATTGAAATCATTCTCTCAAATTCCTAAAAGAAGAACAAGTCTTCCTCTCCGAAATATTTCTCTCTCTAAAAAGCTTGAAGAAGAAGGAGTCAACCTAGGGTTTCAAGTCAAGCCTCCAATTCCACCATTGAAGGCAAGCTTTTGTCATTGAAGTATGATAATCTTTATCCATGGAGCCCTTTCCTCCTTGGAGTTCCTAAATTCTCCAATTTATGAAGTTAGAAATCTCCAATTGAGTTAGGGTTTTCTTCTATGTCATGAGTTTCTTTAAATATTGATTTATTTGATTGAATTATTCTCTATTATGCATGAATTGAGAAGATTCCATGTTTTAAGATGAACCCCCATGAACCCATGCCTAAGCCATGTTTTCAAGATTATGATGATTGAAAGTGAATTTTGAACTATGAAAAGAGAATTATGGAATTATGCATGTTCTTATGAAAGTAATGAATTATGATGTAAGTTTCTTTGAGAGTAAATCATATATGATGTTGTTGTTAATTGTTGTGAAGAGATTTCTCACATAATTACTCCATGCATGAATGTGAAAGGTTTTCTCATATAAAGGATTCTAAGGTTGAAAGGTCTTCTCACCTAAAATGAATCAAGTTAAGGAGTTATTCTGAGAAACCTAGCTTGGATTGGTTACTTAATTGTAACTTTCCATGGATGACATATGACTTAGCCTGGATTGACAATATGGCGTGTCCTTCCATAGATGATAAAGATAAGTTAAGAAAATGACTATTCTGTGGGATTTATGCTTAGCACCGAGAGGACATTGAGATGGAAGCTCTCCCGTTAGTAGATGTCAGGTTTCTAGTAGCAATCTCTTTTTCCCATACCTATATGCCCCCATAGGATGATTGTCTTAGATAGACATTACCTAATGGATCCACATAAGCTAGAAGTTCATGGTCATACCTTGGCAAGTAAGACACCTCTTTTCGGTGTGGGGTAGACACCGGATTCCGTGTTGATAGCTCACATGGTCTTATATGTCGGTTAAAGGTAAATCTCCTACAATAATGAACTAAAGTTACTTCAAGAAGTATCTCACACGTGGCTTAAGATGATGACTTTGCATTGACCATATTTTATGACTTATGTCTTCTAGCTCTTTTACACTCATGTTTTAGCTTGGTCACGACACTTTATGAAAATGTCCTTTTTAGCATGATTTCAAATGTTTTATGCATGAGTTTCATACTTAGTGCATCTCTGTACTAACACATACTCTTGTCTATATTTCTTATCCAAATGTAGGGTCTGACGCTCCAGGTTTGAACTTCCGTGGCTAGGGATCTTTAGTAGAGACTTGAAGATTGGTGAGTCCTTAATTATGTTCCGAGGATCGAGCTTTTATTTATTTTGTCTTTATCTTTCAATTTCGGACTTAATGTACGGGCTACGTCCCAAGTACCCCTCATGTACTAGTAGACTTTGAGACATTGTTAGATTTTCGCTTCGTTTTATAAAAATCTTTGTTTGAAATTGTCTTCTAAATAGTGGCGTAGCCAGAAATTTTATGAAGGGTGTCCAAGCATTGAGTAAGTAATTATTCTTTTTTTCCAAATGAGTGCACCAAAATTTTTTAAATCAAAATGTATAATAGCTAGCTCTAATGAGTTCATATTTAATTTAATAGGAAGCGAATGAACGACGCAAAAAAAAAAAAAAGAGGGAAGAAAGTTTATCCTAGAAAGAAACCACTTTAGGCTTTAATATTCCAGGAGTCTTTGGCGACAACGATAATAACAAGACACAAAGAAGGTAAAGCAGAATCAAACGAGAGTTTTAAAAAAATAGTGGAACATTTTTGCCTTTTGATTTTAGCAAAGTTGTAAATTTTTTGTAAGTTTTACCTATAAAATTTAATGTAAAGTAAAAAGAAATTCAAAAAGATACCTCGGGTACGAATTTAATTGGCTATTGATATTTTAAAAAAAAAAAGTTTACGAGAAAATCAAATCTCTTGGTCGCTTACAAATTGCATAAAAGAAAATAATTATGATCTCTTACGTGTAAATAAAGATATCATATAAAAAGATCATAAAAAATATGGAATTGTTAATAAATAAATAACAAATTTCATAGAAGAGTTAAGTGAGTGAAGGTGCAAGTTAGTATTGCTCTTTAAAAAAATGAGAAGTAAAATGCAACTATTGGGAGTCGAACCTACAAACACACACGGGTAACCAAATTTTTGCTGAGCAATTTCGACCAATGAGCTACACCACAATCTTGTTTCAAGAGTGTCCAAAATATTATATATACTCCTATCACATAGAATTTTACCTAAATATACCGTGTAATTCATACCGTAGCACCGCCCCTGCTTCTAAATCTCTTAAATTTCTATTATCTTGGATGAAAAATGCTAAGTGGCTTGTATGAGTCCTTACGGAGTCTCATACGCCATGTTACACCTAAGGACTATCTTGGATCGTGACAATAACTAATCTCAGCATAACTTATATTCAAACCAAACAACTCTTATAAGTAATAACCATATGGATCAAAATAAAACAACCCCCCAAAGTTTCACCCTTGTGTATTTTTATCTCCTTTTTTCTGAAGGGGCAACTTATTTTATTTTTTATTTTTTTGGTAAGAAATGAAAAATAAAAGTGACGAAGAAAGCAGGGAGAATTGGGTTGAATTGTAGTCTCTCCTTGTTCATCAAATCCCAGAAGATGATTGATCCAAAGGAAGCCCAAAACTGTGAACGAAACTACTTGCTTTGAAGAAATTGAACCCTGTTTCCATTGTTTCTTCATCTTTCCCATGGCGAAACCCGAGAATATGAAGTCAAATTCATCGAAGCTACCCCAAAAAGTCCACCCCTCTAATGATCCGTCTGAGTTCAACCCTCTTTCTTATTCCCTCGAAAAGTTTCGCCTCTACGAAACACGGGCAGTACGTTACAATTTCACTTCATTTGCCTTACTTTTTATTGTTTTGTGAAAACCCAATTCTCTGTGGAATCCCCAATTCATGGTTTTTAAAATTTTATTTATAGTTCCAATGAAAAACCCAACTGGTACTATTTTTTGATTGATTGCCTTTTTGGTGTTTGCAGAGGTTTTATTTAATAGGGAGTGATAGGAATAAGCAGTTCTTCAGAGTGCTAAAGATTGATAGAATGGAACCTTCAGATCTTAACATTAGTGAAGACCCAGTAGTGTATCCTCCTCAGGAAGTAAAAAGCTTACTTCAACGAATTGCTGAAGGAAATAGAGCTACTGGGGGCTTGAATTTTGTGGCTAAAGTTTATGGCATTGCTGGTTAGTGTTTGTTTGAACTGTCTTGCTGTTATAGTTTCTACTAGAATTTGTGGGCTAACTTTTTGTATCTGTTAATGGATTTGTTTAGGCTGCATTAAGTTCTTGGAGTCATATTATCTTGTATTAGTGACAAAAAGGCGCCAAATTGGATCTATATGTGGTCATGCCATATATAGTATAGATGAGAGCCAAATTATTACAATACCTCATGTGTCGGTCCAAACTGATGTTGCTCATTCGAAAACTGAGTTAAGGTAAGTGGTTTATTTGGTCGAATCTTTGGAATAAGAAGCTTTTGCTGCATGCTGTTAATATGTCTTTTGCTCTAGTGATACAAGCTTCTTTCTTTTAATTGCTTAATAGTAAATCTTGAAGCTTTTTTAAGTATACTTGGAGGGGTTGCATTAAGGTTCTATTCTTTTCTTGGATATTTTGATTTACGGGGCATTTCAAATCCATCCGCAACATATCTCTTTGGGTTTCAATTGTGATAATTTTATTTGCTATATAGCACCAAGAAGGTGCAAAAACGTACAAAGAGGACCATGCTCTTTAAGGAATCCATGAAGTCCATCATAGTATCATCATTACATTGTTCATCCTGCACAAAAATGTCAAAAAAATATAAACACGTGTACTTTATACTGTGCACAGCCTCAAATTTAACCCCAGAGCATCTGGGGTTGCATAGCCTCAAGTTTACCTAAAAAATCTATGATTGGTTACTTCCATGCAGTCCATATTATGCTTGCAGGATCAGTTCTTCAAAAAGTTTACCTTGTGTTGTTAATCTTTTACCCTCGTTAGCTATCAAAACTATCCTTCACTTATTATAGCATAATTTACAGTACTACAAATAAGTTCAAGAATAAGCACCAAGTCTGCTAGGTCAAGAAAATATCCATTGCTGTGTTCCTTTTAGAGATAAATTTTCCTTAAAATGATGGCTAAGCCGTATGCCACTGTTGTATCCCACATGAAGGTGCTTGATCAACACCGAGTTTAAGATGTTAGTTTTATATTTGTGGTAATGGAAGAAAAACATTAAAATAGTAAATTGGAAAGTTAGTTTGAAAAGGAATTTCATTAGTAAAATGAATTTGAATATTTGGAAGTTGTAAATACTCCTTTGCTTTCTCAAAAGAAAATTAAAAAAATTGTATAGAATAGTATTATTGATTAAATAGTGTTAAATTTTTGGAGTGCCCTAGATAGAAACAGTATCATGTAAGTTTGTGAGGAGAAAGTAATTAACTGGTCATTTCTTATTTCTGTTTCCTTTTTAAGATGTTCATATTTCTATTTGGTATCTTTTCCTAGTTTAGTCTTTTAAGATGACTACTTTATGTCTGGTACGGATATTGAAGAAATCATCATTGCTTTGTTTGGATTTATTTTCACTCAACTTGAATTTTGTTTATGTTTATTTGCTCAAATTTTGTGCCCTCTGTTTGATTTAATGAACAAAATTTTGGCCCTTGGATTGTTTCTTGGCTGACTAATTTTCAACAATTGCAGGTACAAGAAGCTTTTATCCAGTGTCGACTTGACAAAAGATTTTTTCTACAGTTACACCTATCCTATAATGCGAAGCTTGCAGAACAATGTCTTGTCTATGGGTGAGGATGGGATGCCGTATGACAATATTTTTGTCTGGAATAGTTATCTAACACATACAATTCGATCAAGATGCAAGAACACAATGTGGACAATTGCTTTAGTTCATGGGCACTTTAAGCAGGTGCTTGCTTACTTTCCATTACAATTTTTTGATAACCGAGAACCCTCGAGGGCCGATGATGCATGGTTTTTTATTCGGTAGATAATGGTCTGCTTCTCTTCTATCTCCACTTAATACTAGGCTTTTGTCTGAGGTAGCGTTTGAACACGTCACGTGCACCTAACCACACATCACATGTTGCGCTCTCACCACTAGACCAATATTGGGGGGAAAACATTAAGACTTACTTTTCCACTACGTATGTTGTTTTTATCTGCTGATACGCCTAGTTACAAGCATATTGAATTTAATTTCTCAAGCTTACAATAGCCATACTTATACCTCTGATTATAAGCACTTTGGATTCAGTGCTCAATTTTAAAATAGCTCTAAGCTTCCGCTTGTTGCTGCATCAATTTTTTTTTATATAATTTTTATATGAGATCTTGCTGCAGTTTCTTGTTTGTAGAGCACATAATTTGGCCATTTTTAAAGGGAAAATTAGCATATTTTGTCTTTTTATTTATCTCGTAAAATATACGTGGATAAAAGCTGCTTCGCATTAGTTGATAGTGGGAAGCTACTACCAGGTGGTTGGAGCTTCCTGATTAACCTGAAGGTGAAATGATGTATGTTCAAGGAGACATCGGTATATGATAGGAAAGGCGACTCAGTTGGAAATGAGAATCAAAGATTATATTATAGAAAAATTTACTAATATTTTTCCTTTCATCTAATTTGGAGATAACTGATTATAATGACTGGGACACAGGTTGTACCTAATAGTGTGGCCTAGTGGTCACTGAAGTAGGTTGAGAACCATGAGGTCTCAAGTTTAAATCCCAATCGAAGCCTGGTGGATAGAGTTACTTGGAATGGTACCTGAGTGAGTTACCTGGTACTTGTGTTGTTGGGAAATAGAAAGAATTAGTCGAGGTGCGCAAGCTGGTGATGATAATAAAATAAAATTACATTGATATGAGTCAGCTTGTGTAATCCTCACTAACTACTATCATATAAAAATAGACGGTGATTATATTTGAATCTCAAATTTCTGTGGACTTTAATCTTGACAAACCTGGGATGATTTGAAGTAGATTCAATTTATGGTAGGTTTTGGAAGATTAGGAATATCAAAGGAAGTACTCCCCCCCCCCCCCCCTCCCCCTCGCATCCCAATTAAATTTTACAAATACTGTGCATTCTTTCTTTATCGAAATATAGAAAAAGAAAGTATAAAAGAATTAGTATGGAAGATTCATACCCATAGGATAACTTTTTTCTTTTACACTTAAAATATTAAGTTGTATATGTACTTAAAATTTGTGTATGAATACAGATGAATGTGTTTTCATGTCAACATAAATGAGTTTAGATGTATAAATTGTGTTTACTCCATTTTAACTAGTCTTTATGACAAGGACATAATCATGAGACAAATCCATTTCCCTTATAAAGACTCTTTGAAGAAACAACTCAGGAATATTAGGTCCAAATCAGTGTGGTTATTGAAATGAGGTTTTGACCAGTTGACTTGAGTGGTTCTTTGAAAATGACTATATACTTGCTCTCTTCACACTTATGGACCAAGTGAAGAGCATAAGGATGAGAATGGTGAAGTGTTTGGTAGAAGATGCACACATTAGACATATGACAAACGTCATTATAAAAAAAAAAAAGACATATGACAAACGTATTTCTAGAAGCTCTTAAATAAAGAAGGGGACATGGGTAACGTGTTGGGGAGTTACAATATTCAAACAGTCAGAGAGATTTTGGGTATTGTCGGTGCATAAAACCTGCAGAGGTTGAGGGAATTATTTGTAAGATGAGGAGGGGAAGAACAATCAGGCTAGACAAGATCCTAGTAGGCGAGACAAGTATAGAGTGTCTAGGTTGTTTAATGTCGTATTTAGGACGGTTAAAATGCTAGAAGTATGGAGGTGGACTACAATAGTTCAAGAACAAGAGTGATATTCAGAATTGCAACAACTATATGGGTATCAAGCTACTAAACCATGCTGTGAAAGTTAGGGAGAGGGCGGTAAAAATGAGGATGAGGAGAGGTATGTCTATCTTAGAGAACCATTTTGGATTCATGTCGGTGTTATCAACTACATGAGTCATTCATCTTTAATAAGATTGTTGGAGCAGTATAGGGATAGAAAAAAGACTTACACGTGGTGTTCATCGACCTTGAAAGGCTTTTGAAAAAGTCCCTAAAGAGGTTTATTGGAGATGTTTGGAGTCTAGAGGTGTATCTGTGGCTTACGTTTTGGCAATTAAGGACATGTACGATGGAGCCAAAACCTGGTAGGATAGTGGGAGGTGACTTAGAATACTTCCCTGTCATGATGAGATTGCATAGTGGTCAGCCTTTAGCCCATTCCTATTCTCCTTAGTGTTGGACGAATTGACAAGGCATATTCAAGGGGAAGTGCAGTGGTGTATGTTATTCACATATGATATAGTATTGATTAATGAGATGCGTAGTGCTGTTAACAATAGGAGTGAAGTTTGGAGACATGCTCTAGAGTTTAAATGTTTTAGGTTAAGCAGGACTAATTTTGAATACTTAGTGTAAGTTCAGTGATGTAACGTATGAGGCGGAGGTGGAAGTGAAGTGATGTAACGTAGAGAGAAAAGTGAGACTGAGGTTGTTGGCCTACCTCTACGTTACATCACTTTTCTCATCTTGTGCACCTCCTCTTCACATGTTTGTTGGCCTACCTCTACCTCTCCTCACTCCTAGGAGAGATGATTAGGAATGAAGTTATTTGGCACAAGTTAAGAGGGGCTTCTATGCAGACAAGATGAGAAAAGTGAGACTGAGGTTGTTCAAACATGTGAAGAGGAGGCTTTATCGAAAAAAAAAAAAAAACATGTGAAGAGGAGGTGCATAGATGTGCTAGTAAAGAGGTGTGAGAGGTTGACTATACCAGGAGTGAGGAGAGGTAGAGGTAGGCCAACAAAGAACTAGGGGGAAGTGATTAGATAAGACATGACACAACTCTAGACTGAGGTTGTTCAAACATGTGAAGAGGAGGTGCACAGATGTGCTGGTAAAGAGGTGTGAGAGGTTGACTATACCAGGAGTGAGGAGAGGTAGAGGTAGGCCAACAAAGAACTAGGGGGAGTTGATTAGATAAGACATGACACAACTCTAGTTTACTGAGGGCATGACCCTAAATAAGAAAATATGGAGGTCATTGATTATGGTAGAAGGTTAGTAGGTAGCCGAGTTTTTTCACCTAAGTTGCTCGCACTTGAGTGCGGGTGTGTGATACGGGTGCGGATTTAGAGGTCGGATTCTCCATGATCTAAATTTTAAGATTCAAGGATATGGATCCATCTATGGATACAGGGGATTCGGCTAAAAATAATAGAGATAAAACCTAAATATGAATAGGATAATCCTGGAAAGAGATAAAAGGAAAGGGAGTGACAATATGCATTTATAAATTTTCATGAACGGGAGATATTTGAAAAGAGCTTTAATGCAACGTTTATAGCTCTAATCCCATAGAAGAAAGGAGCTAAGGAATTGAGAGACTTCAGGCCTATTAGTCTGATAGGCAGTATGTATAAACTGTTTTCTAAGGTACTAACTGAGAGATTGAAAAAGGTGATGGCAAAATTGATAAATTCCCAGCAAATGGCTTTTATCAAGGGGAGACAAATTATGGATGCTATCTAGGTGGCTATTGAAGTTGTAGATTCTAGAATCAAACAGAACAAACCTGGTATTCTTTGCAAGCTTGATATAGAAAAAGCATATGATCATGTCAACTGGGGGTTCTTATTGGATATCCTGAAGAGGATGGGCTTTGGAGTCAAATGGATCAATTGGATCAGGCATTGTATTTCCACAGTATGCTTGTCCATTCTGATCAATGGCTCTCCTCTTGGATTTTTCAAAGCTCAAAGAGGGTTAAGACAAGGTGATCCCTTGTCCCCCTTTTTGTTCTTTTTGGCAATGGAAGGTTTAAGCAATATGGTGAAAAAAGCAAAGCACATTGGCTGGATTAACGGCTTTGAAATGGAAAGGAGGGACACTAGTAGCATGGAGATTACACACTTACAGTATGCAGATGACACTCTGATTTTTTGCGATGCAAATGTGGATCAATTGAAGTATCTGAGGATGATTTTGGTGGTATTTGAATGTGTGTTTGGTATGCATATTAACTGGAGGAAAAGCTCATTGTATCCTATTAACGAAGTCAATGATATGGAGTTCCTGGCCTCAATATTGGGAGGAGTAGTAGGGTCCTTGCCATCTGTATATCTTGGTATGCCTTTAGGGGCTAATTCACAAAGTCTAATGAAATTTGGAATGGTGTCATTGAAAAGTGCGAGAAGAAACTTTGTAGATGGAAGTCTCAATACTTGTCACTAGGTGGAAGAGTCATACTCAGCAACTCTGTGTTAGATGCCCTCCCCTCTTACGTGATGTCCTTATTTCCAATCCCAACAAGTGTTATTAAAATACTTCACAACATTAGAAGATCCTTCTTGTGGCAAGGAAATAAGGAGAAGAAAGGTTTCTACTTGGTGAAATGGAAGGCTTTAAAACAATGAGTAAGAAGAAGGGGGGACTGAGACTCAAGGATCTGAAGTTTCAGAATAAGGCTTTAAAAATAAAATGGCTTTGGAGATACACACAAGAAGACCAAATGTTATGGGTAAGGGCTATCAAGACCAAGTATGAGGAAGAAAACAAATGGATGACAAAGGAGATTAACACTCCTTATGGGGTTAGCTTATGGAGATCTATCAGGTTCTTATGGCCTTTGCTGAAAAACAGAAGCACCATTTAAGTTGCAGATGGTAGTAAACTGTTTTCTGGAAGGATGTACTGCTAGGGACTGAAAGTTTACAGGAGAAATTCCCTGATATCTACTATCTTGTACTTCAAGGGTGTTTGGATTGACTTAAAAGTTGGTCAAACCTACTTTAAGTCGGTTTTGACTTCTGAAAGTGTTTGGCAAATATAAAAAATAACTTAAAATAAATCAAAAATGACCTAAAATAAGTTAGGAAGTGTTTGGCAAGGTCAAAAATGACTTAAAATAAGTCAAAAACTAAAAGTAGGTCTCCCGCTACTTTTTATTTTTTGACTTAAAAGTCATTTCAGTTTGACTTTTTATTTTTGACTTAAATAATATAGTGGAAGAACAGTGGTCAAACCAAGGTTGGGATATTACCTTCAGAAGAATGCCTAATGACTGGGAGGTGAATAGGGTGATTGCTTTCTTCAATCTGCTGGGAACTTTTGGAGGTTTACAAGAAGGGGCTGACAGATTATGGTGGAATGGACACAACGGTGGTGCTTACAAAGTGAATGCAGCTTACAAACATATGAACCAAACCAATCATCAAATGGTAGGATGGCCTTGGAAGCACATTTGGAAGGCTAAGATACCATATAAGGTTTCATGTTTTGTCTGGCTTTTGGCAAGAGAAGTAGTTCTTACTCAAGATAACTTGATGAAAAGAGGGATTACTATCTGTCCCAAAATAACTGGTCAAGTATGGAGGATGTTCCTGGCACTCAGAAGTATCATATGGACAATGCCTGGAAAGATTTCTGAAATTATAGCATGTTGGGAAGAAGCAGGTTTGGAGGTCAGAGATAGAGGAAGATGGAGAATGGTTCCAGCTTGTATATGGTGGACAATATGGAAAGAGAGGAATTCTAGATGTTTTGAAAATAGGAGCAACTCTATCCAATAGATCAAGATGAATTGTATTTTGCTCTTCAGTTTTTGGTGTAGACAGTCTCACTCGGTAGAAACTGTGGAAATTCTAGATGTATTAAGCTCCCTATAGAAGACTAGAATAACTCCAGTTTCTTAAGAGTCTTTTGATGTAAATATAGTGCAAGTACAATCAATGTACTGAATTATCTTAATTATTGATAGAAATACACCAAATTACCAATTTCAAAAAAAAAGAAATTTATATTTACAAGGTATTTCATTTTCTTCAATTTCACTTTAGTTTTTGTTTTGATCACAAAAATTATTGAATCTGTCCACAATTTTCCGATCGAATTCAGCCAAAGTACCCAAAACAGGTTTACCAGATTGGGTACAGATCCCACAACCACACCCATGTCGTGTCGACACGGGTGCGTCAGTAGAAGTGAAGAGTCCGAGCAATTTAGGTTTTCGCACTTTATGTGGGAGAGGTAGGGGGCTAGTTGCCTCTCATTATTAGGAGTATTATTTAATAGTCACATTGTCTCTTACTTTTTGATGTGTATTGCTATTTTTTGTTGCATTTGTACCATACTATTTTGCTGTCATATTTTTCTTGCAATCCTGCTTCGAAAGCTTTCCTTTTGAGCTGAGGGTCCATTAGAAACATCTCCACCTCACAAACTTAGGGGTAAGGTCTGCGTATGTTCTACACTCTCCATACACCACTTGTGGGACTACACTAGGCATGTTGTTGTATCGAGTGGTGGTTAGAGACCGACTATGTTATATAAGTGGAGTGCTGGCCGACCAAGAACACTCATGTCCAAAAGATGTTAGTGGCAGAGATGAGGATGCTAAGGTGGATGTGTAGACATACTAGAAGAGATAAAATTAGGAATGAAAATATTCAGGATGGTAGGAGTGACTCCCATGGAAAATAAGATGCAAGAAGTGAGGTTGAGATGGTTTGGGCATGTGAAGAGGAGAGGTGCATTTGCTTCGGTTAGGAGATGTGAGAGGTTGACCATAGTAGGCTTGAGGAGGGGTAGAGGTAGGCCTAAGAAGTATTGGAGTGAGTTGGTCAGGTGGGATATTTCAGCTCATCAAGGACATGGCCCTTGATAGGAGGGTGTGGAGGTCGAGGATTGGAGTAGAAGATTAGTTAATAGTTGGGCATATTTTCGTTCCCTTTCCCCGAGTTTAGAGTTAAGTATCCTTTCTTTGTCTTCATTTTGTAGATTTCTATATTTACTTGTTGTTTCTCCTCGGTATCTTATTATCTGGTTGTTTCTGTTTGTTCAGCCGATGGTCTTTCGAAAACATCCTCTCTACCTTCTCAAAGGTTGGGGTAAGGTCTGTGTACACTCTACCCTCCCCAGACCCACTTGAGGGATTACATTGGGACTGGGCTTGTTGTTGTAATATATCCATTCGACCAGAGTATTGCAGATCAGTTGATGATAAATTGCCTGGGCACCTAATATCTATCTTTTGCTTAATGGTTGCAGACTAGGCTATCAATATTTGGAAAAGACTTCAGTGTTTCTCTGATTTCTAGGCGTTCTCGGCATTTTGCAGGAACACGGTATGCAAAGTGGCCTTTTCATGTTTTATTTCCTTTCGTAATTTGCCAGAGCTTTTCTTTTGTTTGCCAGCTTTCTTAAATTGACCTACTGCACAAACTAAGAAGTTGTAAAAAATAAACTTATCTTTTCTCCACATTGGTAGAAGAAAACTGAAACAGAAGACAATAACCTGTCTGTGGAGAAATTACGTGAACAAGGTCAATTTGCTTACTTTTCTATTTATCTTTCAGTTTCTATTGGGTTTTCCTACTGCAAGTTGCTTGAAACTTATTGTTCCCCTTGCCCCACTTTATATGACACAATTACTGTTTGGACAGTCAAAAGAGTTTTTCTAGGACTGCGATTTTTTCATATGTACTTTAAATATTTTGAATTGTCAACTATTGTAACTCATATTACATTTTATGAAGTTCCTAAATATGTAACTTTTTTTTTTTTTTTTGATAACCGAGAAATCCGTCTGTGACCCGCCCTTTGGACCAATCACAGCCTTCTAAACTCGGTGGATAATGGGCCCGCCCCTCTACCCTTCTCCACTTAAATACCGGGCTTCGCTTTGCATGGTGTGGGGCTTGAACCTGCGACCTAAATATGTAACTTTTTATTTCAAAACACTTGAAAATCCTGTGTTTGAATTTTTCTTTTTAACCCCTCCCTAGGAGCTCCCACCTTTTTGCTCCCTTGGTGACTCGAACTCACAACCTTAGGGTTGGAAGTGAGGGGCGCTTACCATCCGAGCAACTCCCTCTTGTCCTGTGTTCGAATTCACACTGAAAATCAGATAGTTTGGCCCTCATACTCCGAATCGTGTCGCATAAAGCGGGACGGAGGGAGTATTAACCTAATATATGCTGCTAATGTTTGAAAGAACATAAATAAGATGTGCTTATGAGCTGACAAGTTTTACGTGTCTAGACTCTAGAAGACTGATTTTAGGATCTTATGTGCAGAGTGGCTTAAATCGTGTTGCATCAAATTGTAGGATGGCTTAAGACCTGAGCTAATTACTCTTCTTTCTTGGTTTAATAAGTAACTTGCACACGATATTTGTTCTATGTATTAGTTCGGATAAGAGTTTCTTTTTTTTTTTTTTGATAATGGCAAGTGTAGTTAGGATAAGAGTTTTTGATGTCAAGTTATAGGAAACATCACTTTTCAGCAAGGTGGACACTGTTAAATTGCAGGTTTATTTTTCTTGGGGTTCAAAATTTGACATCGTCAATGCTTTAGTTTTGGTATTAGCTTCTCTTTTCAGTTTCTCTTTTTATGTCTATGAGTGTATAATGATACTTATATTTGATCTTATAACCTATCAATTACTTGCTTGGATCATTCTGTGCATTCGATATCTAGAGGGGAACTTTTGTGAAGCGTTATTGGATTTCCTGTGTTATTTGAGACTATGGAATGGTCAATCATCAATTTCATTGTGAGAGTTTATCACAATTATTCTAAAATTGAAAAAGATTATTACTACATGAGATAACAGATAAGATAAAGGAAATAATCTTTCTTCTTAAATGTTGAACTATGACCCTACTTGTTCGGATCGGTGTTCAATCCAAAGTGCTCCCAGACCGCATGCATACATCCGTAAGTAACTTAGTGCAACGTGTCAAATTTCACTGAGAGAAATCAGCATAATCAAAGAGAGATTCAACAACGAGAAGAAAGATCAGGTGATAAAGAATAAAGAAGGAAAGTGATGGGGAAAGATCCCAGACCTGATTTGCAGGTCCGTATGATTAATGGTGTAACTGAACACTATATTCTATTGGCACTCTGCTGTGGGTCTATGTATTTACTTCATGATGTAGATGATATAATTGGCATGGGCAGTGCTCAGTAGGGGTCAGCTGAATTGAATCATCTAGTTCCATACTTCCAAGCCAAGAAACCTTGGTAGATTCTGTACTTTTTGGGGATTAAAGTTGCCTAGTCCACATCATACATTGTTATTTTACTGCAGAAGTACGCTCTTAGCATTCTCTAGAATATAAAGATGAACATTGCAGGTCCAATGACACTGTTGTGAATTCAATTGTTAATCTTCTTCCTGTTTCTGTAGCCTGAGCTCCCATTCTAGGTAATGCAATCCATCTAATTTAGTCTTTCATTGCATGTATCATTAGACTCTTTTGTATTGGAAAACAAAATGAATCTTAATGGAATGGGTAGACGAAATACCAGGAGAGGGCCCTTCTGTCATCTTTTACTTGGAAATCTATCTGGAACCATAAGGATCTTCCTGGAGTTGAATTCTCTGTCGTGACTGCAGTGCTTGAGGCTATTTTGACTCGAGACAATCTCCAGAAGAGGGGTAGAAAGTTCACTGACAAATTTCTTTTGTGAGGCTGAATGTCAAGTCTGTCAATCCTTATCTACTAGACTGCCAGTTACCAGTACTTTTGGCACATGCTTCTCTCTACTTTTGCTTTCAATGGGTTCACATTCTCTATACATGCTTGCATTGGGGTGATTGGTCATACACCCAAACTGCATTATGTGGACCCCAGGGAAACCTTGAAGGAAAGAGACAGTGGATGTTTCAATGATTTTTCATAGTTCCAAACTGAAATTGTGATCTCTAGACAGCAACTCCTTTACGGATAAAGAAGTCTGTGCAGAGGGAATTGCAGATGTGCAGTCTTGTTTCTTATTAATCCTAAATAACACTGCTGTATTAGTTTCAAAAAAAATATAACACTGCTGTATCTTTGTTCTTTCTTGTTTCTAAATGGTTCATGTTTTCATGATTTTATTGGCTGACCGAGATTGGCTACATATGCTAAGAGGTTTGTAGTTGACTGGTTGTTAAAATGTTAAAGATAAGTTTTTAGTAGTCTGTGGTATCTATCTAGGGTCTGTCCTAAGAGTGTTATGGGAGTATGGAAAACTAGTCAATTTTTAATGGATACTTCTTTGAATAAGCTTTGCCTTACTAGAAAACCATCACGCTTCTATTGTTCTCAAGTAAGAAAGCTGAATAACTGAATTTTCCTGTCGATATGCGAATTGGTACTTCTGTGATCTTTCGTGAGTAACTTCAGTATCTGTCGTGAAAGTCTTACCAGTGAATATTCATGCTGCAGTTACTTGAAAAGGGGAGTTAATGATCATGGAAGAGTGGCAAATGATGTTGAAACTGAACAAATTGTGCTTGACGAAGAAGCTGGCTCATGCAAAGGAAAAATGAGCTCTGTTGTTCAAATGAGGGGCTCAATTCCTCTTTTCTGGTCACAAGAAGCTTCAAGATTCAGCCCAAAACCAGATATAATCTGTAAGAGCAACTAAATTCTTCGACCTGATTATTACTAGAAAATTTTGAAGGTGGAGTCATTTATACTCTCATTCTGACTGGAATGAGCTTGCTTGTCTCATTTCTGACCCAAGTACAAAGATATGATCCTACTTATGAAGCAACCAGACTGCATTTTGAAGATCTTGCAAGAAGATATGGAAACCCAATAATCATACTTAATCTGATCAAGGTTTGTGCAAAAATGAATCTGGTGGCCTCCTGAAAATTTACATTGTGTTTGCTCTAAAGTTGATCAGAACTTTAGTTTGTCCACCTCTTGGGCACTATTTACTTCTAATGGTTCTGGTCTTTGAATTTCAGCATTCAATATTTGCCTTTCAATTTTATTTTATTTTTGATTCTGTCCTTTATGAATTCAATGACTGCAGACAGTTGAGAAAAGGCCACGAGAAATGATGTTGAGGCGTGAGTTTGCAAATGCAGTTGGGTACCTAAATCAGATACTTTCTGAAGAAAATCACCTAAAATTCATACATTGGGATTTTCACAAGTTCGCAAAAAGGTGTTAGATTATTTTCCCCTGATTATCCTAATAAATTAATCTTTTTAGTCCTTTTTGCTAATTTTTCCTTTTTTTTCCCTGTGTTAAGCAAGTCTGCAAATGTATTAGCCGTTTTGGGTGGTGTGGCGAGTGAAGCTCTTGATTTAACTGGGTTTTACTACAGTGGAAAGCCAGTGGTTGTTAAGAGGCGGACTACACAACTCAGCCGTACAAGCACAACGAGGTATGATATGCATCTATTGAGATGTGTTGGAACAATCGAGTATCATAATCTAAGTTGCTCGGACTCTCCACTTTTGGTGCTGCACCCATGGGTGTGGGATCCGTGTCCGATTTGGTCAACCAGTTTTGGGTACTTTGACCAAAATCGATGGGAAAAGTCCGGATAGTTTTAATGATTTTTGTAATCAATACAAAAACTAAGGTGAAATTGAAGAAAATGGAATACCTTTTATATAAAAATTTCTATGTCACTCATTTTCCTTTAATCTCCTTCCAGGATTCTCCTCAAGTTCTCCACATAATATCGCATAATTTAGGTTTTATAACCCTAGTTTAATATATTTTAATTATTTTTAGGCGAATCCCCGCACCCGTATCAATACATGGATCCATAAAATTAGATTAGGAAGGATCCTACCTCTAGATCCGCACCCGTACCGGACACCCGCACCCAAGTCCAAGCAACTTAGATCATATTTACTAGGCATGCAATGAGTTACTTTGAGTCGAAATTTGTTGTTTACTGAACTTGATGGTTTAACTTGCAAAGGCTAAGGTGATGCTAATTAGTTATACATCACGTAACTCAATTCTCTCTCTATTCCACGCTACTCATTTTGTTCTTTGGTCTCTCTTTCTTACCTTTATTAAGTGTTTACTGCCTTTCCATGAAGATGACGATAAGGATGTTGATGCTAGTATACTAGTTTCCCCAGTCTTTTTCTTATCTCTCTCTCTCTCTCTCTCTCTCTCTCTCTCTCTCATTTGTCTGTTTCACTACTGTTGCTCCTCAGAGTGCTTCAAAAGAGAAGAGTACCAATTGATGGGAAAGGAATGTAATATTGAAATTGGATTACCTCTCTATATTTGAACCAGTCTGTATCAAAGAGGAGTAAATGTCTGTTCCTTCTTTCGTCCTCTCAAAACGTGTCTAGTGATAGCTATTTATTTGCTGAAGGTAAGTACCTATTGAGGTTTTAAAGCATCAACTTATCATTTAAACAATATAGCTGAATGGAGTTTTAGATCTATATAAGATAAGATGTAGCACCAGAAGAGAAGGGAGAAAAGATGGGAAGGGGGGAGGGGGGGGGGGGGGTAGAAAGGACAAGAAAAGGATGAATTAGAGAAAAATAAGAGATGTCTATTTTAGAAAGGTTGTTGATCAAGTCAACTCATTGTTAAGTTTCCAAATTAAAGTATAAGAGGGTTTTATTTATATGATAGTGAGTTTTGAATAAGTTAGACCTCATGAAACTTTTAGAACTCTAACTAAAAAGAGAGTCATGCACCGAAGGGTGTGATCTAGTGGTCAATAAAGTGGGTTGAGAACTATAAGGTCTTCGGTTCAAATCCCAATGGACGCATAAATTACTATATGATTTCTTCCCATCTGTCAAGACTTGGTGGAAAAAGTTACCCGATACCTATACGGGTGGGAGGTAGCAGGTACCCCATGGAATTAGCCGTGCACGCAAGCTAGTACGGATACCATGGTAAAAAGAAAGATAAGAGTCATACTCTTTTCATAGATTATATGACCTTGGAAGGCCTTTGGGGGACAAATCCAAGTCCATAGACATGGAATAGTGTGATTGAGAAGTGTGAGAAGAAATTGGCCAAGTGGAAGACTTGGTACTTATCTAAGGGGGGTGACCCTTATAAACTCATGCTTTGCCAACCTATATGATGTCCCTGTTTCCCATCCCAGCAGGGGTCATCAAAAGGGAGGAAATTTGTGGCAGGACAATAAAGAGAATAAAAGCTTCCATCTGGTTAAATGGGAGGAAATCATGACAAGCAAGAAAAATGGAGAGCTGGGAATAAAGAATCTGAAATTCCAAAGCAAGACTCTTCGTATGGAATGATTGTGGAAGTATCCAAACAGAAACCAAATGCTATGGAGGAAAGTAATTGGAGCTAAATATGATGAAAAGGACAACTGGATAACTAAAGAAGTAACAACTCCTTATGGGGTTAGCGGTTAGCCTTTGGAGGTCCATCAAAAGCTTGTGGAATGAAGTAAGAAGTAACTCAAACTCAAGGCAAAAGTAATGGATGGGAGCAAGACCAGATTTTTGAAGGGCATTTGGCATGAGAAAGGTAGCATGGAAGATCTCTTTCCAGACATCTACAACCTAATCATGCTTCAACAAAGCACTATAAGAGATTTATGGGCACCACAAGGATGGAATTTCACTTTCAGAAGGCAGCTTAATGATTGGGAAAGAATGAGAGATGCTGATTTTTCAACACTGGACACTTCACTGGCCTACAGACTGGAGAGTATAAATTAAGATGGACAAGATATGACAGAGGAGTGTTCAAAGTCAACGAAACCTACAATTTGACGGATCAGACAGATCAACAGGGCTCAAGATGGCCCTCAAATCAAATATGGAAAACCAGAATTCCTCACAAAGTTTCCTGTTTTGTCTGGTTAATGGCTAAGGAAGCAATCCTTTACACAGGACAATGTTATGAAGAGGGGGATAACCTTGTGTTCCAGGTGTTTACTTGGTGGTAAACATCTGAGACTGTTAACCATCTATTTTACATTGCAAGTATACCATCATCTGTGGAGAGTATTCCTAGTCTCAAAGGCATCTCCTGGACAATGCTCAGGAAGGTGGCTGAGGCATTACTATGCTGGGAGGAAGCAGGTGTACATGCTAAGGACAAAGGTAGATGAAGAATTATCCCAGGGGCTATCTGGTGGTGCTGTTTGGAAATACAGGAACTGAAGATGTTTTGAGAGCATGGAGAACAATGTGCAAAAAGTTAAACTAAACTGCATTTTACTTTTAGTTTTTTGGTGTAACCAGTTATACTCAAATGACACTGTCTCTATTATTGATGTGCTAGACTCAATTTAGACATAGAGAAGTGAAATCAGGAGTACACTTGTATATAATTGTTTCAGTACAGCCATGTACTGTTTTGTGATATAATACAAAGTACCAAGTTAAAAAAATAAAATTCCCCCATCCCTATTTTTATGATGCATTTTGACTGTGCACAAGGTTTATGAAATTGAGAGACTTTTGAAACTTGTACTCTAAAACAAGAGAGAGATATTTGTGTGGCTATAAATCATCCCATTTTATGGATAAAATGAGAAGTTTAAAGTATATTGTTTCTAAATATAGAAATATATCATTCTTTTTGGAACATACTTAAAAGGAAAGTGCATCATATAAATTGGGATGACGGGAGTAATATACTTTTCAATAGACAATTCTAACATTTTTCTGTCACTTGGACTTTTGAGAGTGTTTCTAAATATAGAAAGCTATCATTCTTTTTGGAACATACTTAAAAGGAAAGTGCATCATATAAATTGGGATGACGGGAGTAATATACTTTTCAATAGACAATTCTAACATTATTCTGTCACTTGGACTTTTAAGAGTGAGGACCTTTGTAAAATGGTATTCAAGTATAGTTGCTCGACTTTGAAGTAGTTGACACCCCGACAGATACAAGTTTATTATCATTATTCTAGTCTCAGCCTTTCTATGATCGTTCCACATTATTTGCTGTTAAATACATATCTGCCCTTAGTCACAAGATGATGGTGCTACTCTGTAGTGGGCCTTGTGGCCGATATATTTCTTACTCTCCATGTAACATTCAGATCTCCTATTAGGTACTATTTCTTTTAGAGTGAACGAGTTTCTAAGGAGAGTTTATCGCTGTGAATTTTGTCTGGATCGTGGAATATTTACTGCATTGATGCACAGTTCATTTCTGACTAGATATAGCTATAACTGATTCATGGTGTTTCGAGCAGGGATTCTTCTCTTAGAGATTTGAGGGCAAATTCAGGAGAGCTCTCAAGAATTGGAAGCAACAATGAAATCCTGAATTCGCTGATCAAACAAGAAAGAGAGGCTGATAATAGTCTACAAATTGGCAAAGATAATGATGAGAATGCAGCACCGAAGTTTCAAAGTGGAGTGCTGCGGACCAACTGCATTGATTGCTTGGACCGAACAAATGTCGCCCAATATGCTTATGGTCTTGAAGCTTTAGGTCGCCAACTCCATGCTATGGGCTTGACTGATAGACCTAAAGTGGATGCTGACAGTAGCATTGCTGCTGCTCTCATGGATATGTACCAGGGTATGGGCGATGCTCTTGCTCAACAATATGGTGGCTCTGCTGCTCACAACACCGTATGTTGACTGATTTTACTGTCTGACTAATTACTAATAAACCAATATCTCTTAATGTTTTGAATAAATGTTGATTCCTAGTAATTATTCATATTGTTGATATTTCTTTTGGTTAAACTAGGTGTTTCCAGAGAGGCAGGGCAAGTGGAAAGCTACAACTCAATCGAGGGAATTCCTCAAGTCTATCAAGCGATATTACAGCAATGCATATACAGATGGCGAAAAGCAAGATGCAATTAACTTGTATGTTCATCCCCTAAACTTTTAACTTCCATGTAATTTTCCTTGTTATGATGCATGCATCTAGGTGGTTAAGAATTTCCCAATCTGAAGTGTGGAGTTCTCGATATATGGGTTTCTGTTGCTTTTTGGTGGAAAATTTTGATGCTTAACTATTGTGTCACTCTTTTTCTTTTCTTTTTTTCATTTCCAGATTCTTGGGATATTTCCAACCTCAGGAAGGGAAACCTGCACTTTGGGAGCTAGATTCTGACTATTATCTTCATGTATCTGGCATAGGAGACGATCTCATCCCAGATTATGGGTACTTTATTGCAAATTTTATTACTTCAAAAAATATCTATGGCAGATACTGTCTATAAAAATTGTTGTCCGAAGAGCATTTCACATGGTTACTTTTGGGTAGAGGTCAAATCAAAACCATATTTTGGGGGGAGTTTGAATTTCCTCTATCAAGTATATTCCTCTTTTCCTGTTTATCCTTCTTTCTTTTTTATTTTGGGTGTACGAAAGTTTTGTCCGTTTGATAAAGGAATTCTTTTTAACTAGACTATTAAGTGTTTTTTAATATCCTACCATTGAAAAAGGTACTTTTTCTCCCTTTTTCAATAAAAAACTTTCAACTTTATCAAGAGGCAATTTTCTCCATGGACAAATTGGAATTTCAATAAAATAAAACTTGAAATTCGCAACTTAATGCTCTTGCCAATCAGACTAGGATACTTAAATTGGGATGGAGGAGTAATATAACAAAAAATATGTCTTCCTTTTGTCGCGCTAAGAGCATGATGAGCTGTGACTACCTAGATGCTGCATTCAAATTAGTAACCTTTGTGGAAGTAAAAAGGACGAGGATCCTTGGCTGCACACATGGACTCCTTTTCCTGTCAAGCTACTAATTTGCTGGTCTTTTTTGAGAAAAGTGAATGGGTTTCTTGAATAAGAAGAATTTTTCTGAAGTGGATTTCAAGCCCCGGTTTTGTTGACTATGTATTTGTAAATAAGGAAATTTTCAACTAGAAATTTCTCTTCTGACATATGCTTGTCTGCTCACTAATAGATGTTGTCTTAATTCATGGCACAGTTTGTCATTTGATGCCACAGCTGTTGGACAAAGAACCACACTAGCCCCTGTTCCAGCTTGCAGGGAGGATTTCTTGCGCATGAAGTTGACATCATTTGACAAGTTGCTTGAAAAAACATGCTGTCATATTAAGAATGTACGGCTCTGTAGTGAAACAGACCAAAAATCAGGGAATTCTGGAGTGGCACCTGATGCTGCGTAAGTGTTAACCGTAGTGTGACATATAATTTAGTTTGACGTTTCATTTTCAACTTTTTAGTCTTCTGTAGTTTTTATTTACATGCTCTGAGAGTTATAACAACAATTTCTATCTTTGTACATCAAAGGTTTGCCCCATAAATCTTGAGTTATAACTAGCATGACACTGTCAATAATGTGTCCGGAAATGCAAAGTGGCAACAGCATTTAACTTTGTTCTCTCTTTCATACTCATTACATTGAAAAAATTCTGAGTCTTAAATGCTGAGATGCCTTCTGAGTCGATTGTTGATTTATTTTTATCTCATTTCTCTTCTTTGAGTTGATGGATTAGGCTGACATGGTAAAAACAAAGAAATGAGTTGTACCTTTTTCTTTTTGTCCTTGCTGTGTCTGCCTCCTTAGTTTGTTTATCTTTCTTCTTTTTCTTTTTCTGTTTCTCTTCCTTCAAATTTTAGCTGTACTATTAGTAAATAATTTGTATAGTCAGTCACGAGAGGAACATACAATGTTGTTAAATATTTTTGCATTAGGCTTGAAATGAACAATTCTCTTAATTTCTTATTCAAACTTACATGGTTATCAATTAACATGCTTCAATTTTTATTTTGTCTCACTCACTCCTTGAACTGACACCTTTCCATTAGTTGGTTACTTCCATATAATGTAATATTTCTGCTAAAAAGATTAATGTGATACTTATTTTTACTTAAAAACTTTTTTGTTGAAATGTTCAATGTGTACTCTTTATAGGAATTTCAAGCATTATTAGTTTTAATAAGCATTAGTTGCCAAAGTTTGTAATGTTGTTGGTTTCCATAGTCTGGGAGATACTTGCTACAACAATGCCTACTTATTGTTTTAAGGCGTAGAGGTTGTTCAATATTCTCTTAAAACCATTGAAGCTAATAAAACTAATCCCTGTTAAAAATATTTGGAGGACTAACTCTTATTCAAATGGATATAGAAGATACTTCTACGTGTTTGAGCCCTGAGAAAGAAGGAGATTACATGACGAATGGAAAAAGAAAAGGTGACAAGAACACAATTTTTTTTTTCCACATAATAGCAAATGCACATAGAACTTAGAAGATATAATATAACATAGATCAGCTCATGGTATAGGGAGAAATCACTCAAGAGCCACACAAAATTGAAGGGGAAATCATTGATTTCTATAAAAAAAACATTGTACACTAAAAGTCTTAACCTGCTCAATGGAGGCCTACTTTTCAAGATGTCCAATGTCCAGTCATAACAAAGGAGGGAAAGGAAGCTTTACCAGCCAACTTTGAAGAAAGTGAATTGTTGAGATGTTTGAAGATGTGTGCGGTGGATAAGGCACCTAGTCCTGATAGATTCACTATGGGGTTCTTCATCAAGTGTTGGGAAATTGTTAAAAACGAGACATAATGGATTCTTTTCCAAAACTTCCATGAACAAGAAGTTTTTGACAAAAGCTTTAATGCAACATTCATTGCACTCATACCAAATAACAAAGGAGCTAAGGGATTTCAGGCCTATAGGCCTGATAGTTAGCGTGTACAAACTACTCTCCAAAGTACTGACTGAGAGGTTGAAAGCAGTGATTGGTAAATTGGTTGATTCCCAGCAGATCACATTTATTAAAGGTTAGACAGATCATGGATGTTGTGTTGATTGCTAATGAAGTTGTAGATTCCAGAATCAAACAGAAGAAGTCTGGTATACTATGCAAGGTGGACATAGGGAAAGCATATGATCATGTCAACTGGAGGTATCTACTGTAGATGTTGGAAAGAATGGTTTCGTGTAGAAATGGTTGAGATGGATAAAGTATTGTATTTCAACTGTCAAATTTTCCGTGCATATTAATGGAGCCATGCAAGATTTTTCCAATACTCAGTGAGGTCTTAGGCAAGGTGACCCTTTGTCACTTTTTTCGTTTTTAATCACTATGGAGGGGTTGAGTAGTATATGATCAAAACAAGAAACAACAAAGCGTGGTTGAAAGGTTTTGATGTTGCCTGAGAAGGTGGTGACAATTTGGAGGTAACACACCTACAGTATGCAGATGATACCCTATTTTTTTGTGATGCTGAGGAACAACAACTAAAATATATGAGGGTAATACTGATTCTGTTTGAAGGAATGTCAAGATTGCATATCAACTCAAGGAAGAGCTTAGTGTATCCAATCAATGAAGTCACAAATATGAACTGCCTAGCAGCAATCCTTAGTGGGGAAATTGGTACTCTGCCAACAACTTACTTGGGCATGCCTCTAGGTGGAAAATCCAACAATGTTGATATATGGAATGGTGTGCTGGAGAAGTGTGAAAAGAAATTGGCTAGATGGAAAACTATATTTGTCCTTCGGCAGCAAACTGACTCTCATCAATGTAGTGTCAAATGCCTTGCCAACTTACATGATGACTCTGTTCTCAATACCAGCAGGAGTCATCAAGAGACTGGATAGTATCAAGAGAAAGCTCCTATGGCATGGCAACACGGAGAGGAAAGGCTTCCATCTGGTGAAGTGGAAAGTAGTGATAACTGGCAAGAAGGCAGTGGGTAGAACCTAAAGGTGCAGAGTGAAGCTCTCAGAATGAAGTGGTTGTGGAAGTTTGCCAATGATAATCAAATGTTATGCAAAAGGGTAATAAGTGCAAAATATGAAGGTGAAGATATGTGGATAACCAAACAAGTGGCTACACCTTATGTAGTAAGTTTGTGGAGATCAATAAAAGGCATGTGGGATGAAAGATGAGTTGCATGAAAAGGGAAACCTGGAAGTGCTTTTCCCTGTCATACACAATATAGTTCTGGGAGAGCAAATACTAGAGCAGGGTTATGGACAAATCAGGGGTGGAGCTTCAATTTCAGAAGACAATTCAATGACCGGGAAATCGCAAGAGTGACGGAATTTTTCAACATTGTGGAAGCTTTTAATGGGCTACAAACAGGGGAAGATGTTATGTGGTGGAAGAGAAATGGCAAAGGGGAATTCAAAGTTAACTCAGCCTATAGGTTTTGATGAATCAGACAAACACACCAACACACAGTTGTCCATGGAAACAAATATGGAGAAGCAGAATACTTCATAAAATCTCATGTTTCAAATGGCTATTGGCCAAAGGCTGCTTTGACTTGAGATAACTTGATGAAAAGAGGGCTAACATTATGCTTTAGTTGTTTCCTTTGTGGGGAGGCACTAGAGACAGTGAACCATATGTTCCACACTGCAAGTATACCCAACAACTATGGAGGGTTTTTTTAAACCCCAAAGCCATCTTTTGGGCCAGGCACAGGAAGGTCTCTAAGGTACAGACCTTACCACTAGGTGGGGTCTTGGGAGGGTAGAGTGTACATAGACCTTACCACTACCTTGTGGAGATAGAGAGGTTGTTTCCGGAAGACCCTCAGCTCGAGTGCATCAAACCCAAGTAAAAGAGCACTTACGACTAAAAAAATTTAAAAAACACTATTCTAAGAGTAAATCAAGTTTATAGGTTCTCAAACATCTCCATCTTCACTGAGTAATTTAAAACGTAAGTTTGAGTCTCGAAGTCATTCTTGCCTTTTTTCTTTGAGATTTTAAAGATTGTTTTCATGTATTTTGATAAACCAGTTTATTTTTTATTTTGTCTTAAGTATATTGATTCTTTTATTAGTTGTGTAAATTTTGCAATAGCTGATAATTTTGAGGTTTTGTTACAGTGAAATACAACTTAGGAGCCCAAATTGGCTTTTTGGACAGAGGAAGTATGATGATAGTAATTCTGCATCCAAGTTGTCTTCACATGCAGTTCTTAATGGGGCTTCAAATGGTGAGAATGAAGTAGATGGTCTTGGTGACCTTACCTGGATTTCTGGTGTTCCTGATTTGAATCAAGAAGATATCTTTGAAAGGTATTTTTCCCTCATAAACTTTTCATGTGTTCCCTTATCCATTGTGTTTTTTCATTCCCCTTTTCTCGTTGCACAAACAACAACAACAACATACCCAGTGAAATCCCGCAACTGGTGTCTGGGGAGGGTAGAGTGTATGCAGACCTTACCCCTATCTTGGGAGGTAGAGAGGTTGTTTTCGATAGACACCTGACTCAAGGAAAAGCAGATTGAAAAAGACATAACTGAAGTGGAGGGATATGGCAAAATACTATAGAAAGTATCACAAAGCATTCTGAAAAATGGAACAGTAACTGCACCTCAAAAGTGCTATAATCGGAGTAATAGAGACAGTAGATAGTAATAGAAATTGATGGACAAGAAAACAGGAGAAATACTATGACTATTAGTATAGAAAGGGAAGCGCACCAACATTCTACTACTTACTAACCTTCTATCTTTATTTGTGTCCTCCAATCTCCTATCTAAGGTCTATTTCCTTGAATAATAGACCCAAGATACTTGATGCAAAAGCATGTGTTAGAAAAATACTTGATTAGGGTGCAGAAGTTTACAAGCTTTTTTTAATGAATTTATTATTCATAACAGAGTGAAATATGATCAACTCTACGGTTCATCATTAGCTGTATGTGTAACGCCATGGCAAATTATAGTTTTACCATTTTACCAAAGTTGATTAGACCGCCTTTTAATTGATGATGCTGCAATAGCTTGGAGGTGACATTAATACTGGTCATTTGGGTAATATAAAGTTTATTTTGGATGTTTAACTAGCTTATGCTGGAAATATAACTTCTTATGCAGTTTGTTTGTTTCCTAAAGTGCAATTGGAAAAATACAAGAGGAAAAAGTTACTAAGCTAACATCATTGTTTAAATGTCTAAAGTTGTGTCCGAGGCCTCATTTTCCACTATTCCTTTAGGTGGTTAACTATTTATTCTAATATGTTGTAGAAAAACTGAACTGAATTACTGTTTGATGTTTTCATTTTACTAGTCAACACTAGTGCATTACATCTAGTATACAAGAGGAGTCACCTTCAAAGCTTACCTTATTTATAGAAGAAATAATATTGACAATTGAAAGGTCTAGGGGTTCAGTGGTGAGTCTTAATTGGCCCACTCTGTAACTTCCCTCAGCATTATCTTTAACTTCTCTGGAGAGCTGTAGTTTTAAAAATAAATTCAATAGTGTCGGGCTTCACTGCCGTGCATGACTTCCAGGTCCCCTCGCACTTGGGGTTTGATCGCGATGCGAGCCCTATGGTGAGCTCCCTCTCACATTTCTTCTTGCCTTCTTTTCCTTTATTGTTTTGGCCTTCCATCCTTAAGTCTAAAACACTAGACTCCATCCTAGTTCATTCAAACACCTTATGACCTTATTACCCTCAGGGGGTCCCACACTCCAGGTTTAGTGTGACCTTAACATTTTTGAGCTGGAATTGGCTGAATTTGAAGGTTCGAGTTTATTCTGCCTTGGTCAAAGAAAAGGGAGCTGGTAGTATTCCTTATTTTTCCTTCATGTGGCCACTCATAAGGAACTGATCAATACGTCTGTTTTGGTTCCTTTCAAGGGACTGTATATACAAAATGCTTTCCCTGTTGTAGCACTCTTTCGGTTCAGTTCACACTCCCTCTCTGCTTTAATTCTCTTCTAGATACCTTACAATGACGGCAACAAATGAAGCTAATGGCTGGTATGGTGGTACATTGCTTGGTGATCAAGATGAAAGCAGTGAAATCTACCGACATTATGCAGAACTTATCCAGGTACAGATATGTGCAACTTTTGTCTGCAGTCATGCTTTGCTATATTCGGGTGCGTGGAAATGTTTTGCTGGTTCAGTCGCTCAAGTGTTTCCGTTTCTCTCAAAATAAACTAGATTAGATGCTTATCATGTTGGAGCACTTCCAATCATATTTAGGACTCACCTAAGCATGAGGCTGAAAATTAAGTTATTGCAAATTTCAATAACAAGCTTACGGCTTTGAGGGAACATTAGGCCCAGATCCATTTAAAAAAATTGTCTTTCGGCAGCAATGAGCAATATTCTTTCATGATATGCGGCATTGTTTTTAAGTACATGTTTTTATGTAACAGAAAAGTGAGTGTCTTTGGATTTGCCTTACTCAGATGATATTGTGTTAACAAGCAGGGCCCTGCAATGGAACCTTTTGAACATGATTCTGAGAATGAGAAGTATTACACAGAGCTTCTCCTGAAAGGCTCAGCTGATGCCATGGACGATGTAGCTATTGAAGCAGAGATGGAATCTGCTTTCAAGGCGTATGATCAAATTGGTGCAGATCTTGGGATTTTCCCCAAGTCGTGTAAGGCACTGGCTACTGATCCCAGCCAACTAACGAGATGGCTAGTTGGTGAAGACAAGCTGCCCAACGTATGAAAAAAATACACAGATATTCTGGCATGTATGCATTTTGCCATGTTCATATATTTTGTCGTAATATTTGATGAAACTCTTTAAGTGGATGATTGTTTGTGAGCAGCAGGATTTACTGCTGAAAAACATGCTGCTCCTGTACAGTTGTATTTTACCTGAAGACATGTGATCATCAGTATTTGAATCTGCGTTTTACATTTTTCTTAAGCACAACTTGTTCTTCCCTTTCTTTTCTCATTAGTTTCAAATAAGATGGCAACATATAATTGTTGTGATGAGCCAATACATAGATAGGATTTGACAAATTTCAGGCCAAGAATTGACCCAAAAGAAGGAGCATCCCGAATTGAACTGAAGCCAAGATGGGCTAAAAAGGGTGGTTTGCGGTGCGAGGAACGCAGCCTGTTGAAGAACTCATTTCAGAGAATGAAAAATGGTATGATGGATGCGGAAAGCAATCATCATAGCCCAGCGATGGGCGTGCAAACCTCCTACTTTGCCGATGGGTACACTAGTAAATTTATTTTAACAAAGTGAAGGTTGAATTCAACTGGAATAAGTGGGTTATCGCTATGAATACATGATGACTTTTCAAATAGAGAATAAGGGTTACAAACTACTCCAAGACATTTTTTACTATTTTTTTTCATAGAAATTACTTCCGCACGAACAAGAGATTGTGCGCAACACTCAAAACACTTTTTATTGCTTACTTTTATTCTTTGCAACTAGTTATATAGGGTTATGGAACCTAGGATAATGGGAACACGGAAGGAGGAGGAGAGTAAAAGGACCTGCAATGTGTGGGAACAACTAACAAAATTTAAATTTAGAACAATAATAGTACCCAAGGTAATTGAAGATACTAAAAATACAATCAGGATGTTGAAGTAGTGGGTAGTACTTCGATCAGGAAGTAGCCAAAGAAAGAGAAAATGACACACCTGATTGAGACAGTAATAGCTAGGTAAACATGTATGTGATGGGTGCAAATGATGTGATTTTAGTGATCATGGCCACATGAATGAGGAAGTTTATCAGTCTTATGAGAAAGAGGAGGCCAAAGGAATTAATAAATTAGCAAAACCCCGTTATCCTGCGTGCTTAAAAAAATTGAATCTACTGATGCAGGTATGCAACAATTGTGTAGTTCCCTAGCAAGCATATGTCAAGTGGTTCACTCCACCTCAATTAAATAGATAGAAGCACATGAGTTGATCCATATGTCAGCTTCCATAAACCTAAAGCAAAAGGGCATTGTTTCAAGTGTTACTACGGGAAATTCGAAAGCCAAGGAGACAATATGAGCCATTGTATGGTTGTTACAACTCGAAATGGACAAGTGTTTGATGATTATGTGGTATTAATTTGATGATACACCATAAAAATAACTATTAAAAATATCTCTAAACTCGACGCAAATTATTACTTTCATTCCCGAATTATTGACAACCTTAAAGACACTCATTTACTCAACTAATTGAACTCAAGTACACCCTCAATCTTGCAATATGAGTGAAATACTCATAAATTCTCATCAAGTTCAAGAGTGTTTTCAACACTTCTCTTGACTTTTTATTAAGAGTTCTATGATCTTACAAGAGTTTGGACTATTTGCTATGTCATGTGACATATCAAAATTATATTTAAGTTTAGTTAATCAAGTAGTCAAACGAAAGTAATAATTTCTGCCAAGTTCGGAAGTGTTTTCAATATTTCTCCCTTTGATTAACTTTTTATTGGGAAAATTACATAAATGGACCATAAAATCCAAAGTAATTACAAGTTCATACCCAAATCAAAAGTAATTCTTGAAATACACATTCTCTCATACATAATTACAGTCCATACCCCATATTCACTAAGGGTGATAATTTTCGCTTAACTGATACTAAAGCAGTGTCATATATTGTACTGGTATCATTAAGGTTGATAATTTCGCTTAACTGATACTAAATTAGTATATATATACTGTATTGGTATCATTAAGATTTCTTGTTCATAAATTATTTTTTAGTCAATGATATTATAAGAGTATATATGTATATTGTTGTGGCATCATTAAGATTTCTGAGAAATTACTCATTAGACAATAATACTATAAGAGTGTATATATATATATATATATATATATATATATATATATATACTGATTTAGTATCAATTCAGCAAAATTTTCAGCCTTAATATCAATTCAGCAAAATTATCAGCCTTAATGATACCAATATAGTATATATATATATATATATATATATATATATTGATTTAGTATCAATTCAGCAAAATTATCAGCCTTAATGATACCAATACAGTATATATATATATTGATTTAGTATCAATTCAGCAAAATTATCTGTCTTAATGATACCAATACAGTATATGATACTGATTAAATCAGTTAAGTGAAAATAGTAAGGGGGTATATAGTGTAATTATTTAGTGGATATGAATGTAAAGGGTATATATTTGTAATTATTTTGCTTTTATGGGGTATTTGCTTATTTTCCCCCTTTTTATTTTGTATCTTAGTGGTTTCTCTTTGGGCCAAAGTTTTGGATCAACAGTCGCAAACAAAACCCAGATTTCTTGGGCCTAAAAAAGGAACCCCAAAGTCCGAACCCCTAGAGCTTCTCGTCTTCTACACAAATCCATCTCTCTTTCACGCACTACTGAACAAATGGAAGACATTGAAGATTTGCTGGTGGGTAACGGGGCCGGAGTACCTCCAGGGTTCCGGTTACCGGTGTCGACGGCCGTTGGAGTCAATCCAAAGCAAAGGAAAAAGAACGGTGTAACGAAGCTAACAGTAGTCCAAGACTCTCCTGCACCTAAAATACCTGGCACTCAGGTTTCTCATTCATTCAAAAAAAAAAATTCTTCGAAGAACTCCTTTTACACATTTTGTAGCTACTCTTGTGTAATTTTGTTTGATAATGATCTATTTGTGTGAATACGAATGTTGCAGACTATTTACATCAAGACATTCGGATGTTCTCATAATCAGGTACAATCATGTTCGCTCAATTATGCACGTATTGATAAAAAGATGATGTTTTGATACTTCTCTATGTCCTTGTAGTTCTTATTATTGATCTAAATTTCAACTTTCTCAGAATGACTTGTTGCAAAATGTGACTTGTAAGCAAAGAAATACTTGGGATTAGTGTGTATTTTGTATTTTTCGTAAGAGGGTAAAGAAACCCAACAATAACAATTAAAACAACATACCCATTATAGTCCAACATGTAGGGTCTGAGGAGGGTGCGGTGTACGCAAATCGATGTTGTTTCATGCTTATTACGTTACAAGCTATACCTCAAATTCCTAAATGCTCCTCTAGTCCCAAGCATGGTAAAAATCCCTCGTGTAGCCCCATCTCGACTCGAAAGTGTTTCAAGTCTCCTTTTACTGTCCTCACTCGGGTATTGACTTTATTGTGTGATTCTGTAATTTGATATCCTTGTAGTTGTAGGGTAAATAAATTCAGATGCCAAACAATGAATTGTATAAATATAGGAGTATAGGACCTTGCAGCGTGGTTTGGTTTTCCTAGTTTGGAGAAAGCTAAGTGGCATCTTTTGTAGTGAGGAAATAGAATCCAGGAGGACTAACAGATATATTATTATAATGATTTTCCTACTTATTTTTATCTGCTAAGCTCTGTGTTCTGCTCTAAAATTTCAGCAAGACTAGTTGGACATTGCGGGTTTTGATTCTCTGAACAAGTAAGACTTGGGATTTATGTGTACAATCTGCTTTATGATTGTTGAAAGAGAACCTGGAGTTCCCTAATAGTACATTACAAAAAGCAGGCTTAACGGTGCTACTAATGTATAAAAAAACAGTAATATCAATAAGCGCGCTTAAGCCCTAAAGCGAGGCCCAAAACGTGTTGAGCAATATGCCTCTCTTAATGTGCCCTTCAGTGTTGTCACCAAGGTTTGAAGGCATACTTTTTCTTGCCAATGAGCCTCTTCTGAAGAGGCAACACTTAATAATTGTTATTTCTCTTTATCTTTTTCTTTAAAAAAATTCCTTGCTCATGTATTTGTGATTCATGCATATAATTATTAGTCTTGGACTCAACATATGTATTTGTATTTTTTCTTCCATTGCTCGTTTTTTAAAAATTAAAGCCCACACTTTATTTGCGTTTAAAGCCCCAAGAACCTTGGAGCTGTTTTGAGTATTTTGCTTTTGATAACACTGAAAAAAGAGATAATATAAGCAGTTTTTTTTAATTAGTAAAGGTAATTTTATTAGTGAAGCACAATACTAAGATAGTACAGTGCAGATATGAAAAGCAGAAAATCTGTAGAGGATGAATTTAAAGAAGTAAGATACTCCTTTTTATTCATTTCTTATGTTATTTGACTAGACATGATTGATAATGTAAGAGGGTGTTTGGATTGACTTATTTTAATTATTTTTATTTTTAAGCTCTTTTCCTACTTTTTGTAGTGTTTGGGAAAGATATAAGGTACTTTTAAGCACTGGCTTTTAGGCCAGAAAAGTACAAAAATAAGCTAAAAGCTAAAAATTGGGTTATTCCCAACTTATGACTTTTAGCTTTTAACTAATAAGCTATGTTTAAAAAGTCAACCCAAACACCCTCTATGTGCAATTACACCTAAATCATGTTTGTCAAATACCACAAAAAATAGTGATAGTAGAAGAACAATATTAACGTGATGGTTGAGAAGTTTGTTTGGTAGAGAGAGCATCACAACAAAGTTTTAATTTGAATAGATTAATTAGTTTGAATTCTTGAAAATTGTATACACATAAAATGGTGTCAAACATTATAAAACTTCAAATAGAATTTGTCAGAAAATTTGCAACACGGGGAGTTGATTTTAGGCTAAGGTACCTATTGAAGTTCATGAATCTTTATATTATAAAACAGGCGTTTTGTTGAGAAATAAGGAAGAAACTTTTAAGGGGTCGCCTACTAAGGATAGTTACAGAATATTTTTGCCTTCTACAAAAGAGTAATAATATTATGCTTGATCAGCTGATATCTGGAAAAAGCTTCATGCTGTTTAAGTGGCTGGTAGTAGCAAAATAAGATATCATTTCACTTGATCAGAGGCAATAAGCTAGCAAACTAAAAGCTAGAAATTATATAGGACCACTTAGGTGGACCATTTCTAAGAGGCTAGAGGCCCCTGCATCTATTTAGCTAAGCTATTGTAACTAAATATAAGTTCCTTTTACATTTGCTTGATTGTCTTATTTCCTGATTCTGCAGAGTGATTCCGAATATATGGCTGGTCAGCTTTCAGCGTTTGGTTATGCTCTGAGTGATAACCCTGATGAGGCAGACCTATGGATGATAAATACGTGAGACGTTTTTCCTCTTTTCAGTATGTGTATTTGTCTTTCATTTTTATCTTGAAATAAGGAAGCCTTGCTTAGTTTCAATCTGTAAGTTGAAATTTTGCATAGCTAAAAACAAATATTTGTTAAGAGGCTTACAGCTCATGGCTTCTGGTTTCTTTGCTACTCTGCATCTATTTCGTCTTCACCAAGTGAAATGCCCTTTTTTCCTTATTTCCATCCCAGCAATAACCATCTCTTTGGAACAGAGGTTTCTCTTTGTAACGAATTTGAATTGATGTGGATGGTGTATCTAAATGTCAAGTTTTTCTTTTTTTGGAATGGCGGATCAATGGAGTCAGGAAATTTTCTTTAAGAATTATATATATATATATATGTGTGTGTGTGTGTGTGTGTAATTATGTACCAGCCAGTGTTTTCTTTTTCAGTGATGTTTGGGCCAGCTTGCGCACAAAGAAATGGTTAGTGTCTTTAAAAGCGAAAACCGCAAAAAATAACAACCCTAGAGGCTTTAAGAAAGAACAGAGAACAATTTGCTCGCTTCTTTTAAATCGCTCATAAGAAGGGATGACTCTGGTTTGCATCGCTCCATTGTTTTAAGAGAAAATGATCGCATTTAATAATGATGTAGTCAGCACATTTTTTTGTACTCGAATCATGTTATTGGTGTTGACAAGTGAGGTTGCTCCAATGGTAAGTACACTCCACTTCCACCACAAGGTTGCAAACTTGAGTCACCAAGAAGCAAAGTGGGAGAAGAGGCCACTGTTGACTCCTTGGTAATGGTGGATTTTGGGGATAAGGATATCAAAAAATGATCATGTTATTGATGTTTTTCCACAAATACAGGGTCCACTCTTGCCTTGGGTTTGATTTAAGTCACACTCTTTTTAGTTTTCATGTCAATGCAAATGTATGCACCATCTGTTATCCACCTTTTTTGATTCTTGTTTTTTATGAATTTTATGCTTACTCGCAAAACTAGGGGTCATTATGCTAGTGCAAATATCATGCACAAAACTTAAACATATGTCTAAGAAGAGGTTTTCATGCATGCATATAAGCTTAGCAGGTTTTGCTGTCTGCTAGTGAGAATCTGTCTACTGTAGCTCAGGCTTCTAAATGGAATATGTCTGTATTATTTGCTAACTAATTTTAGGGTTTCAGCTAATATTCTCCATATGATGTAGATGCACAGTCAAATCTCCTAGTCAGTCTGCGATGGATACTATTATAAGTAAAGGAAGAAGTGCAAAAAAGCCATTGGTAGTAGCAGGTTGTGTTCCTCAAGGAAGCCGTAATCTGAAAGAGCTGGAAGGAGTTAGTATAGTAGGAGTTCAGCAGATTGACCGTGTGGTTGAGGTTGTGGAAGAGACTTTGAAAGGTCACGAAGTTCGGCTACTAACCCGGAAGACATTACCAGCACTTGATCTTCCAAAGGTGCAATTTGAAATATATTTTCTATTTATTTGAGTTGAAAACTTTATCAAACAATAGAAAATATCCGTTTTGAGTTTATGACCAGCTTTGATTTATTACATTAAAGATCAGCTCTCATATATTGGTCCCTCTTAATTATTTTCTACCTAAACCATTTGGAATATATCTTACAGGTCCGAAAGAACAAGTTTGTTGAGATTCTTCCAATAAATGTTGGTTGTTTAGGTGCTTGTACTTATTGCAAGACGAAGCATGCCCGTGGTCATTTAGGAAGTTACACAGTTGACAGCCTTGTAAGTTCTCCATATAAGAGTAGGAAAATCTATTTTTTGAGTTTTCTAGCTTTTTGATTTAGAATCTGAATTTAGGTGGGCCGAGTCAAAAATGTCATTGCTGATGGAGTGAGGGAGATCTGGCTGAGTAGTGAAGACACCGGGGCATATGGTAAATTTTTAAGTTTTTGTTTTATTCATTTTACCTTTGGAAGAAATAGATAGGGGTGGGGGGGGGGGCACTCTTCCATTTTATTTCTTGAAACTTGTGGTCATAATTATGTCATAACATTTGTGTGGTTGTAAGACTTATTGAAACTTCTGGTCTTAAACATGTCATAAGATTTGTGTGGCTATAAAAGCTTATCATTAAAGTAAAAATGGGAAATTCAAGTTAAGTTGTTTACAGATTTAGTATGGTTTCATTTTTTTGGATCAGACTAATAGGGAAATAATGTTGTTCTTTTTATAATGGAGGGAGTAACAATTATTGAGCACTAGTAAACAAAAAATTGAACATGTTTTAAACTTGTGTCCTTTTAGTTTACCTAGTTTTCTCGAGTCACTTTATACATATTATCTTGATTTAGTTACTACAGTAGTATTGGCAATACACTCAAGTTGTGAATGCTAGAAAAGCAATAGTTGGCGATAATGCTAGTCTTGTGACATATTTAAGTGTAGGGCACAAGCCTAATAGGCTTGGGCTCCATTTATTTGCATTAAGATTAAGACATCTAAATGATTAAGATGTTTTTTCTAGATCTGAAAACTAAATGATTAAAACTGTTTGTTTTTCAACTTTTGAATGTACATAATTTATTTATTTTTAAACATAATAAATATATAATTCAAATTAATTCAAATTAATTCAAATTAACTTTACCATTCTCAAAAAAATATATATATAATTCAAATTAAAAAAAAGTAATTAAATATAATAAAATATAAATTTAATACAATAAAATCATTATTTGATTAATAAAAATAAATGGTGGTGGCAGTGACAGTGGAGGTGGTAAGTGAGGTAACGACTGATCGTAGTGGTGGTTGTGATGACAAAGGTAATTGGTGGGAAGGTGGTGGCTGGTGGTTGTGGTGTGGATAGAGTGGTGGTGAAAAGTATTCACTTAAAAAATGCTATTAACACTTTGTTTAAGATCTTAATGATTAAGACCTATTTAGACCAAGTGCTTAAATCTCAATGTAAATTAGTGCACTTAACATATGAACCATTAAGTGCAAACAAATGAGGCCTAGTCTATCAAGAATGTAAAGCACTTGTGTGTTTCTCAATTTTGCAGGTCGTGACATTGGAGTTAATCTTCCTATTCTACTGAATGCTATAGTTGCAGAGCTTCCTTTGAATGGAAGTACAATGCTCCGAATTGGGATGACCAATCCTCCTTATATTCTTGAGCACTTGAAGGAAATAGCTGATGTCTTATGTCATCCATGTGTGTATTCTTTTCTTCATGTGCCAGTTCAGTCGGGTAGTGATTCAATCTTGAGTGTAAGTTTGAATTACATAATATTAATTGACATTAACTTTCTTTTTGCTTTTGGACAACCCTTGTGAAATAGGCCCTATGCTCGCTCTCGTTAAGTAATGTTATCGCCACAAAATTGTTTATCATAAATCTCTCTTTTCTCTGTTCGTCAATTCAGGCAATGAACCGTGAATACACTGTGGGTGAGTTCAGGAAAGTGGTGGATACATTAATGGAACTGGTCCCTGGGATGCAGATTGCAACAGATATAATTTGTGGATTTCCTGGTATGTCTGCACATCTTGCTGCCTAGTAAGATGTTGTCAAATGAGTATGTAGACTTGATTTTTGTCTGCACAAGTTAGAAGCTATTTGCTTGGACTCTCTAAAAATGTTGCCGTACCCGTGGCGGATCATCCAAAAATTCGATATTGGAGGATCCAACACGCACTCGCCCACATTTAGGCCGAGCAACATAGGTTAGAAGCTTAGTCTTCCACTGTACGAACTCCGAAGTCCCCTCCCCGTTGGAATCAATTAAACTGAAGCATGATTTTAGAATAGGATTTTTTTTCTGAACAAGGAAATGAGACAGTTCTCTTTCTCCTTTTATTAAAAAAAACAAGGTTGATTTATAACCCTCATAACTACTATAAAAAGGGTAAATTATTCCATTTGTTTGTTTTTTGCTCATATTCTATTGTCAGATATTCTAAAGTATCAAAATTGGCAGTTGCTTTACTGCTCATTGTGTTAGAGCCACTCTTCAGACTTCCGGTCTGAAATATTCTGCAATATTTTGATTTTATTATGATTTTGCCAAATCATCAAGAGTTTAGCCTTGGACCAAGATTTGTTTTGATCAATTCTGCTGCTGGAAAGACCTTGCACCAAGCGTGATGATCTGTCCTTGCATTGCAGGTGAAACTGATGAAGATTTTGCTCAGACAGTTGACCTTATTAGGGACTACAAGCTTGCTCAAGTTCATATATCACAGTTCTATCCTAGGCCCGGTATGCTTTTTTTCAGTTTTTCAGTTTTTCAATTGTTATTTGTCTAGATATACCATTCTGGAAAATAAAGGAAAAAAGATTTCCTGTTTCTCTTTATCCACTCTGAAAAGAACTATAGCAAAAAGCTCTAGTTATTGCATCTACAAGTGAGGGATGTGAAGCTTTCTTTAGTGGTACATCCTGTGATGCATGGATTTCAAATTTCTCAATTACTTGCTTGCTATCAGGTTATATGCAATAATTTGGAACTAAATGCACTTATACAGGCATATCCAGTCATCTATTGTCATAGACTGATATTCAATAACCTGCTTAATGGATTAAATTGGTACTTCTGTTTATCACAAATCTATGTCAGGCACTCCTGCTGCAAGGATGAAGAAGGTTCCTAGTAATGTGGTGAAGCAACGTAGTCGTGAATTAACTGCTGTATTTGAGTCCTTTACTCCATATACTGGAGTGGAAGGCAAAGTAGAGAGGATATGGATTACTGACATAGCTTCAGATGGGATTCATTTGGTAAGCATGATAGAGAGCCAGATATCTGATAACTGCTACTGTTTCATAATTGCTGTTTCGACTCTTCTAAAGCTTTAACTATCTAGATGCAGTTTTTTGCTGGGACATGATGGGTTTCCTATACTCTAAGTAAATTCATTTATTTTAAAGTATAATAGTTGGTGAAAGTTTATGAAACACAAATTAGTCTTTATAAGATCAACCAGCAAAGACAAACTCTGATCATACACATGCCTCAAATCTCCTACTCTTACTTCCATCTGTGTGTGACAAGCAAGTAAATTTCCCTACAAAAAAAATCAATATTGCTCAAATTCCTATATGCATTTCATAATACTTGCTGCATTTCAAATTCCTGAATGACCATCGCATGATGTTGCATGTTAGATGCAAATAGCTTCATCCCCATGAGCAACTCTTTTTTCTCCTCAATGGTCTAGGTGGGACACACTAAGGGATACATTCAGGTCCTGGTGATTGGTCCAGAAAGCATGATGGGTTCCTCCGCTATGGTGAAAATAACATCCGTAGGTAGATGGTCAGTCTTTGGAGAAGTGATTGAGATCCTCTGCCAAAATAACGAGGATGTTCCCTCACACAGGAGTTTTGATGAAAGGTGCTCCCCATGCGCCCTTTCAGAAGAAGCTTGTGCCTGTTCAAAAGAGCAAGAACCTTGCTCTGCAACATCTGATTGCTGCAATCAAAGTCCAACTCGGGAAGCAACAACACTGCTGAAGAATGACCCTAATCAAGATGATCATAGCAGCAGAAACTTAATTGGATGGTTTCTGAGGAATCGTAAGAATCAGTCTTCCAAAAAGATGGACTTAACTAGCTCAGAGTCTAAGGAGAAGCAGATACAGGATTTAAGTCACCGAAGCGCTTGGAGTCTTGTTGATATAGCTCTACTTAGTGGAATATTATTGAGCTTGTTCACAATAGTAGCTCTATTTTTGAAACTTGGATCAAGGAGTTCGTCATCCAAGTAAATCATTTTTGTATCTTCAATTACTTTTTTCTGCTAGTCACAAAGTTGAGGGCAGATGCGCTCTTGCAAGAGTTTGACATTGTGGTTTGTTTTTATGACAGTAATGTGATAGATTTTGTGTCAACCATGTGCTATCCACACTTAGCTGTAATAGTAATTCCTCTGCCGTTTTTTCTCTTGTAACCAGAAAAAAAAGTAATTTGAGAATTAAAGATGGGAACACTATTCTTATCAGCTTTGAATTTGCAATTCCTTTTTACATCTAAACAGATACAAACAACTATATTCTACAACCTCATAGATTGATTACAATATCAACCAAGTAATTTGAGAATTAAAGATGGGAACACTATTCTTATCAGCTTTGAATTTGCAATTCCTTTTTACATCTAAACAGATACAAACAACTATATTCTACGACCTCATAGATTGATTACAATATCAACCAAGAAAATAAACAACGACTTGTTATCTAATACAGGAGCTTGAAGAATGTGGAACGTGCATTATGTAAGTAGGGATTGTGGGGTGTGGGGAAACAAGGAAAACTGCTCTTCCATTTTTGTCTTGTGTAGCAGCCTTTATCCCCACTTATTCACTGAACCCATCTCTCTATTTTACAACTTGAATACATAGATAAGGTGGAAATTTACCAGCATCTTACAAAAGCATATCAGACTTGGATGGTAATCTCTTGAAGAAGTTGACAGGTACTGATGGTAGCTTGCTCCTGAATCGTGGATGGCGCAACCAGTAAAGTCCTATGAGCACTGCAACTACTTGGAATGGAGTAACATATAGAAACACAGCCCAGATCAATGCAAGGATTATAAATATAGCAGTAGCCCTTGGATCCCGCCAGCTTAGTATGGAAAGAGCCCTTTCACCTTGTGTTGCCAAATCTCCAACTACGGTTTGCACTCTCCCAGCCACACTCCTCAGTCGATCATACCTCACTCTTACAACGTCTGTTTGCCGGGAAGAAGGGAATGTATCAAATTCTTCATCCAGTTCATCTGGGTGAGCATTTTCAGCTTGCGAAAGGCGAGCATCCATGTGCGGTGGAGCTCTAGGCCTAAACCTGTAGTTCCACAAGCCAATTACAAACAGGTACAGGAAAATTGTTGGCAAAATGAGTTCTGGATAGCAAATCAATATCAAGAAGAGCACATGGACAAGGATAGTCGTCAAAGGGTTTCTCCAATTGCAAATCCCATTAAACCATCCATGAACTGCCGAAATCCCAGAAAGCAGTCCCATTATGCGAAAGAAATTAGCTTTGCTTCTTCTGAGGCTGAACATATGGTAATCCACATCCAGCATATACTCAACAACCTCCCTTCTAAGAGGTGGCTCAGCCCTGGCCAGCCTTGCAGCTACTATCTGCATTGCCTGGTGGCGCAACCAATCAATATGCCTAACGGAAATGGGTTGCACATAATGCATTTTCGGGAGCAATGGCCTACCATATTGTGCTACCATGTTCACCCAAGCAGTACAAGTGAACCTTATGGCCAAATGAAGCTCTCCATGTTTCCTTAAACCAGAGGGTGTAAGAACCAGCAATGGATAAAAATGTGTATAGATCCGATCAGTTTCCAAAGTCGATAACCTAATTCTCACCTTACCAATTCTCTGATCTCTAGCATCATCTTTGCCATTGATGTGACAATTGTCAAAGACCCCAATGGTGACAACGGTACACGGATCAAACACTTCCCAAGAGAACTGCTCGTTCCATCGAGGAGCCAGAGTGTCAATAAGTGTTCTTGTTCGAACCCATTTATTCCCATACTTAGCAACACAATATGAATCTGTAATTCGACCCTCTTTACTCTTCATTGGCATCAGATTCTTGGCACTGAGAATACCTAATTCAAGAAGTCCAATACTCGGCTTTCTCAAGAACTTTGATGATGGTTGAAGATCACTGCTAAAATGTGTGGACTCATCAAGAACATGGTAACCAGCATCTATCCAAATTCTAAGGTGAATCTTGCTAGAGAACTTCACTTCTTTCTTCTTCTCGTCATCATCTGCCGCATGAGAAGGCTTGAGAAGATTGAACCATATAGCATCTGGTAGCTTAGAGTTATCAACTCTGGTTGGAATATTTTTAAATGATATCATAGCCCTGCCAATCAATTCATCTTTTCCTGGTCCAACTCTATCCACGACATCTATTATCAAATACTCCTCAAAAGGCTCAGATGCAACAAACATTAGCTCCTCATTCCACACCGGATTAATATGTCTCATCGGTGAGGGCTTGGTAGTCCTTCCCTGGTGCCCAAGCTGTAACTTGGCATAAGCCTCGGGCATCCGGCTTCTATCTGATGGTAGAAGATCCTGAGCTTCAATAACATGAACTCTTAGATAATACAATTTAGGTGAGAAATATACTTTGGATCGCGTATTAACCAAATTTTGTTGACTAGCCATATGAGCATCAGAATGCCAAGCCTCAGGAAAAGCCTCATCAGCTTGAGTTCCCATCCAAACAGCAAGCATGATTTCACCTTGTGGAATCTTCTGTCCTTTTTTATTGATCAACCTGTACCATTGTGGAGCTAAAGGACTATCTGGTGGAACACGAAGAGGGACTTCAGCAATATCAAACATAACTTTGCCAACAATATCATCTTTCCCAAAATCCTTATCTTTTACAGTAACTTCAATCAAATTGGATTGCAGTCTTTCTTTAGAGAAGGCAAAAACACTGTTCCATACAGGGTATTGATTCTTTTCATAATGCCTTGTAACACCTTTGTAATTACCAAGTTTCACCTCAACATAAGGATCAAGACTCCCTGATATATCCATAACTGGAAGATCCCTAGCTTTAACAACATTAATATACAAGAAATGCATTGGTTCCACCAAATCATAAGTACTAGCAGTTTTATCTCTACCCCAATACCCCATTCTTGCAGCCAAAGGTGGCCTTGTTTCCACTAAACCAAATTCAGGCCTTGGACCACCACCCATTTGCATCTGCATTACATTGCTAGCCATTGGTCCACCAGCCTTTGCAAAATCAGCCCTTTTCTCTATCACCACCGGAGGTGGTGATGGACCAGACGCCGGCACTGGCACCGGCGCCGGTGCAGGAATAGAATGAAAAGTTCTTACCTCTGGTTCTTTCTTCTTCTTCTTATCCTTCTTCTTGATTTCAGCCTCCTTCATGTACTGTTCTTCAAAGTTGTTGGTGTTAATTTCTTGAAATGGAGTAAAAGGGGTTGCTCTATCTTCACCATTATTCACATTCTGCTGCTCAGTTTCCACCGTCACCGACGGCGGAATGACATTACCACCACCACCAAGAACATCAGCAACACCACCACCAAGAACAGCATAGATTCTTAAAGCAATATCCCCTTTGATATGTGAAAAGATTCCTCTTTTATCAAGTGGGTATCTCTGAACTAAAGCTTCAGAATCAGAAAAGGGGATAAAAGCACCAGAAATCTTAACACGACCAAGAAAATTCTTGTGGTGTCCCTGTTTTTGGTCATTATAAACATAAACAGAGATTGTCTGATTTTCAAGGTCTCTTGGATTCTTGATGTTGAAAACAAGTTTTTCATTCCATTGAGGGTTGAGATCTTTGTTTTTAGTTTGAGTTCTTTGACGTTGCTCATCAAAATCTACTTCAACAAAAGGACTTGCTGAACCTTGTCCATCTTTAGGCATCAGATCACTTGCATCAAGAACTTCTACAATTAACTTAGCCATTGAAGATAATCAAGAAACTATAGACAGAAAAAAAAAAGTGTTGTTTTTTGAGGCCAAGTAGGTGTATAGAGTAGAATTGAAGGAAAATGGAGAATGATGGAGAAGAAGGGCAGGCGGTGAAGGAGATATTGCAGTGGGGGTTGGGGTAGGGGCCTAGGAATTAGAGTGTTAAATTTTGGTGAAAGTGGAAGGGTGGGGGTGGGGTGGGGAGGGGGGCCCTATCAAAGTGTTTGGTGTTTGTAGTATATCTCTTTCTGATTCAAAATAGTGACACACACACAAACACAAACAAAAGAAAAAAAAAAAGCAAAAAGCATATGCAATAGTTTCTTGGAAGTCATTTTTGGGGTTTATAAGGAAACTTAAGATGAACTAAATGGCAATTCTAATTTGGAAGTTAAAAAGTTCAATGTTTTTGATACCCTAATCAAAATACTACTAATATTTATTTACACAAGTAAAGATAACAGAGAATAATAGCTATACAAATATACTTTGATGTAGAAAATATAAAATAATTAATTCAATTAAGATCAAATTTTTAGGATTATATTTTTTAGGTTTAAATTATTTTAAACTATAATTTATGTAATACTCTATTAATGTCAATCAAAACTTGTTTATTTATATAGATAATAGAGAACCTTTCGGACGTTTATATTACTTGACCCTCATTTTAAAAAGAGCAACTTTCACATATATCAAATATAAAAATCATATTTGTATGTTATAGCTATAGTTTGCATAATTGTGCTCAATAGCAAATTTTATGTTTGCTATGGAGTTTTTGATTTGTATAATTCGCTAGATACATCCAGTTTTATACAAATTGTTCAGTTTTGAATAAATTCATTTATACATTGTAATTTGTATAATAAGATCTGTATTTGTATAATTATAAGTGTATAGGACGAAAATATATGTATTTGTATTTGTATTTGTATTTGTATATACAATTTTCTCTAGTTTTATACAAACACAAACACATTTTATACCGAAATGTATAAAATGACTAATTGTATATCGAAAATGGCTAATTGTATACCAAATCAGATGGCAAGAAAATGGGATATTTGCTGCGAATTACAAATAAAATAAACTATGGCTATAACATTTAATTTGTATTAATAGTTTACTATTTCATACAATTTTCCCTTCTAAAAATAATTTTTTTGATTTACTTGTCCAACTAATGAGATCGAAAGAGTTTTCAAATATTTTTTTATTTCTACCCTTAATATTAAATAACTACATAAAATAGTAATACTCAAATTAAAGTTTCAAAGCACTACTAATAATGTAAGTTTAGTAAATTACATCTCTAGTTAAATTTTTGTAAGGGGCATTATATTAGGAAGGGATCAAGTTATATGAAATGCATGAAGTAGAAAGTAAAGAAAGACAAAAATATACCTATACATACATATTTACGCGTTTAATGCATATTATATTGAAATAACATTAATTTTTTTGACAAATTCATAAAAAAATTATTCTACTTATAATGTTAATGAACTTACAGAAAAAGTTATAAATACCTAAGTTAAAAAATAAATTAATATAATATAAAAAGATATTACACATAATAAGGATAAAATGGACAATGCATAGAATAAAGGGGAGAATTTGATGATTTTTATAATATTATTTATCAGCCAACGATTTGCAGAATTACCATTCTTGCGTGTATAACTATCAAACAAAGGAGTTTTTTTAATATGGAGTATAATAATAATAATAATAATAATATTTGATACTATGTATTAATAATGCTTGTATTGATTATACTTGCATTAATTATGTAGGAATTATTTTAAATACATTATTTTGTTTCGGTCTAGCATATTAAAAATAGCATTTATTACATAATTTTTTAAAAAGATTTATTTATAAAGATACCTTTCACAAATATAGTGAAAAAAATAAAAGATTTTGAAAGGCAATTGAGTCATAGATTATTAATATCATAATTTTTTATATTTTAATAATACACACCTTAATACACATAACTAAAATATATACCAACACATTCTTTCTTATGATACATTCTATCAAATGACCCCTTAAGTGAAAAAAGAAAGAAAAAATGAGGAAAAGCATTTTGTTTCAATTATTCATTAAATTTGAGGATGTTGAAACTTTAGTACCCAAAAGTGGACGTCTACATTTCAAAACGCACTACCTAGTAGGACAAGACTTATGAGACATTTAAAGTTGAGCAACACCTCTGCCTTTTTAATGAAAAATTTTAGCTAAATACGCATCTTATTTTATTATAATTTTTTAAAAAAATTATCATTTAAAAATTTTCAAAAATTCTCTCTCAAGTACATCACTCCTTTTTCAATGATACATTTCTTCTCTCAGATACATCCCTCTCCTCTGATACATCCCTTCCCTGTCAGATACATTTCCCCCTCTCTAATACATCACTCCCCTATGTATCCCCTCTTTGATACACCCCTCCCCTCTCGAATACATCCCTCCCCATATGTATATCGATGTCTGCTGATGTATCCAGAAGTCCAGTGATATATCGGAAGTCAAAAATTTTAAGGGATTCTCGTAATTTGAAAAATAGTACGGAAATAATGTAATTAGTTCTTAACACTATGAGATTTATGTAAATTATATTTTTTTAATCCACCATATTATTATTTTTTTATTATTCAACATTTTTTTTTATTTTATATGATATTTTCTAAATATTGTTAATTTATTATTTTTTGTAATTTTTAGTTGTTAACTATATTTTAGAGTGTTCATTTGTATTGCAAAGTGAGATATCATATTTTGGATGAAAATTATCTTCTTCCTCGAATATTAATTTAAAAGTCAAAACATATTTTACCACTTTAAATAACAAATATTAAATTAATTAATTAATTAATTAAATGGATAATCTTTTTAAAAGGATAGGAGGGAAAGTTACCAAGTAACCGTTCAACATCCCCTTAAAAGGCTCCTAGTAGGAGTAACTTTGATATACGTTGAAAATCAGTGAAAAGAAAAACAGAGAAAACCAAAAGTGTCAATATTCAATCGACACATATACAAACACTTAGTTTGTGAACAAGAATACTCTTCGTTTCCTTGTGATTCAAAGAGAGATCTGGAGCAATTCGTTTCGACAGCAAAATCAACAACAAATAATTTTGTTGCAAGTATTAAGGTACACATCTTGATGTTGTTTTGCCCTTAAAATTTCTTCAATTAATGTTACCCTCTAAATTAAATCTTTATTTTTTTTATTCTTTTTAAAATATATTTCTCTCTCTTTCTAATCTATATTACGAATTTATACCAATAGAACAAATAAATCTTATTTGTGAAGCAAAAAAGTAGCGTGCGTTGAACTTGACCCCTTAATCATCCTTTGATTATTGAAAACATTTTTTGTTCATAAATTATTTTTTGAAATAGTCACCTGTCTTCTTTTTTTCTGCATGTTTAAAAGTTTGGGATGTTACCATCAAAGGATGTGGTGCAGTGGATGAGATTGTTTCTCCTTTAATCAGAAGCTCGAGTTTGAGTCCTAAGTATGAAAAAATCTTTGATAGGAAGCGCTCTCCCCAAATAGGCCCTACCTAATGCGAATCAAAATAGTAAGACTTTAATATAGATATCAGACACTGGACGGAACGAAAAATCAAAAATAAAAATAAAAACTAGGATACCATGTACACAATTCAAAAAAGTAAGACGAAAATCCAAAAACCTATGATTAAATACAAAAAATATATAAATTGTTAATATATATAGCAAGAGAAAAACTATCGTATCTTTTTAAATTAGGTACAAATAATTCAACTTTACTAACTCAATTTTCAATTTCACATAAATATATCATTGATTAAATAAAATTTGAAATTAAAATACATACAAAAACAGCTATATGACAAAATTATATATAAAAATTATTTGTTATGTATTTATTGATTTAATATATAATAAAGTGAGTGAAAAAGATGTAACGTCATTAATTTATTATTATAGGTGAAAAAGCATTTTCTTTACTTTTCAAAAGGTGTTAGGAGCGTCCATTATCCTCTAATCAACATAGCTATCACTACAAAGGTTGTTGATTAACCAAACACTATACTTTTCTGTTTTTCTTCTTTATTTTATAGAAATTAAAATAATACAAGAGGAGTCAAATGTCAACAGACAAATGATAGAAAAATTTCTCTTTAAGTTTATGTTTGTATTATCACTTTCATTGCTCCTCTAAATGGGTACACTTCAATTTACATATACATATCTTGTGGTTAAATATTTTTCTGAAATAAATTAATCACTTATATGACACAAAAGAAGACAATAGACGATTACTTTCATACGTTTGACTATTTTTTTTTCTTCAAATTAGCGTACTCTTTCCGCTTTATATTAGTGGATTATTTTTCATTTTATATTGTGTTTAAGAAATCATAAATAATAAGATAATTTCACTAATTCACTCTCTTAAAATATTTCTTGGGAATTTTACAAACAAATATGATCACTTTTTAAAAATAATAATTGCAAGGGTACATAATATAGGAAGAATTAATATTTTTTTGATTTAATAAAGTGAACAACTAAATGAAAAAGAGTAATAATTATTCATTAATGTTTAATTATTATTATTTCTATTACTATTGTTTCTTATTGACAACATTAGTATTGACTTTATTTTGTGATTTATTTACACCTTTAAAATATGCTTACTTTTTCCTATTACAACTATTGTTAAATTATACTAATTATTCTTGGATAGATGTATCATTGCAGTCATTTTCAATCACAAAAATTACAAAAAGAATGTAGGAGGAATCCTCATTGAATATATTTTATTTTTTTTACAAAAAGAATCAGAAACTCTTTAGTATATAGTACCATTTGTAAGAACTAAGAAGTATATTCGTTATTAAAAATTGGCCTTGCCTTTGTGTAGACAGAGATACATTTGATGTGAAGTTTTGAGTTATTGGAGCCTGCAAAGGAAGAAAGAATAAAATGATGAAAAACTACTATAGTTGTAAATTAAATCCTACTTTTTTTCCTTTTATCATTCACTTTATTTATGTTTCTTCCTTTATTTGATTGCACTATTATAAGTAGATCCGCATATTCTTACTTTTTAAAAAAAAGTGAAATTGCTAAAGAGTATCTTCTCCCTTCACTTTAGAATCATTCTCATTCAAAAAGGACAATGAAGTAGTGACATGAATTATCAATCAGCTTGGGACAAAGTGGTAAATACTCTTTCATTTTTAACTAAAAATTTTGGATTTGAGTACCTTTTGTTAGGGAGGGTTTTACCCCCAAATATGGACTTTCTAACGCAAATCCAAATTTATTTGAACTCCATTATGAATATCAAACACTGACTGAAAAAAAAGTAGTGACATGAGTTACCCAATTATCACTCCCATCACTTCCTCTTCTTAAATGTACTTGTACCATAATTAAGCCCTTTTTCAACTTAAGTTATATTTCTAATTCCTTTTTCCCTAACATTAAGAAAACAATAATGTACCTCAAAATTAAAATGGGATCGGATGAGATATAATTGACATCCAACTAGCTTTGACATGACCTCTAATTACCACATAAACGTTTCATTTAACTTGGATTCAGATCATATCTGTATCTATCATTTTTTTATGTGCATAAGTAGACACTTCTTATATAAAATTGAACAGATAGACACACATATTAAATGACAGTTCACGTGAAATACACTTGAACTAGTCTGTATAATGCCCCGTGAGATGCCTATTATGTCATGTATGATGTGTATGTCTACTTGTTCAATGAATTTAAGTGTTCACTTGTATATACACAAAAATAGAAAATACAAATATGTGACCAAATTAAATGACATATTCATATATTATGCCTTTAATTTTTATTCGTTTCTAGTATTTTAAATGGTCCTATTGCTATAGTCTTATATCATAATCATACTATACATCCGTTACTGTAACGACCCGTTTCCGTCGTTATAGAAAATCCAGCGGGGGAAAATTTGGGGCCGGAAAACTTTTTCACAGTATTTGGATTTTTCCAACCTTGTCCAGATTTAGACGAAATCGTAGTCCTTGAGGTGTAGAGAAATCTGGTAACAATCGGGTGGATCTCTTATGGTTTTGGTTACATGAGTGGTTACATAACTCGTTAAGGAATCCGTACGACTTTACGAAATTGAATTCGGTCGAGTAGAACTCCCGGGATCGATCTTAGCGTAAAAGGTATTTTCTTATCATCGTGGGTTAGAGGTGTGTTGTGAAATGGGATTTTGGAATTCTTTTAATTAGCTCTCTGGTTCCGTTTGGACAGCTTTGGCAGGATAGTTGCCGCTCTAGCGTGGCCGCCGCTGCGGGATGATGTTCGCAGTGGTGGGTACGACGAGACTCAAAATCATAGACGAAAGACGAATAGCTCATTATTATGCGGAAACCTCTGGGGTGGGGGTTCTGGTCGCTTTGGCGAGGTCACTACAATGGGGTGATGGCCGCTGTAGCGGGATCGACGCGACTTAAAGTCATAAATAAACCCCTAGACGACCTTATTTGACACTTTTTGACTTTTAGAGCTAAGGAATGACCCCTAGGCGACCCTTACTCATTTTTCACCATTCTTGAGGGTAAAGGTAAGTTTTTCACTCCCCGAATCCATTTTTCGATCCGTAGAACGTAATAGAATGGGAGAATATTTATGGGGGGAAGGTTTTGTTATAGATTCTATGGTGGAAATAACCCTAATTTGGATTATTGGGATCAGGGGTTTGATCTAGGGTTCATAGAATTGTTAGTAATTCGGGTAGTTAATGAATGTTTATTGATTCCCGTATTATATTGATTATTTGTAGACCAAGAACAAGCAGAACGAATCTAAAAAAGGGAGGATCAAGTTTCTTAGGGTTTCAAGCTTGTTCGAGGTAGGTGATGGTTGTGATTCTAGGATTGTGTGATGTATGCTTGTTATTGCTTCATTATGATACATGTATGTAAATGAATGTTGCAATGTTGATCACACTTGTTGTAACTGAGATAATGAATGATGATTGCCATGAATCACCTCTTGTTGTATGACTGTGAGAATATACATTGTGATTGTGATTGTGGTGTGTGAAGGGGATCGGTTGTCACGTTTCGGCATAACTAACTTGGATCGAATTGCCACGTTTCAGCATAAATATGGGATCGATTGCCACATTCCGGCATACTAACTGTTTGAGTTTGAGTTCCATGAGAGGGCCAATGATGTGATATAAAATGTGAAACTAATCGTTATTCGTAATTGTTGATAATGTTGTATATGTTGATATATATACATGTGATTATTATGTTGTTTGACTTGTTTATGTTACACTAGTGGGATAGCCGCGTGATCCTACCAGTACACTGTGGTTGTGTACTGATTCTGCACTTACTCTTATTTTTTTGAGTACAGGGTATTTTCCAGCGGCTATTGACAGACCTCACTTAGAAGATCAGTGATCGTCGCTTCGAATTCAAGGGTGAGCCAATTATTCTGGGCGGCCATGAAATTCACTTTCGTCTATGTCCACCATTTCCGGACATAGACATTTGTTTAGCTAGTTGATTAGTTCATTAGTTGGGGTTGTATCCCTTAATTCTTTAGACTTGGCTCATTGTTAGAATGTTTTGGTACATTGACTTTCAGGTTATAGGCTGTTCTTCCGCATTGTTAGTTACTATTGTTAGACTTTTGCTAGAGTTTGTGGGAACTCTACTTTTATTTCCTTAGTGCTTGGTTTGGGTTGTAGTATTGGTTCTCCCACTGGAGTGTTAGTGTGGGTGTCAATCACGACGGTCTAAATCGTGACAAAGTTGGTATCAGAGCCTAGGTTTGTTGATCTCGATGTACCAAAACGAGTCTAGTAGAGTCTCGTAAAATGGTACAGGGACGCATTTACTTTTCTTTGAGAGGCTATAGGACATTAGGAAATCTCTTTATTTTCTCTTGTCTCCTTTCATGCTATGACTTGATTCCAATTGGTATCGTGCGATTCAAATTGGTATCTAACCCACTTCACTCTTCTGTTCATAGATGGTTAATACTAGGTATAACAGTGTTAGGCCCGTAGCTCCTGTCAATGTTCCAGCTGAGGAATCTACAGCGAGAGGTCGCGGTCGAGGCAGGAGTAGAGGAAAAGCTAGGGGTAGAGGCGGTGGGAGAGTAGCGCCTGCTGTGAATGAGGTACCGATTGATAATGTTCCTATGAATGAGAACCCTCCTGCACATAATGAGGAAATAGAACAGGATATTGAGGTTGGAGATGTTGAGGAAAATGGACAAGAGGAAGAGGTGCCAGCGGAGACTGCGGTTGTTCTTCCCATCGATCTGGTGTTAGCTCAACAGATTATGGCGTTCTTGAAAGGGTTGGCTGGTCCTGGAGTGCTTCCGAATGGAGGATATAATCCGTGAAATTTTCCTCAGATGTTGATATGATTTGTGATAGTCTTGATTCCCCTATTCATGTTTCTACCCTAGTTGGAGAGTCAGTCATAGTTACCCATGTCTATCGTGATTTTCCTATTTTGTTTATGGAATTTCAAACTTGGGTTGATTTAGTGATTTTGGATATGATTGACTTTGACATAATCTTAGGCATGACTTAGTTGTCCCCCCATTATGCTGTGCTTAATTATAACACTAAGTCTGTAACTCTAGAAATTTTGAGAAGGGAAAAATTAGAGTGGGAAGGGGTGTACAAGCCTAAGCAAGCTAATATATCCTCCATTCGGGCTAGTCAACTGGTAGACCAGGGTTGTTTGGCTTATTTGGCTCATATTAGGGATGTTGAGATTGAAGCTACATCCATTGGGTCTATTCCTGTGGTGTCGGAATTTATAGAAGTGTTTCCTAATGATTTGTCTGGTATGCCTCTGGATAGAGATATAGATTTTTGCATTGATTTAGATCCTGATACGCGTCCCATTTCTATCCCTCCATATCGCATGGCTCCAGTAGAATTAAGAGAGCCTAAGGCTCAAATCCAAGAGCTTCTTGAAAAGGGATTTATTCATCCTAGTACTTCCCCATGGGGTGCTCCAGTTTTGTTTGTTAAGAAAAATGATGGTAGTATGAGAATGTGTATAGATTATCGACAATTAAATAAAGTCACTATTCAAAATAGGTACCCATTGCCTAGAATAGATGATCTCTTTGACCAATTGCAAGGTGCAACGATTTTCTCTAAGATTGATCTAAGATCCGTTACCATCAATTGAAAATTAGGCCTGAGGATGTGTCCAAGACGACGTTTAGAACTCGCTATGGGCACTATGAGTTTTTGGTTATGTCTTTTGGTTTGACCAATGCGCCTGCAACTTTCATGAGTTTGATGAATGGGGTGTTCAAACCATTTATTGATTCATTCATTATAGTCTTTATTGATGACATTTTGGTATATTCGAAGAGTGAGAAAGAGCATGTCAACCATCTTCGTAGTGTTTTGGGTGTTCTTGTGAAGCAAAAACTTTATGCTAATTAATTTTCTAAGTGTGAATTTTGGTTGAATCGGTTGTATTTTTTGGGCATGTAGTTTTAAAAGAAGGGGTAATGGTAGATCCTCAAAAAGTTGAGGCAGTTAAAAATTGGGTTTGACCAAGTTCTGTGACAAAAGTTAGGAGTTTTGTGGGTCTCGCTAGCTACTATCGTCGATTTGTGAAAAACTTTGCTTCTATTGCCACTCACTTGACTAATTTGACCAAGAAGAAGATACCATTTGAATGGACTGAAAAATGTGAGGAGAGCTTTCAAAAGCTCAAGACTCTCTTGACCACCGCGCCTATTCTAGTATTACCGGTGGAAGGTAAAAGACTTTATTGTTTATTATGATTCTTCTCATTCTGGGTTGGGTGTTGTGTTGATGCAGGATAAGAATGTTATAGTTTATGCCTCGCGTCAATTGAAGGTGCATGAAAGGAATTATCCAACCCATGATTTAGAGTTGGCAGCGGTAGTGTTTGCTCTTAAGATTTGACGGCATTACCTCAATGGTGTTAAGTGTGAGGTATTTACTGATCATCGCAGTTTGCAGCATATGTTCACTCAAAAGAATCTGAATTTGAGACAACGAAGGTGGATTGAGTTACTTAAAGATTATGATGTGACCATTCAGTACTATCCATGAGGCTAATGTGGTGGCATACACTTTGATTCAAAAAGCGTTGAGCATGGGTAGTTTAGCTTGCTTGAGTGTATCCAAGCGACCTTTGGCTAAAGAAATTCAGATCTTAGAGTCTAAGTTCATGCAATTGGGCATCTCAGAAAGATGTGGGGTGATAGCTAGTATTGAAACAAGGGCCACTTTCATTGAAGAGATCAAGGCCAAATAATTTGAGGATGAGAATTTGAAGGAGCTTAGGAAGAAGATTGCGATTGGTAAGGCACAAGAGACCACTCTTGATGAGGATGGTGTACTCATTTTCAAAGGGATAATATATGTTCCTAGAGTAGATGACTTGATTGAAAAGTTGTTGGCAGAGTCTCATGGTTTGCGATATTATATTCATCAGGGTGTGACCAAGATGTATAGAGATTTGAAGCGAATTTATTGGTGGTCGGAAATGAAGAAAGACATAGCGGAGTTTGTGGCGAAGTGTCAAAATTATCAACAAGTGAAATATGAACATCAAAGGCCTGCAAGTTTACTTCAGAGAATGCCAATTCCGGAATGGAAGTGGAAAATAATAGCCATGAATTTTGTGGTTGGTCTTCCCAAGACTTTGGGGAAGTTTGATTCTATTTGGGTAGTGGTTGATAGATTGACTAAGTCAACCCATTTTATTCTAGTAAGAATAGATTATAATGCTGAACAATTGGCTAAAGTGTATGTGAAGGAGATAGTGAGGTTGCATGGGGTGCCCCTCTCTATCACCTCAGGTCGTGGTACCCAATTCACATCCAAGTTTTGGAGGAAATTGCATGATGAATTGGGCACACAACTCACCTTTAGTACAACCTTTCATCCACAGACAGATGGACAATCGGAGAGGACTATTCAAGTATTGGAAGACATGTTGAGGGCATGCGTGATTGATTTAAGAGGGCATTGGGATAAGTTCTTACCTTTGTGTGAATTCTCCTATAATAATAGTTATCACTCCAGCATAGATATGGCACCATTTGAGGCACTTTATGGGAGGGGATGTAGATCACCCATAGGTTGGTTCGAGGATGGAGATGTGAAACCTTTGGGGGTTGATTTAATGAAGGATGCTTAAGATAAGGTGATGAGTATTCAAGCTAAGCTTTTAGTAGCCCAGAGTAGACAGAAGAAGTATGCGGATCATAAGGTAAGAGACATGACATTTTAATTCGGTGAAAATGTTTTTCTTAAGGTATCACCCATGAAAGGGGTGATGAGATTTGGTAAGAAGGGTAAGCTAAGTCCTAGATACATTGGTCCATTTGAAGTTCTTGAATATGTGGGACCGATAGCGTATAGATTGGCTTTACCTCCTAATTTATCAAGTGTTCATCAGGTATTTCATGTGTCCATGTTGAAAAGGTATCATGGTGATGTGGATTATATCATTAAGTGGGACTCAATTGTGTTAGACAAGGACCTTCAATATGAGGAGGAACTGATTGCAATCCTTGATCATGATGTACACAAGTTGAGGACCAAGGAGATTAAGTCCGTGAAAGTTCAATGAAAGCATCTTCCAGTTGATGAAGCTACTTGGGAAACCGAGAAAGACATGCGAGACAAGTATCCCCAATTGTTCGTCGATTCAGGTACTATTTCATTCTTTCATTAGCCTATTTTTCCTAAATTTTGTCACTAAGGAACGAGTAATGGGTAAATTGATATCTATTGTAACGACCCGTTTCCGTCGTTATAGAAAAGCCAACAGGGGGAAATTTGGGGCCAGAAAACTTTTTCGTAGTATTTGGATTTTTCCAACCTTGTTTAGATTTGGACGAAATCATAGTCCTTGAGGTGTAGAGGAATCTGGTAACAATCGGGTGGATCTCTTATGGTTTTGATTACATGAGTGGTTAGATAACTCGTTAAGGAATCAATACGACTTTACGAAATTGAATTCTGCCGAGTAGAATTCCCGGGATCGATCTTAGCATAAAGGGTATTTTCTGATCGTCGTGGGTTAGAGGTGTGTTGTGAAATGGGATTATGGAATTCTTTTAATTAGCTCTCTGGTTCCGTTTGGACCGCTTTGGCGGGATATTTGTCGTTCTAGCGTGTCTTCCGCAACGGGATGATGGTCTCTATGGCGGGTATGACGAGACTCAAAATCGTAGACAAAAGACGAATAAATCACTATTACACGAAAGCCGCTAGGGCAGGGGTTCTATTCGCTTTGGCGAGGTCACTACAACGGGGTGTTGGCCGCTGCAGCGGGACCGACACGACTTAAAGTCGTAAATAAAACCCTAGACGACCTTATTTGGCACTTTTTAACTTTTAGAGCTAAGGAACGACCCCTAGGCGACCCTTACTCATTTTTCACCATTCTGGAGGCTAAAGGTAAGCTTTTCACTTCCCGAATCCATTTTTCGATCCGTAGAACGTAATAGAATGGGTGAATATTGATGGGGGGAAGGTTTTGTTATAGATTCTATGGTGGAAACAACCCTAATTTGGATTATTGGGATCAGGGGTTTGATCTAGGGTTCATAGAATTGTTAGTAATCCGGGTAGTTAATAATTGTTTATTGATTCCCGTATTATATTGATTGTTTGTAGACCAAGAACAAGCGGAACGAATCTGGAAATGGAAGGATCAAGTTTCTTAGGGTTTCAAGCTTGTTTTGAGATAGGTGATGGTTGTGATTCTATGATTGTGTGATGTATGCTTGTTCTTGTTTCATTATGATACTTGTATGTATATGAACATTGCAATGTTGATCACACTTGTTGTAACTGAGATAATGAATGATGATTGCCATGAATCACCTTTTATTGTATGATTGTGAGAATATACATTGTGATTGTGGTGTGTGAAGGGGATCGGTTGTCACGTTCTGGTATAACTAACTTGGATCGGATTGCCATGTTCCGGCATAAATATGAGATCGGTTGCCACGTTTCGACATACTAACTGTTTGAGTTTGGGTTCCATGAGAGGACCAAGGATGTGATATAAAATGTGAAACTCATCGTTGTTCGTAATTGTTGATAATGTTGTATATGTTGATATATATACATGTGATTATTAAGTTGTTTGACTTGTTTATGTTGCACTAGTGGGATAGCCGCGTGATCCTACCAGTACACTGTGGTTGTGTACTAATTCTGCACTTGCTCTTATTTTTGTTGAGTATAGGGCATTTTCTAGCGGCTATTGACAGACCTCACTTAGAAGATCATTGATCGTCGCTTCGAATTCAAGGGTGAGCCAATTATTTCGGGCAGCCATGGGATTCTCTTTCGTCTATGTCCACCATTTCCGGACTTAGACATTTGTTTAGCTAGTTGATTTGTTCATTAGTTGGGGTTGTATCCCTTCATTGTTTAGACTTGGTTCATTGCTAGAATGTTTTGGTACATTGACTTTCAGGTTATAGGTTGTTCTTCCGCATTGTTAGTTATTATTGTTAGACTTTTGCTAGAGTTTATGGGAACTCTACTTTTATTTCCTTAGTGTTTGATTTAAATGCCTTAGTTTTTAAACTATTTACTTGATTTTGGTTATAGTTGTGGTTCTCCCACCGGAGTATTAGTGTGGGTGCCAATCACGACGATATGAATCGCAACTGTTACGAATTTTAAGTAAGTAATTTCCCCCAAATAGGTTCCAAATTAGTTATAGAACATCAAGGGGCTTATAACTTTTATCATTGTTTTCCTTCTGTTATTTATTTTGGAATTTGAAAACAAAAAAAAAGTGGTAAATTTGCACTTTTAATCCCTATAATATCTATAGAATCTTATTTGATCAGTATCAAATATATCTGAACACATTTAATATTTAATTAATTAAAATATGTACTTTCATAAATTGAACACATTATTTATATTATATATATATATATTATCTGTCTTTGTATATATCATGTGGTCCAAATTATTAAAAAAAAAAAAAACAGCAAAACAGAAGACAGTATATTTGTAAGAGAGTATTCAAACAATGACACCAAACGGAACTTTCTTACCTGTTCTACTAAACTACTCTTCTAACACAACAGATCTACCAAGGGGGACCCACCAATATTTTAAAAAATAAATAAATATTTATTTATTTTTCATAAATAAATATTTTTTTTATAAAAATTATGCAATGTATGTTATTTTTAATAAACTAAATCAAACAATGCATTAGAAATAATCTCGACATGATTAATATAAATATATATAATTAATACAATCATTAATAATACATTCTACTTAACATCATTCTTTTACATTCTACTCAGTGCTAAACAACCCCTTCAAATCATATTTCAAGAGAAAATAAATTTAAATGCTTTTTAAATTTTATACAAAACGATATATAGGTAGTAATCATAAAATTGTCACAATAATAAAGATGTTCAAGAAAGAAAAAAAAAGTTTAGCTGGAAGGCAGATAATTAACAGTTGAAGCTTGTCTTCCTCTACTTTTGGATGTGCATGAATAAACACTTTCATAAAATTGAACAATTAGACACAAATTTTTTATTGACATAATATACAAAGATGCCACATAAAATGACAAGTATGTAGATGTCTACTTGTTCACTTAATACAAATTTAAATGTCTAATTATACATATTCAATTTTTTTTTTAAAAAAAGATATCAATTGATGCAAATTTTAAATAACATATTATTTATATATTGTAACTTCATATAATAATGAAAAATAACCTAAGTTACAAAAATTATCATAAGTTTGTTAATATTTGTACTCACGTACTACTAATGCATAAATAAATCCATGTGCTTTAGACATGATTCAAGGATATTTATTATTATTATTATTATTATGAAACAAAACAACATGGATATTTAATTAAATAATAAACACAACAAAGAGTAGGGAACTACACAGCTGGCTTTCATAAATAGGCCACTCTTTTATTCTCCAACAATGATATGTCTCTTCTGATCACTGTCTCAACTCTTAACATTAAAAAAATCATCATTCATGTACATTGTCTCATTAATTGCTTGTTTCCCTTCTTTTTATTTTCTTCAAAAAATACCAGAAATAAAAAATAATTAAAACTAAAGTTTTTCTCACATCATTTACTCATTTCTAATGTTTTCTGTTTTTTCAAGAGTAAATATATTATTCAGCCCCATTATATTTAAAATAGTATTATCACATAGTGTAATATTTTAAAGGTACGACTTGTTAATGAATAAATATTATGAATGGATCATAATCATACTTTCAAGCAAATGTATCACAATTTTTTTTTAATATATAAAAGAGAATGAAAAGATTTATCAGAAAGAAAAATAAATGAATATCACATAATTGAAGTATCACTAATAATAAAGTTGAAAAAGATGAAAGAGAACATTATTTTTACTGTGAAGTAATACTTAAGCTCATTATACATGCGTATATAAATATATTAATTACTATTGAGATGTATTTATATTGAAATATATTATGTTGTATTTGAAGTACGTATTGGCTTTAGTACTGTAGTCACTAGTCAGTATGTTATTAGCTTAAAATTTGTTAGTTGTCAGTTATTAGGTTGTTAGTTAAACTTTGGATTATATATTTTCCTTTCTTTGCTATATAATGAACTCACACATGTGGAATGACACATAATTTTATTTTCACAATTCACAAAGAAACAATCTCTCTTCTCCTTCTCGATCTCATGACATAGATACTAAAAAAAAAAATAGTGTTTAGCGACACACAAAATTCGTCGCTAATTTATATGTATTTGTCGTTAAATCAAATTAGCGATGGAATATTATTTGTTACTATTATACTCGCTGCTAACCTCTTATCAACGAAAAGAATTAATTATGTTGCTGGTTTATGAATGATTATAGGAAGTGGAAAGCAATAAACAAGTAACTATAGTAATGATAACGAAATGACTATGAAAAAGTTGATAATTTAAAAATGAATATGATACTACTATTTTTGGTGGTGAGTATTTTTTTTTTGTTATGTAAAGTAAAATAAGAAAAATAGTGTGATTGTGGAGGGAATCTTCCATCTATGTTTTGTTTTGTAGCATCGTTTTCACATGGCACACATCACATGCTGGCTTTTGGCATCTTTAAATTTGATGTGGAACCTCAACAACCCATGCAAATCTACACAATCGAACAACGTACTAGCTACTTGTACATATATTTAACTCCTCTCTTAGTGAAAAGGTCAAGTTATTTTTGTCAAGGGCAAATTTAGTATACAAATTGTGTTGCATGTGATCCATAATTTCTTGGTTATATTAAATATTTTATGTATATATTATTGACTTTATACATAAATATGTCTTTTAATTTGGCTTTCGCTGATATTTATGACGCCTATTAACTTTGAGTGTGTACAAGTAGATAGTTAAACTTGTATAAAATTTAAAAAGTAGATACACGAGTCTTACATGGCATAATATATGTAGGACATCAAGTAGGACACATAAGTGTCATGTAGGATGAATGTGTATAGTTATTCTACTTTATACAAGTTTAAGTGTTTACTCAGGTACATCCAAAGTTAGAAGGTATAATATCAGCTGAAATCAAATTAAACGAAACATTTATATATTGTGCTTATATAATTTTTGGGATTGGGCCAATATTATGTGTAAGGATTGAATGATGAACTTAATTAAATGTTGAGTTATTTATAAAAAAAAAGCGTATAAATTCATTAAATATATTTTTCCTTCTTTCTTCAATGGTGCATCAATATTCTAAAAGTCTTAAATGCTCTAATAATAATCTTTATACATACATAATACAATGATAATATTCAAGACATTAAACAGAGTGGCACTTTTTATTATTTCACTTGTGTGACAGCCGGGATGCACTAGACTAGTGGGCTAAATAAGGAGTACTTTCTCTGATATCGGGATTATTTAAAGAGTTTAATTAATCAATTTTTTCATATAACTTGCAAATATTCTATGTTATTAAATAATTATTATAATCTATAATATTTTTCATATAATTTTTATATCCAAATTCATAATAAAAATTTAAATAGGTCACATAACTTGAAACAAAAAGAATAAGAATGCTATTCTGACAATTGAAAAAGAAATATTTGTAACAAATAAGGAAACGGACAAAATGAAGTGTGTGGCTCTACAAACAAAATCCGTACACCTAACTTAATAGTCCTGGCTTAGCCGACACTTTATGCTAATTTGGTCTTAATCCACATATTCTAAATCGAACTATATAGAAAATACTTTTTAGAAAAATAATATTTTCTAATAATGAAAAAGATGACTTTCGTAGTAATATTAAAAAAAATGAATTTCATAAGTGAAATTCTATATTGACTATATTCTTTGTGTCCTTTAATACAATTTATTTTCATCCCAATTCCTATAGCCCCATTACATTTTTACCTAGCTTTCATGATAAGTATTTATTTAGATTATATATAGTAAAATAAAATAAAATATAATAATATATTCTTTTCTTATTTTTCGGAAATATATTTATTTAAATATTTTTCATGAAAAACATTTTCAATCGTACCAAGCTGCAAATTAACTAGATCACTAAATTATTAGTTACATAATTTTAATTTGCCACTAGTACTTGTGAATTTGTAAAAGTTTAATCATATTTCAGAGTTTAAAAAGAAGAAGGGGAGCTTTGTTAGTATCTAAATGACTAAATCCGTGGCTTCAACTATAATTAGTCTTTGAATATAAGATCAAATAAACTAACATTATTAATAATTTAAGTGTATGAATGGCAGTCATCTAACACCTTACTGGAAAAAAATGGAGAAAAGGTTGTTGGCGGGGATCTCAAACCGTAACTATATATCATTCACAAATATTAAGTATTTTCTTAATCCTAAATTATATGATACGGTTAGAATCAAAAGTCAATTAAGTTTTCCTGAGTAATTTTTTTCTATATATTTTAGATATTTTAAGTTATTAAAAAGACAAAAGTAAAACTAACTATAAAGAGAAAAAATGTAAAAAAAGAATAAGAAGAAAAAAGAACTAAACAAAACAAAACAAAAAAGAAGGAAACAAATAATAAAAATGTTATCAAATATATCTCTAATAAAATATAAAAGGAGACAAAACTAGAAAGGAGTTTTAAAAATGAAAAAAGGACAAACGCAACAAAGGAAAAGATAAACGATAAGTGTAAGGACAAAAACAAAAACAAAAACAAAAACAAAAAAACACTTCCAAGTGTAAACTATTTTTTTTTTGTTTTTTTTAATTAAAAAAGTGTAAACTAATTAATGGGCATATCTCAAGAAAATATTTTCTAGCGAAGAAATATTCACTCAAATTAGTTTGGGATGAAACAATTTCGAGTAATTACATTTATTTAGAGTTTATTTTATACATCTCTCCCAATTTAGTATGTGTTTCACCTTAATAATATGAAATTATTAATCTCATAAATTAATGAATCCAAATTTTATATTTTTGAGTTGACAAATTTACGAGATAAAAGAAGTCTCGTACAATTAATATGAATTGTACTAAGCAGGAAATAAAGAATTTGATTGCATTAGGTAGAGTGTGTTCCATTCAACAACCGGTAGTTGCACAACAATTAATACCGACACACTTTTTAGTGTTTTTAGTGAAATGCAAGAAACTATCATATGATATAGACATATGATTGATTTATTTCCTCCCTTTATTTTTACTTCATATTCACTTAATACATTTTGTATCTTATATATATATATATATATTAAAAAATATATTAAAAAATAATTATAGAGGAATTAAGTGATATTATTTTTTTAATTTTTAAAATTAAACAAAGTAAAAATAAATATTTATTTTTAATATAATAAATAAGTAAAAATAGAGTTAAGCAACTTAATGTGCATGTTTCATCGACATGCTTGAGAATATGTTTCATCGACATGCTTGTCTGGCTAATACGGAATTGAGCATGAAAAGTGAAAGTATAGTAAGCCCCATTTCCTTGATTGAATTTGATTTTGTTGCGCCCTGAATCAATCAAAAATCTTATTGATTTAGTTCATTTCATTTCATTTATTTGGGCAAGAGAGAGGTTGTGAGTCACCTGGGCTACGGATTTTTCTGTTGGTTGATTTTTGAAATTAAAAAAAAAATTGTGTCCAAACCCACAAATGAATAGGAAGCGAAGCGAGGGTCCTTCATTAAAGGAGGTGGGGGGAGGGGGGGAAGAGGGGTGGGTTTTGTCTCTGGTTATATTAGATGGTTTTTATGTAGTCTAATACATGTATATGTTATGAGGAAATTTGTGAATTAACCAATTAATACATAAATAATGAATATCTACATAACTAATATATACATAAAATGAGTTAATATCTTAAAAAACCACTAAACTATGAGATCATATTATCTAGTAAAGACATTAAACTTTCTTTTTGGGAATAAAATTAAAGACAAATGATTATTAAATTCAATGGCACTGACAATCAGTGGCGGAGCCAAGATTTAGATTTAGGGGTGTCAAAATATAAAGTAGTATGCACACAAAAAATTCAACAAAATAAATTTTACTAACAAAAGCAAAACATAATTACATTATTACAACCGTACTCGACGCAATTTCATCTCTTGAAATGTTTTTACAATAGTATCATTAGAAATATTAATAAATACATCTTTTTCTAAAGTGTATTTTATTTCTTTTAAAAAAATAAAATATTAAAGTAAACTTAATTTAAGTCAATGGTTTAAAAATTGGAGGAAAAAAACGTTTAGCTGTCTAAAAACTAAAGACAAAAAAGTTACAGTTGTCTAAAAAGTAAAAAAAAAACGCTGAAAGCCTTTTAAAAAAAATAGACTTCAGCAAGGTTCAAACTCCCAACGCCTAGGTCAATGACAAGGCGGAACTTTGTAGCCCCTGAACCGCTGAACCAACACTTCAACTTGGTTTAGGAGTGTCAATTCTAATATATATAGGTATAAAATCAGAATTTGACTTACCTATACAACGTAATTTTCCGATGAATGGGTGTCGCTTGACACCCCTCGGGCAAGGGTAGCTCCGCCCCTGCTGGCAATAACGGCCTCTAGTGTGCACAATGTGACTTAACCATGCTTGTACATCAGCAAAACTGTTAAGATCCAAAGTATACCCTAGGCGTAACATGACGTATGGAATCCCGAGAGGCTCTACACAAGTCACTTAGCAAACATCATACAAAATAATAGAAGTAAAAACTTAAAGGAAAGCATTTCATATATCAAAAGTTTGACAAACGAAAGTCTAACATAAGTCTCAAAGACATATAGTACATCATGATGGAGTGATTGAGACGTATCTCATACATCACATACAAAGTTTGAAATGAAATGACATAAAACAATAATTTGTTTTGGTCCTCAGAACATAAGGACTCACCAATCAATTGAAGCACCCAATAGAAGTCTAGCCACGAGGATGCGGGGTAGGAACATCATACCCTACATTCAATGTAGGCAAAAGTATGCATTAGTACATGGAATGTACTAAATATGAGTCAATATGCATAAACATGAACATGTTAGTGTAATGGTTTAAAACATGTAAATATGATCAATAATTGGACATTTAAATATAAGGAAATTAAACATGGAAATATCATGATATAGTCGATGCATTTTCAATCAAGGACAGAGTAAAAACTTTGAGGAAGACATAGTCATATATTGGGACTTGAGCTTTAACTGACAATAAGACCATGAGAGCTCTATCATGGAATCCTGTATATTTCTCATGCCGAAAGAAGGGGAAACTACTTGCCAAGAATCCGTACATGTTTTGCTAAAGTGGATTCACTAGCTAGGCCATTTAAGATAATCCTACAAGGACGCGTAGTATGGGACTAGAGGTTGCTACTAGAGACTATCCTATTTGAGCCTCCACCTCAAGCTCTCTCGGTGCTATGTCTAAATCCCAATAGAATAGATACAAGTCAAATATCAATTTAACATAGGGAAAGACAATGATCAATACCAATCCATATTTTCAAGATCAAAACATAGAATATCTCCTTAAACATAATTCAACATAGATGAGAAAACATTTCACCAATGTGAAATCATTTGTGAGAAATATCTTTCACAATCATGCTCATCATAGCAAGTGAGAGATCCTTTTACAATAACGTTAATACTTTCCTTTCAAAGCATTCTTAAATCATTTATAATAACTTCATGAAAACATGCATATCTTCATAAATTTATAAATCATAGGTTCATGAGTTCTTAACCAAAATCATAAATCATGCATGGGTCTTTGTAAATTCAACTTAAAATCATTAAATCAACTCAATTCATGCATTAGAAGATAGAGATTAATCAATAAGATCATAATTCAAGAGAACCCATAACCATGGAATTGAAACCCTAACTTAACAATTGAAATTGAGAAGAATTGGAAACCTTGGGACCCCATGGATGAACGGACTCCATGGGTAAATACCCACATACCTTGATGTTAGAAGCCCAAAAAGAATGGAGGATTGAAGATTTGGATGAAACCTAGCTCTTCTTTTTCTTCCTTGGACTTGAGAGGATTTGGAGAGTGAATTTTGATAAAGTTTAGGGACTTTAGGAGAATGAGTTGAAAATGGGTAAATTGGGGACTTAAAAGCTTTATATAAAGCCTAGAGTAGAAGGTAAAAAACATAGTATTGAGTTAAAACAATTAGAGAAAAGACTCAAAAGCTCTTTAAAATAAATGCCAACTCGACCTACGATTCAAACACGGACCATAAACCTTTCTATGGTCTGTACTGGTGAACCGTAGACTAAATACTGGGACCTTAAATCACATATCTTTTGACGGAACTCATGTAAGGTTTGTAGGTATTTTTATGGTCCGTACATGTCAACCGTAGAAATCCACTTTGACCCTCAAAATTTCACTAAGTCTGGGGCTCACCTACGAGACCTATCTACAACTCATACAATGGTAGATGGACCGTCCCGATGAACCATAAAAAGGGTACTGGGACTTGATTATAGAAAATTATTTTTTCCATTTCCTACGGTTGCCATCTACGGCCCGTAGAAGCTTCTACGGTCTGTAGATGAGACCCATAGACATAGACTTCAACCCATAAATTGCATTTTCCTTTTTGTTCAAATCCAAGGTGTTACAATATCTCCCCCTTGGAAATATTCGTCCTTGAATGGGATTCAAGGCGTCATAAGGAGGATAGGGAAGAAACCTAACAACCAAATATGAATGCAACTAGGGCTGGGCGTTCGGTCGGTTCGGTTCGATTTGTAAATTTTGGTTTGGTTTTTTTGGTTTTCAGTTTGGCAAAATATGAAACCAAACCAAACTGAAATAAATTCGATTTGGTTTGGTTATTACAATTTCGATTCGGTTTAACTAAATATAATTAATGCGGCCTGTGGGTTGTGGCATCTAGATTATTTTCTGCTGGCTTGATTATAAACTGATCAAAATTTGACTTTCTTAGCCTTAATTTGTTTCACCAAGTCTCAACTTTCAACCATTCAAGTTGTTTCTTGGCAGTTAAACAAATGCAATGAACTCCCAGAGGATACCATATTCAAGAGTCAAGACCCATAAATCAACAAGTGCAGGACAATGGACACCCTTCTTTATAAGCATGTCACAACTCACAAGTCTTTTACTTGAAACTTACCATATCATTGACTAAAATATCTAAACAAAACAGATAATTCTTGTCCAGCAGGAAGCAACATTAACAAACTAGTCGAGAATAAGAATAAAAAGACTATCAAGAGTCAAGCTAACAACAGTACAATACTAGAAAATTCCACAAACTTGTGCCCAGCCCTAAAATAGAGTTAGTTACAAACTAAAGTGAAAAGTCCAGCTGCCAGTAGACAGCATTGCAATTTGCAGCAAGCCAGCAACCAAACAGTACAATACTAGAAAATTCCACAAACTTGTGCCCAGCCCTAAAATAGAGTTAGTTATAAACTAAAGTGAAAAGTCCAGCTGCCAGTAGACAGCATTGCAATTTGCAGCAAGCCAGCAACCAAAACATTAAAAAACTAACAAAACATTGTTGCAACTTGCAACCTCCAGACTCCAGTGCAATAGCTCCCAAGTACCAATAGATAGCAATCAAGAAAATAACAAAACATTGATGTGTCTGCGAGAAAATTGAACTTTTTAGAAAAATGATCTACATTTCATAATAAAATATATAAGACTATCAAACAAGTTATGTAAATAAGTTCTTTACTTACCCGTTACCGCACATCACTAGTTGATAGTTGAACTTACAAGTTGTAACTATATATCAATAATACTAGATTCAGTCCCACTACAAGCAAAATCTAAAAAATTATGAAAGAATTTGTTAGTTGTTAAGAAACATAAGTAAGAAAATTATTTTGAATATAATTAATACAAATACCAAAATCTTACCAAGTTCAAGTTGCTCAAGATACTCTAAATCTTCCTCAATATTGATTGGAAAAGGCTCACTTCTAAGCCAATCTTGAACACAAATAAGAGATTGCACAAGTTTAGGAGTTAATGAACTCCTAAAGGGATAAGAACACAACCTCCTGTGTTGAATGCACATTCTGATGCGCCACTTGAAATGGGAATGGCTAACACATCATGAACCATCTCTGCGAGAATAGGAAATCTCGGCTCATTTACTTTCCACCACATTAATATATCAAAGCCATCACTATCTGGCTCAATATCTTCAGCAAAATATCTTTCCAATTCTGATTTACTACCTGAACTTCCACTAACTTCTTTATGCTTCTCAAATTGTTGTTTTGTTCTCATTCTTCCTCTATTTACAAAGTTGCTAGAACCAGTCACACTAGATATACTTGATGAGTTGTCAGATGAAGTGGGTGAAGATGGTACATGTAAAGAGCTTTTTGAGGATTTCTCAACGTAATAATCAAACAAGTTGTTCATGTATTTTTTCACTTCTGAACATAGCTCGTCCCCAACTTCTTTTCCAAACATATCCACAATTGCAAATGGAACATAATCAAGCTTGTTACTGGGATCCAACACGGATGAAATAAAGATCATCTTGTTCATTTTATGTGATTCACCCCAATACTTTTTGAACTTTTCCTTCATACTTTTTGCCATTTCTTTCAAATTACGATCTTCATTTTCCATCATCTCTTTCAAAATAAGATTAAGCTCAACAATTTCAACAAAGTGTGCATTGCTAGTGACATAATTAGAACCAGAGACCTTCAAAATGAGTACATAAAAAGTTTCAAGAAATTTCACCATTGACCTCACATTTTTCCAGTCAACACTTGTAAGAATATCTGCACTAGTTCCATCTTTTGCACTAGTTCCATCTTCACCTTCAGAAGAATCAGAACCAAAGGTACGAAAATGATTCAAGTATCCAATATCATAAAAACTATATCTTTCAAATGCAAGCTCAAAATGTTGTGCTACATCAAGCATCGAATATGTAGAGTTCCACCTAGTAGGAACATCTAAACATAATGATTTCTTACAAGTTATCAATTGAGATTCACAACATTCTTTGAACTTTCGAATTCTTGCGGGAGATTGTTTAATGTATTTCACATCTTGTCTCACTAGCTTGACAGACTTACCAATTTCCTTCAACCCATCTTGCACAATAAGATTAAGGATATGTGCCATACACCTCACATGAAGATGGTCACCATCCATAATGTTAGTTCCCCAATTACTCAATTGTTTAGACATTTCTTTCATAGTAACATCATTAGAACTAGCATTATCAACTGTAATAGTAAACACATTATCCAAACCCCATTCAAGCAAACAATTAGTAATGCAAGCTGCCATATCCCCGCCCTTATGACTAGAAATAGGACAAAAATTTATTATTCTTTTATGCAAAGTCCAATTTCTATCTATAAAGTGGGTTGTCAGACACATGTAGTTGATTTTTTGTATAGAGGTCCAAGTATCTGTCGTAAGACAAATTCTTGGACGTGTTTCTTTGAAAACCTTCTTCAAAATTTGTCTTTCTTCAAGGTATAGTTCATAACAATATCTCGTCACGGTTCTACGAGAAGGATTATGAAATTGTGGCACTGTAACTCTCATGAAGTTTTTAAAACCCTCTTTCTCAACAAAACTAAACAGTAGCTTGTCAACAATTATCATTTTGGCTAAAGCTCTCCTACTTTGTGCTTGGTCAAATTTTCAAGTGTTAATCACCCCTTCCTTTGCTCCTATTGAAAATGGTAGAAAATTAATTAGATTTTGACCTTTATCTATGGTGTCACGGAGAAAGTTAGGACATGTTCTCATATGAGTATTCTTTGACGACGTACCATTACTTGATGTTGAAACTGCATAAGGTTTTGCACAATACTTGCATTTGGCTTTCTTAGCTCCACTTTCATCAGTGAACTTGTCAAAATGCTTCCAACAAGTAGCTATAGGTTCCATGAGTTTTCTTTTCTTTGAAGTATCAACATCAACTTCAACCTCATTGGGAGATGAGGTGTTAGGTATGCTCTCATTTGAAGCTTCACTTTCACTTACCCTACTTCTAATTTGTGTCATCTGTAAAAAATTGAAACAAACAAGAAGAACAACAATCAGAATTCAGAAAGACACAGACACACAATACATTACAGTTCACAAATCACACAAATTATCACATAGTTGCATTCAATGATTAAAAAAACAATAGAGGATTCACAATTTACAGCAATAGAATTCACAAATCATACATGTACCAACACATCCTAATTCCTATGTCTAAAAACGTCCTGTTTATTTTAACTAATTTTGCTAACTGACTCACTGATCAGTCCCCAACTAACACACACTTAAACAAAATAGACAGAAGCAGAACTTTCATGGTAGAGGATCAGAAATACTTCCATGATCAGTCCTAACTCATCTCGTATTTGAAATTGAATATAACATATATAAAGATTTCTAGATGAAGTTAAGACTTAAGACGAGATATAGAAACATATCCAGTGAGCACTTACCTTCGATTTCGAGTCGCGAGCAGTGCACTGAGCAGTAGCGGTCTGCACCTACGACTTGCGATCACCCGAGCAGTCAGTGAGGAGCCAGGAGCAACAAATGACGAGCTGAGACTGAGAGATAAGGGATGATAGTTGAGAGGCAAGCTGGGAACCTGTAACGTAAGTCGTAACTGAGACGAGAGTTGAGAGATGAGAGTTAACTGTTGAGAGACGAAAGTTGAGAGATGAGAGACTGATATACAGTGAGTTTAAGGTATTTCTAATACATTTCACTTACAAGTTGTGTGTGTCTAGGGCCTTTTTATAGTGGTGTTTATGTAGTTTTATCATATTTTGTAGGAAAGATGTTCAGGCGCGGAAGTAAAGAGACGGCTGAAAGAAATGCAGAAAAGGGCATCTATGGAGGTGATCTACGAAATGTAGGTCCATTGATGCTCCGTAGGTGATGGTCGTAGATCAGTAGGCAAGGCATGGAAGGCAAATCAGGAAAATCTGACCAAGTGTGGAACCATGATGGTCATTGATGGTCCGTAGATTGATCTACGGACCATACTGTTGATCCGTAGATTGATACTGCGAGGGTTCTAGTACCTGATTTTTGAAGAGTCTAAGTGTGGAGCTACGGAGGGGGATTGACGGACCGTAGACCGATCTACAGTCCATACTGTAGTTCCGTCGTTTGCTTCAGAGAAGCTGATTTTTGGAAGCTAAAATATTTTCCAAGTCCTGACTGACGAAAAGGACTCACGGACCATAGATCCATTGACGGTCCGTGAGTCAGTCTCGTGGAATGAATACGCGTGCCTGAACAAACTTTCCTTAATTTGTTTCCTTTTTAACTTAGGACTTCTTTTCTATAAATAGGGTATGTAAATCTCGTTTTTAGGGGTTAGACTTTATTATTTTGGTTTTACTTTGTGACTTGGGAGATTAATTTTTGCAACCCCAGCAATTCTTGATTTCCTAAGTTCGTTTTGAGATTTGGTTTTGCAATTCAAGTTGAATTTCTGGGTTTATTATTCTCAATTACGTAAGTTCATAATTCTTTCATCCAAAACTATGAATTGTGTTCATATGATTATGGGTAACTAAACTCCACAACTAGGGTTGTGGGAACCATGAGCGATTAACAAAGTATGAATGGTAAATAAACAATTCTTGAATAGTGTTTTGCATGCATTGATAGTTCTTTCGTTTAAAAGTCTTTTTAACGAGTGCACGCATTAGAACTCTCTTTGTTGCTACTTGCCGGACCAATGAGGTAATCAACAAGAAAAGAATTATCAACATAGATTTAGTGTTATACTATCTAATAGGCTAGTGTCGATTGGTGCGAAGTAATAACTAAGCCAAACATCGATTATGATGTCTAATATGAGGTAAATGTAAGGGTTAGTAAATTATACACACGTAATCGGACCAAGGTGCGGGGTGAAATTCTCTAGATGTCAGACCAAGGATTTAGAGATACATAACTTACCACTTTGCATGTGATATACTAGAAAAGGATTGCTATTACTAGGATTACTGCGTTATGAGCTTGTGGGAAACACGTATACCTTAGTTAATTCTCTCATCTTGATAACATCCAAAATTGCCTTTTGTTTACTTACTAAATTCTTACACTTTGTTTCACAAATCCCCCCCCCCCCTTTAATTACTTGTTTTTGGAAGTAATTTGACTAAACGAATATAATTGCTGGTTAAAGTTAAGTCTAAACCATTTTCCTTGTGGGATCGACCCCAACTTACAAGTTGGGTTCTTTACTTGATAACGATCGCTTATGCTTCTTTATGAAAGTATAATTTGAGTTTATCAAATTTTGGCGCCGCTGCTGGGGAAATTGGCTTTTAGATTAATTTTGACTACATTATTGAACTTCAGTCAAATATTTCCTAATTTTACTTTTTGTTTTTGTTTTTGTCTCTCTCGGGTTCTGACTCTAGTGTATGCCACGTACACGGAGTCAAGGTCAACCACTTACTCCTTGCGATCCAGAGTTGAACCGAACTTTGTGAAGAATGAATAATCAAGGAGTTCTAGCTAATCCTATCATAGTCAATCTTGGTGATGCAATTGAATTGCAACATCCGAGGGTAACTAGTGGTGAAAATCAGGTTCCTGCTGAAAATCGATTGGGAGATGCATTGAGGGTGCAAGATCCACCAGGCCCATGACAACATGATAACTATAGGGGCAACGTCAATATAGCAGACTTTGATGGACCTCTTGTCCTACCCCCTCTACCTCCAGGGCACACATTTGTGGTGACTAGTAGCTTGATGCAGATGCTTACAATAAGGGGCTTATTCTCAGGGTTGCCATCGGAGGATCCACATGCTCACATAGCCAAGCTAAGGGCAGTTTGCAAAAGTTGTATAGGTAGACTAGACTTGGATATGGATGTCATCGAATTACGAGTGTTCCATCTATCACTGACAGGCGATGCTGCAGTATGGTTCACTGAGCTTCCTTATAACTCAATCTATACATGGGATCAATGACGGATGTGTTCTTAGCAAGGTATTTCCAGTGTCCAAGAAGTTGAATCACAAAGATAGGGTCAACAATTTTGTGGCATTACCTGGAGAGTCTGTGAGTAGCTCTTGGGACATATTCATTGCGTTCGTAAGAGGTTTTCCAAATCACCATATTAATGATGAGTTGCTGAAGGAATATTTCTATCGAGATCAGGATGACAACAATAAAACAGTGCTTGATACTATTGCTGGAGGTTCATATGGTGAATGCACATATGCAAAGATTGCTGAAAAATTGAAGAAGATCTCTCGCAACAATAAAGCATGGAGCACTAGGAGGTCAGATACTGGGAGAAATGCATTTTCCGTTCAGAATACAAACACCCAATCTGCGGATGAGATTCGTGAAGAGATGGCTCAGATGAGGACCGAGTTGGGGTTGGTATTGAAGCATGTGAGCGAAGGTGCAGAAAAGGTAAATGTTGTGAACTACTTGACTAGAACTCCACCACCAGTTGAAGAGTGTTACTATGAAGAGGGTGCTTATGCTGTGAATGATCAGACGGGGGGTTTCCGACCAAATGCCCAAGGATCCAACTCGGAAAATTGGCGCCAAGGTCAAGGGAACCAAGGTCGAAACAATGGAAATTACAACCGAAAGGGTCAATATGTCTGGGATGGGAATTTCAATCGCAACAACAACTATAACCGAAACAACTATGGTAACATAAATGATATAGTTGGACCTTATGTTCCCCCTCAAAATCGGGAATCTGACACTAGGTAAACTGGAGGTAATATGACGCATATTGAAGATATGATGCAGAAGATAATGAGAAGGTTTGATGCAACTGATGAAAATGTGAAGGAGATGAGAAACGACTTGTCTGGTATTGGTCAAAAGGTTGATGCCCATGCAGTGTCAATAAAGAATCTAGAGCAGCAGATGACTCAATTGTCTACTACAGTGAACCCACGTCAACCTGACACTCTTCCAAGCAACACCATCTAGAACCCAAAGAACAACAGTCATTTTATGGCAGTTACTATTCGAGAGGGTAAGCAAACCATTGATCCACCTATGCCATCTGTGGTGGATGCTGAGATTAGAAAAGAAAATGACGTGGTAGAGGATAGAGAAGGGTCTGAAATGTAACAGAAAAGAAGTGGAGATATTTGAGAAAGTGATCCCCATACCTAGACCTCCACCACCTTTTCCACAGAGGTTAGTGAAGAAGACAGAAAATGGTAAATATCGCAGGTTTATTACTATGTTGAAGCAGCTTTCCATCAACGTTCCGTTGATAGAAGCTTTAGAGCAAATGCCTGGGTATGCAAAGTTCATGAAGGATATGGTGACAAAAAAAAGGTATGTCAGTTTTGAAGATGATGATAGATTGCAACATTATAGTGCTATTGCTACAAGGTCTCTGGTGAAAAAGAATGAGGATCCGGGTGCTTTCACGATTCCATGTACTATCGGGTTGTTACACTTTGCTAAGGCATTATGTGATCTTGGTGCTAGCATCAACCTCATGCCATTGTCTATTTACAAGAAGTTGGGTTTAGGGGACCCAAAACCTACTACAATGCAGTTACTTATGGCCGATCGAACTGTGAAGAGGCCCATTAGTCTACTCCATGATGTGCTAGTGAAAGTAGAGTCTTTCATCATTCCGACAGATTTTGTGATTCTTAATTGTGAGGTTGATTTTGAGGTTCCCATCATCCTTGAGAGGCCATTCCTTGCCACAGGGCGTGCGTTGGTTGATATAGAGAAGGGGCAGATGAAGTTCAGACTGAACAATGAAGAAACAACTTTCAATATTTGTAGATCAATGAAGCAAAGTGGTGAGGTCCAAACAATATATGCTATTACTTACAAAGTTGAGAGTGGAACAGAAGTGCAAATTGAAGAGCGACTAGGTGTTGAGGCATTAGCAGTAGTTATGATGAATTTCGGGAGTGATGGTATTGAAGAGTACGATGAGATGGTAGACGCACTAGATAGATGCGAATATCGGTCAAAACCAAAGAAGTATGAGCTAGACATGAAGAACCGTGAGTCTCCACCCGCGAGACCATCTATTATGGTGGCACCGAAATTGGAGCTTAAGGCTCTACCATCGCATTTGAGGTATGTATTCTTGGGTAGAGATAATACTTTGTCGGTCATCATTGCAGCAGATTTAAATGCAAGACAATTAGAGTGCTTAGTGACTGTGTTAAAGAGGTTCAAATGAGCTATTGGGTGGACTATTGCGGATATTATTGGGATTCCTCCCTGTATTTGTTCTCACAAAATCCAACTCATGCCAGATCACAAGCTTAGTATCGAGCACCAGAGAAGACTAAATCCACCTATGCAAGAGGAAGTTAAAAAGGAGATCATCAAGTGGTTGGATGCCGGAGTTATTTATCCCATTGCAAATAGCAGTTGGGTGTGTCATGTTCAATGTGTGCCCAAGAAAGGTGGGATTACTGTGGTTCCTAATGAGAGAAATGAGCTTGTTTCGATACGGCCCGTGACTGGATGGAGAGTTTGCATGGATTACCGGAAGTTAAATGCTTGGACAGAAAAAGACCATTTCCCTATGCCATTCATGGATCAGATGTTGGATAGACTTGCCGGTAAGGGTTGGTATTGTTTTCTTGATGGTTATTCGGGCTACAATCAGATTTCTATAGCTTTAGAGGATCAAGAGAAGACCACATTCACTTGCCCTTTTGGGACTTTCTCCTTCAAACGGATGCCATTTGGTTTGTGTAATGCTCCAGCGACATTCCAGCGGTGTATGATGTCAATATTCTCTGATATGGTGGAGGACACTATTGAAGTGTTCATGGATGATTTATCTGTGGTAGGTGACTCTTTTGATCGTTGTCTAGATCATTGGTCGAGGTGCTAAAAAGGTGTGAAGATTGCAATCTGGTGCTAAATTGGGAGAAGTGTCACTTTATGGTGAAAGAAGGAATTGTTTTGGGTCATCGAATTTCTGAGAAAGGTATCGAGGTTGATCGAGCAAAAGTAGAGGTAATAGAAAAGCTTCCACCACCTATCTCTGTAAAAGGTGTTAGAAGTTTTCTTGGGCATCCATGTTTCTATAGGAGGTTCATCAAGGACTTCTCTAAAATTGCGCATCCGTTGTGCAAACTTCTCGAAAAGGAGGCTAAGTTTGATTTTGATGATGCTTGTCTGAGAGCATTTGGAGAATTGAAGGAGAACTTGATTACTGCACCTATCATTATCTCACCAGATTGGGGACAACCGTTTGAGGTAATGTGTAATGCAAGTGGAGTGGCGCTTGGTCTGGTATTTGGACAGAGGCGAGAGAAAATACTCCATCCTATTTACTATGCTAGCTAAGCTCTAAATGTGGCCCAGAAGAATTATACTGTGACTGAATAAGAGTTCTTGCGGTGGTTTTCGCATTCAAAAAATTTTGATCCTACTTGCTTGGTACTAAGGTCATAGTGTATACTGACCATTCTGCATTGAGGTATCTGATGGCGAAGAAGGATGCAAAACCAAGGTTGATTAGATGGGTATTGTTGCTGCAAGAATTTGATTTTGTGGTAAAAGATAGAAAGGGGACCGAAAATCAAGTTGCCGATCACTTGTCCAGATTAGAGGAAGAAGCTATGCTAAAGCTTGATGATGGGGCTGAAATTAATGATACTTTTCCAGATGAACAGGTTTTGGCTGCTTCTCATGATCTGATTCTTTGGTTTGAAGACTTTGCTAATTATTTGGCAAGCGATTTGGTGCCTCCGGATTTGTCTTTTCACTAAGGGAAGAAGTTTATGCATGATGTGAAGAAATTTTTTTGGGATGACCCTTACTGGTATCGTAGTTGTGCTGATGGGATTATTCGTCGTTGTGTGCCCAGGTTGAGATGTTGAGTGTACTTGAAGCATGCCATTCGTCGCTTGTGGATGGGCATTATAGTGGTATTCGGACTGCATATAAGATTTTGCAGTGTGGGTACTACTGGCCTACCATCCACCAAGATGCTCATGATTTGGCCAAGTCGTGTGATAGTTGCCAAAGAGAAGGAGGGATTTCAAAGAGGCAAGAGTTTCCTATGAATCCCATATTGGTAATAGAGTTGTTTGATGTATGGGACATTGATTTTATAGGTCCATTTGTTAGTTCACATGGGATGAAGTATATTCTTGTTGCGGTTGATTATATATCAAAGTGGGTGGAAGCAGTTGCGCTCCCCAACAATGAAGGTAAAAGTGTCACCGCATTCTTGAAAAAGAATATTTTCTCCAGATTTGGTACACCAAGGGCAATCATCAGTGATGGAGATTCCCACTTTTGTAATAAATTGTTTAAGTTGAACTTTCTCCATAGCCTCATGTACCAATTCAGGACCTATCAAAGCAACCTCACCAACTTCAAACCAACCTATAGGAGATTTACACCTCCTACCATAAAGAGCCTCAAATGGAGCCATACCAATACTTGAATGATAGCTATTATTATAAGAAAACTCAATCAAAAACAAATGATTATCCTAATTACCCTTGAAGTCAATCACACAAGCTCTTAACATATCTTCCAAAGTTTGGATAGTACACTCCGCTTGCCAATCGGTTTGAGGATGAAAAATTGTACTAAGCTTAACACGAGTACCAAGCCATTTTTGGAAAGATTTCCAACACTAAGAAGTGAACTGGGTACCACTATCAGAGATAATGGATAGGGGCACTCCATGCAACCTAACCATTTCCCTCGACTACAACTTAGCATAATTCTCCGCCGAATAAGGAACTTTCACGGAAATGAAATAATGGATAGGGGCACTCCATATTCAGATCTTACTACTTCAAAGTTGGAATCCTAATATCTTGGGGCAATAATCCTGACTTTTGATGCTCAACTTTTACTTGTTGACAATTAGGACATGATACGTCCATATTACACTTCCCTAAAAAAATATAAACGGTCGTTGTTAAATAAAGAACCTAATTGAGGTTACGATCGATCCCATGAGGAATATGGTCTAGAGTTAGGCTAATTTATGGTAAATTGTACATTTAGTCAGATTACTTCCATAAAAAAGGGAGATTTATAAACACAGTAATTGTTGATTGATTTGTAGTAATCAAGTAACAAGTAAGCAAAAATCGCAGTTCGTAATATCATTATGAGATGAAACTAGGGCATATGTGTTCCCCACAAGTTCTTAACACAATAATCCTAATAGTGATTAAAATGCAAAATCGGTAAGCTAGGTATGTCCTAATTGATTAGTCTTCCAATTAGGGAATTTCACCATGCAACTTGGACTGTCTATGGGTGCATGCTTTACTAACCCTTATCCTTAACCTCACGTTAGCCCTTACGTATTTGGGTCAGGCTATCAGATAGCGGATTATCATGATAAATCTTGGTTGTTTAACTTCTTTCTCATTCATTACTTCCTTGGTCAGACAAGTAGAAATGAGGCGAGTTCTAACATTGTGCACCATTAAAAAACATTGAAAACGAAGATATTAACAATACATGCATATACACTATTCCAGAATTACATAATTATTATTTTTACGTTGTTAATTACTCATGGTTCCCAAAATTGTAGTTGTGATTTAGTTATTCATACTTGAGAATTCACATGCTTGAGAATTCACAGTTCATATTAGGGTTAATTTTAACACCTTGGTTTTAGAAAGAGCTATTTTAGAAAGAACTAAATTAGAAATAGCCAATTTGAGATTAGAGCAAGTTATTCTTAATTTGTGAGTTTTGGGTCAACTTCAAATGACCATAACTTTCAGTAAAGGATGAATTAGGTGGTCCATAAGGTATCAAATGAAAGATCTTTGAGTCCTGTTTCTAATGCCGTCAAGTTTGCTAAATTTTGAGTTCAGATGACGGAGATATGCCTGTTTGAGTGCAGCCTGTCAAGTTAAGACAATTAATCCATTTTAAGGAGGGGTATTTTGGTCTTTTTCTTACCCCCACGAGCCTAGATCATTTTGTTAATCTTTTAGGGATATAAACTAATTGGAATCGGGTTTAGTCATTCCTAAACATGCTTAGGGTTTTTGAGAGGAGTTCAAGAGTTCAGGAGGATAAGAGAAAAACGTTCAAGATTCTTGCGGGCTTTGAGGATTTTCGCCAGGAATTTGATTCTTTCAAGGTATGTAAGTTTTCATAGTGATAGGTTAGTTCACCCTCATTCTAATCATGAGTTTCCTTATGTAACACCCTAAAAAAATTTCTTTTCGAATCTGAATCATTTGTCTTAAGTATATGAGCTTGAACAGGGTGATGTACTACTTGATCATGTGTTTTTAGGTTCTTTACCAAGTGTAGAAAAGATATCAAATGTGATTTAGGGTCATAAGGGACCTCTAACACTAAGTCAAGTTCAAAGTTTTTCTTCTGACTAAGTTTTTGCATTAGTTTATGCAAGGGTCAACTTTAAATGACTATATCTCTTATAATATGAAAAGTTATATGGCACATAACCTATTGAATTAAAGATCTATGAGTCTTATTTCCAATGCCACCAAGTTTGCATCAATTGGAGTTTTGGAGAAAGAAGTAATGCCTATTTTACTGGACACTATCTTGCCACTCGTCGGCCGCGCGGCTGAGGCATTTTCTGTGCAGGCGCGCTGCGAGGCAACAACTATTGCCTTCCTGTGCGGTTGGCTGCGTGCCTGGGCCTTTTTAACGTGGGTGCGCGGACGTCAGGGTCTTTGAAAAACCCCACAATACGTAGTTCACCTCATTAGTTCATAAATTTACCCTAGAAAGAGAAGTTTTCAGGAAACTAACTTCCTCCATGGTTCATCCATCATCCAAGGTAAGATTTACCATAGAACTTCATAATTCCTTCATATTAACATGAATTAATATCGTATACTCATGAAATTCATAGACTTACAAGAAAGCTCCTTAAGAACTCATCTCTAAGGTTCAAGAAACAAATTCTTGCCATCTTTTCATCCAAAGATCTTACCTTTCTCAAGAATTTGGAGCGTATAAGGTATGGAAGGCTATTCATAGTGATGGACTGAGTTCGTCCTCATGCCTTACATCTCAATTCAGTCGGCAAAAGATTAATCTATGGTTATACCCGCAGTTTTATGAAATTCTTGATATGAGTTAAGTTATTGATTCTGAGTTCTAAATTCTTGATTATGAGTTGCACTATATTATGCATAATTATTGGGTTGTTGCTCATGCTTTTATTTAACATGAACCCTAGATGATGATATTTTGTTGAAAGCCATTGTGCATTTATTTCCATGTATTGATTTTGGGATTTTAAAGCGAGTTCAAGAGTATTTTAAAGAATCTTTTGAGAAGAGTTTAAGGGATCACAAATGGTTGCAAAGGTACTATTTTCACATTGAGAAAAGAACTACAATTTATGATTAGTATGACATTCGAGTATGCCATCAATCTTTAAGCAGTATGACATCTAGATATGCCACCACTGTTTATGCAGTATGACTTTTCGAGTCATCAATGATAAGATCAGAATATGATTTCAGATATAGTTTTCATGATTACAACCTAAATACAAGTTATTTCAAGAGTTTTAAGGGAACTTATATAGTTCTGAATATACCATTTTTTTCATTCAATAATGGGAGCACTATTTTCATAAAAGTATAAAGAATTTTCATAATATTTCAAACAGATTCAGTACAACTTTAGTTACCTCTTAAAGAGGCCTTTTTGAGAAATTATCTCAACTCAAAGTGTACTTTTACATGAGCATTCTGTTATATTTTGGGAGTAGTATTGAATACCGATTTGGGGTAAGAGTTCATACTCAAAATTCATAACCTACGTCGTCAACGTAGATAGGATCGTACTGCAAGACGAGTGACTCCTCACCTGCCTCAAGAAGGTTTTTTAGTGGATCCAACAATTCAGTTGCATCTTATACTCCGGCAAGGTATATGGCGTCTCTGGCAATGTGGGTAAGACGTTGTATCATCGCAAGGCTCATAATGATGGTTGTAGGTTAGAAAAATTCCCCAATAAAGTAAAGTAAAGTATATTTTTATATATACATTTCAGTTTAGTATTTACTACTATTGCATTCCTACAATAAGAGCTTACATGATTTATACTATATTTCAGTAGAGCTATTTGCAGTCTTTCAATTTAGTTATTTGTGTTATTCAACACCTATTACATACTCGTACATTCAATGTACTGATGTCATTCGACCTGCATCATTTCATGGTGCAGATTCAGGTACTTAGGATCATCAACAGAAGACCCGTTAACATCACATCATCCGCTTATCATCTTTTGGTGAGCCTCCTTGCTTTCAAAGGACACTAGTTTTATGATTTGCTTGTAGTAACGTTTTGAGGTGTTGTGTGTCTTTTTTCGATACCTATCTTTATACAGTAGAGGCTTCATAGGTAGAAAGTCTTGCAGTATTCAATTTGATATACTTTATATAAAACTTTATTTTTAATACTCAGTATTTTCATATTAAATTTAAAGAATTGATTAGCCGTTTTTAAATAATTCTTCAGTTTTGATGCTTGTAGTCAACCAGGACGAGGGTTCCCTTGGGGACCAAAAATGATTCTCAAGTATTGGCCATGTCCAGGGTGTAGGCTCGGGATGTGACTCCTTATTGAATTCGTCCATGAGATTTTGTGTATTGAGTTCTTGATGAGTTTTCTTGAGGTTTTGTTCTTCACTCGTTATTAATGAAGTTTGATGCGTTCTTGAGGTGAGGGTTTTGAGTTTGGAGGTTGTTCTTGAGGAAAATTGAGTAGATTTTTGTTTACTTGTGTTGGGTTTACGAATCTAAGGATTTTGGGAAGAAATCAATCGGTTCTAGGTGGATTAGGACCAAAAATTGAAGAGGAAAATTTTATGGGGTTTTCCAAGTAGGGCCTTAGGCGACGCACCACTGATTCGCCAGGGGGATGGTGTCCCATGCCTGCGGTGCTCCAGAAATGGTGTTCTGAAGTTTAGGGGCCGGTGCCCCGCGCTAGGAATGCGTCAGGGTCTCTTTTTCCCTTCCCTTTTTCGTCGTTCATCCCGTTTGAGTTCTTTTAAAACGTATCTTCACTCCCTTCCTGATTATAACTCTCCAAACTACATCTATTCATTGATAAATCCTATATATCCTAATCATAATTCTTGAATTCACGTTTCAAATTCAAGATAAAGTAAAGAATAAAAGTTTGAGGGAGTCTTTTGAGTCGTTTTGAGAAGTCTTTTACAATCTTTTAAAACTTGTTTTAAGACTTGAGTATGAGGGTGAAGAGAGTTGAGTTCATGTTTTCAAAATGAATATAAGGGAACTAAGTATTCCCAAATGTTTTGCATTTAAAACGAGAGGAAACCTTGATTTCCAAATGAGTTCATGAAGAGTTTTTGAGCATTATCTCTTTTAAGAGAATCTTTTGAGTAATAATCTCAAGTTTGAGGATGAGGAATGTTTTTAAACATATGCGCACGAGTTATATATTATTGGGAGTAGTATTGAGCATCGATATGGGGATGAGTTCAGACAACTCAAAATCCTCATAAACCATGTATACCAACATGGGTAAATGATCATACTTTTTAGATGATTGCTTATTGCTTTTAAGAATAGCTTAGTGGATCCACTTAGTTGAGGATGTCTTATACTCCAGAAAGGTATAGGATAGTTCTGGCAGCGTGGGCGAGACGTTGTAACATCACATAACTCATAGTGATGGTTGTCGATTAGAGAATCTCCCAATTTAGAGTAAAGAGTTTATTATTATATTTTAATATACATTGAGTTATTATATATTATTTTAAATGCTTTTCATATATTGCATCTTTATTTTTGCCTTCCTATAGAGTTGAGTTGAGTTGAGTGAGTTGAGACAACGTAAGTATGTTTCCTTTTTATCCGTTCAAGCTTATGTTTATGTTTCAGGGTTCCCCTTTCATGCTCGTACATTCAATGTAATGATGACATTTGGTCTACATCTTTTCATGATGCAGATACAGGTATTCAGGGTCATCAATAGGCGCATCGTTGATACCACCTGCAGTTTCAGATTTGCTTTGGTAAGCCTCCTTGCTTCCGGAGGATTCCATTTTTACTTTTAGTTTTGTTAGGATGTCGTGGGTCTTGTCTCGACTTCCATCGCAGTATTTTAGAGGCTTCATAGATAGTATTAGTTGAAGAGTTTTTTTTGTCATTTCCCATGTTGATGTTTTAAAGACTGTGAGTTGAACACTTATGTTCATTTGAGTATATTGAGTTAAAACTATTTCATTTATGATATTCTTCTAAGTTGAAGTTATGTGTTGAGTTTCTATTTTGTTGAGTAAGTCTTCCACTTAGTATTGATCCAAACCAAGGGTTCGCTTGGAGAATAACAATGGTTCTTGAGTGTCGGCCGCGTCTAGGGTGTAGGCCAGGTGCGTGACAAACTTTGTATCAGAGCCCAAAGTTCAAGAGTCCTGGTGTTTATGAAGCCGTGTGTAGAGTCCTGGTTATCAGTGTCAAGTGTGCAACAACTATAATTAGGAGGCTACAACATTTAGGAAATATCTTACTTCTTTCATACTCTCTGTGTGCGATAGAATTAAACTCTATAAAAGTTTATTTCTAATTCATGCTTGCGCGTACCTTTCAGATCATGCCTCCACGAAGAGTTGTTCGAGGTTGTCCTGTTAGGAGGAATGTTGATCCCCAGGATCAAGGGGTCCCCAATGCACCAGAAATGCAACTTCAATGAGAAGTCACAAATATTGAGTTCCGGGATGCTATCCGGATGTTGAGTCAAGTGGTGACCAACCAACATGGTCAACAAAGAGTGATTCGTCAAGATGTGGCTGATACATCAGGATCTGTGAGTTCTTGAGGATGAATCCTCCATAATTTACAAGGTTAAATGTCACTGAGGATCTAGAAAACTTTGTGGAGGAGCTGTAGAAAGTGTTTGAGGTTATGCATGCTGCTGCTATTGATCAAGTGGAGTTGGTTGCATACCTGCTCAAGGGTGTTGCGAGGATCTAGTCCGACCAATGGAAAAAGAGCAGGGCTTAAAAGGGCATCAATTGTAAGTTGGGCTGTGTTTGAAAGTACATTCATGAGGCATTTCTTTCCCCGTAAGCTGAGAGAGGCCAAGGTAAGAGAATTTATCACTCTTAAGCAGGAGTCCATGGGTGTGCATGAGTACTGCCTAAAGTTCGCTCCACGGTCCCGTTATGCTCCGGAGATGGTTGCTGATATAAAGAGCAGGATGAGTCTATTTGTGTCTGGGTTATCTTCCCTGTCAAGCAAAAAGGGTAAGGATGCCTTGTTGATAAGGGACATGGACATAACGAGGCCTATGATCCATGCGTATCAAGTTGAGAAAGACAAGTTGAGAGATAGGGAGGAGTTCCGCAGCAAGAAGGCTAAGACCACGGGTAATGAGTCTGGACAACAGAAGACTGGAAATGCAACCAGTCATCTTCTCAACAAAAGCCAACAGGACCTGCACCATCATCCCCTAGGCACTTGCACCAAAGAATAGAGGTGAGTTAAGGAATCAAAATTTGCAGAACTTCAGAGCTCTACCTGCTCAATCTCAAGGTAGTGTGGCACAAAGGACCAACTGGACTCCTACATGTGCTAAGTATGGTAGAAACCACCTAGGATCATGTTGTGATGGCTCTACGGGTTGTTTCAAGTGTGGTCAGACAGGTCACTTCATGAGAGAGTGCCCTAAGAATAGGCAAGGTAATGGTAATGGGGGCAATATAACCCAATCTTCTTCAGCGGCTTCGGCAAACAGAGATGCACCTAGAAGAGCTACTTTAGGGATAGACGGAAGAGAAAACAATCTATATGCTATCACCAGTCGCCAAGAGCAAGAGAATTCACCTGATTTTGTCACTAGTATGATCAAAGCCTTTATATATACATTGTTTGATCCAAGTGCGAGTCTATCTTTTGTGACTCTGTATATTGCTATAAGTTTTGATATCCTTCCCGAGCGACTTCTTGAGCTCTTCAGTGTTTCCACACTAATTGGTGAGTCTATTCTAGCTGAGAGAGTTTATCGTGATTGTACTATCTTTGTCAATCACAACGACACCAGGGCTGACTTAGTCAAATTAGACATGGTGGACTTTGATGTTATTCTAGGTATGAACTGGCTTCATACCTGTTATGCATCAGTTGGTTGTAGAACTCGAGTAGTTAAGTTCCAATTTCCTAATGATCCAGTTATAGAGTGGAGGAGTAGTTCATCAGTGCCTAATGGTCGTTTCATTTTGTACCTAAATGCTAGAAAGTTAGTTTCTAAGGGGTGCATCTATCACTTAGTCTGAGTTAATGACTCTAGTGTTGATACACCGCCTATTCAATCAGTTCCAGTTGTGAGCGAGTTCCCAGAGGTCTTTCCAGATGATCTTCCCAGAGTCCCTCCTGAGAGAGAAATAAACTTCGGTATAGATATTCTTACTAACACTTGACCTATCTCTATTCCGCCATATAGAATTGCTCCCACTGAGTTGAAAGAGTCAAAAGAGCAGTTAAAAGACCTTATTGATAAAGGTTTAATTTGACTAAGTGTCTCACCTTGGGGCACTCTGGTCTTATTTGTGAGAAAGAAAGATGGTTCTCTTAGGATGTGTATTGACTACCGCCAATTGAACAAGGTAACTATAAAGAATAAGTATCCCCTTTCAAGAATTGATGATCTATTTGGTCAACTTCAGGCTGCCACTTGCGTTCATGTATCTTATGAACCGAGTGTTCAAACTGTATCTTGACATGTTTGTTATTATCTTTATTGATGACATTCTAATCTATTCTAGGAATGAGGAGGATCATGCTAGTCATCTCAGAGTAGTTCTCCAAACCCTCAGAGATAGATATTATGCCAAATTTTCCTAAGTGTGAGTTTTTTCTTAAGTCAGTGGCATTCTTAGGCCACATTGTATCTGGAGAAGGGATTCAAGTTGACACTCAAAAGATTGAGGCAGTGCAGAACTGTCCCAGACCCATATCTCCTACTGATATTAGAAGTTTCTTGGGATTGGTTGGTTATTATAGGAGGTTTGTCAATGGGTTTTCATCTATTTCATCCCCTTTGACAAAGTTGACTTAGAAGACAACAAAGTTTCAATGGTCTGAAGCTTGTGGGAAAAGCTTTCAGGAATTGAAAACCCGGTTAACTACTGCCACATTGTTGTCTCTACTGAAGGGTACACAAGGTTTTGTTGTGTATTTTGATACGTCCAGAGTTGGACTTGGTTGTGTATTGATGTAGAATGGAAAAGTTATAGCTTATGCCTCCAAATAACTTAAGATTCACGAGAAGAATTACCCAACCATGACCTCGAGTTGGTTGTTGTAGTGTTTGCTTTAAAATTTGGCGTCACTATCTCAATGGTGTTCATGTAGATGTGTTCACCGATCACAAGAGTCTTCAGTATGTTTTCTATTAGAAAGAGCTTAACCTCAGACAACGAAGATGGTTGGATTTACTCAAGGATTATGGCATGAGTATTCTCTATCACCCGGGTAAGACTAATGTTGTTGCTGATGCTTTGAGCAGGTTATCTATGGGTAGTACTATCCATGTTGAGGAAGGCAAGAAATAGTTGGCCAAAGATGTGCATAGACTTGCATGATTGGGAGTTCGATTGTTGGATTCCAATGAAGGTGGAGTGGTGGTGATGAATGGGGTTGAATCATCACTAGTGTCTGAAGTGAAAGAGAAACATGAACAAGACCCTGTTTTTCTTGAATTGAAGGAAAATGTTCATAAGTAGAAAGTGGTGGTTTTTTATCAAAGGGAGATGGCGTGTTGAGGCATCAAGGCAGATTGTGTGTGCCAAAGGTGGATGAACTCCAAAAGAGGATCATTGAAGAACCTCATAGCTCCAGATATTTGATCCATCCTAGTTCCCCAAAAATGCACCGCGACTTGAGAAAAGTATATTGATGGAGTAGCATGAACAAATGTATTTCAAAGTTCATTGCTAAGTGCCCGAATTGCCAACAGGTCAAGGTAGAGCACCACAAGGCTCGGTGGTATGGCTCAGAACATAGATCTTCCAGAATGGAAGTGGGAGATGATCAATATGAATATAATTATTGGGTTTCCGCAGTCTCGTAGGCAGTATGATTCGATTTGGGTGATTGTAGATCGAATGACTAAATCAACCCATTTTTTGCCGGTAAAGACTACATTTTCGACAGAAGATTATGTCAGGTTATATATTCAAGAGATAGTCAAATTTCATGGACTTCTTGTGTCCATCATTTCAGATAGAGGTGCACAATTCACCGCTCAATTTTGGAAGTCTTTCCAGAAAGGTTTGGTTTCGAAGGTAAATTTGAGTATTGCTTTCCATCCTCAGACTGATGGTCAAGCAGAGTGTACGATTCAGACTTTAGAGGATATGTTGAGGGCTTGTGTGATCGATTTCAAAGGTAATTGGGACGATCACTTACCTCTCATAGAGTTTACTTACAACAATAGTTATCACTCTAGTATCGAGATGGCTCCTTATGAGGCTCTTTATGGGTGAAGATGTAGATCTCCTATTGGATGTTTGAAGTTGGTGAAGCTGGGTTGATAGGACCATACTTGGTTCATCAAGCTATGGAGAAAGTGAAGATCATTCAAGAAAGGCTGAAAATAGCGCAAAGTCGTCAGAAATCCTATGTAGATGTTAGGAGAAAAGACTTGGAGTTTGAGGTGGATGATTAGGTTTATTTGAAGGTTTCGCCCATGAAGGGTGTTATGAGGTTTGGCAAGAAGGGGAAGCTTAGTGCCCGGTATATTGGTCCTTACAGGATATCCAAGAAAATTGGCAATGTAACTTATGAGTTGGAGCTACCGTCAAAGTTAGCATCAGTTCATCTGGTATTCCACATTTCTATGTTGAAGAAGTGTATGGGTGACCTTTCACTTATTATACCAACTGAGAATATTGGTACTAAGGATAGTCTATCTGATGAGGAGATACCTGTTTAGATTCTTGATCGTCAGGTTCTCAAGTTGAGAACCAAAGAGGTTACATCAGTCAAGGTCTTATGGAGGAACAGTTTGTTGAGAAAGCTACTTGAGAGGCTGAAGAGGATATGAAGAGGAGATACCCACATCTCTTTCCTTCCGGAGAAATTCCAGACAAAAGTAATAACTTTTAGCAATTACTCCTTGCATTGATATGTTGAACTATGATTTATTTGCATGTTGGGTGTTTGAGTTGGGTGTTAGGTGTTTTCCCACCCCAGTTTATGCAAGAGTTGTCTCATTCGAGGACGAATGTTCCCAAGGGGAGACATTGTAACACCTCGTTCTTAGAAAGAGTTATTTTAGAAAGAACTAAATTAGAAATAGCCAATTTGAGATTAGTGCAAGTTATTCCTAAAGTGTGAGTTTTGGGTCAATTTCAAATGACCATGACTTTTAGTATAGGATGAATTAGGTGGCCCATAACGTATCAAATGAAAGATCTTTGAGTCCTCTTTCCAACGCCACTGAGTTTGCTAATTTTCGAGTTCGATGACAGATATATGCTCATTTGAGTGCAGCCTGTCTAGTTAATGTAATTCATCCATTTTAAGATGGGGTATTCTGGTCTTTTCCTTACCCCCACTAGCCTAGCTCATTTTGTTAATCTCTTAGGGGTCTAAACTAATTGGAATCAGTTTTAGTCATTCCTAAACACGCTTAGGGTTTTTTAGAGGAGCTCATGGAGAAAAAAGAAAAACGTTCAAGATTCTTGCGGGCTTTGAGGATTTTTGCCAATAATTAAATTCTTTTGAGGTATGTAAGTTTTCATAGTGATGGGTGAGTTCAACCTCACACCAATCATGAGTTTCCTTATTGAAATCGTGCATGAGATTCCGTGTATTGAGTTCTTGTTGAGTTTTCTTGAGGTTTTGTTCTTCATTCGTTATTAATGGGGTTTGATGAGTTCTTGAGGTGAGAATTTTGAGTTTGGGGGTTGTTCTTAACGAATAATTGAGTAGACTTTCATTTACTTGTGTTGGGTTTACGAATCTAAGGAATCTGGGAAGAAATCAATCTGTTCTAGGTGGATTAGGACGAGAAATCGAAAAGGAAAAATTCGTAGGGTTTTCTAGGCAGGGCCTAGGGTGACGTGCCACCTATGCGCCAGGAGGGCTGGCGCGCCGCCCTACAGTGCACCAAAAATGGTGTTCTAAATTTCAGGGACTGGCGGTCCCACGCCAAGGTCGCCTGCCCCCGTCCCTTTTTCCGTCGTTCGTCCCGTTTGAGTTCTTTTAAAACATATCTTTGCTCTCTTCCTGATTATAACTATCCAAATTCATCTAATCATTGAGAAATCCTATATATCCAATCATAATTCTTGAATTCACATTTTAAATTCAAGATAGAGTAAAGGTTCGAGGGAAACCTTTTCGTCATTTTGAGAAGTCTTTTACTATCTTTTAAAACTTATTTTAAGACTTGAGTACTTGAGTGTGAGGATGAAGAGAGTTGAGTTAATGTTTTGAAAATGAATATAAGGGAACTAAGTATTCCCAAGTGTAAATATTTTACATTTAAAACGAGAGGAAACCTTGATTTCCAAATGAGTTCATGAGGAGTTTTTGCGCATTATCTTTTTTAAGAGAATCTTTTAAGTAATAATCTCGGGTTTGAGGATGAGGAATGTTTTTAAACATATGAGCATGAGTTTATATTATTGGGAGTAATATTGTGCACCGATATGGGAATGAGTTCGGACAACTCAAAATCCTCATAAACTATGTATGCCAACATGGGTAAAGGGTCATACTTTTTATATGAATCCTTATTGATTTTAAGCACAACTTAGTGAATCTACTTAGTTGAGGATGTCTTATACTCGGGCAAGGTATATGACAGTTCTGCCAACGTGGGTGAGACGTTGTATCATCACATAGCTCATAATGATGCTTGTCGATTAAAGAATCTCCCAATTTAGAGTAAATAGTTTATTATTATATTTTCATATACATTGAGTTACTATCTACTGTTAATTTTTTTTTGATATATTGCATCTTTATTGTTTCCTTCCAATGGAGTTGAATTGAGCTGATTTGAGTTGATTGAGTTGAGACGACGTAAGTATGTTTCCATTTTATTCGTTCAAGCTTATGTTTATGTTTAAGAGTTCCCCTTACATGCTCGTACATTCAATGTACTGACACTATTTGGCTTGCATCTTTTCATGATGCAGATATATGTATTCATGGTCATCAACATGCACATCATTTATACCACTTGTAGTTCCAGATTTGCTTTTGTGAGCCTTCTTGCTTCCGTAGAATTCCAATTTTACTTCTAGTTTTGTTAGGATGTCGTGGTCTTGTCCCGACTTCCATCGTAGTATTATAGAGGCTTCATAGATAGTAGTAGTTGGAGTCTTTTTCTCATTTCCCATGTTGATGTTTTAAAGAATGTGAGTTGAACACCTATGTTCATTTGAGTATATTGAGTTAAACTATTTCATTTAACACAACTTTATTTTGGGTCAATACCGTCAATGGAGAGGAAATTGAGGAAAACCCTTCCACAAACTTACTATAATAACCATCCAAACCCACGAAACTTCGAATGTCCGAAGGGGATAGAGGTCTAGGCTACCTCTTAATCACATTCGTTTTCTTAGGATCTACCTCAATACTCTCACCGAAAATAATGTGAACAGGGAAAGCCAAAGATCTCAGCCAAAACTCGCATTTACTAAACTTTGCAAAGATTTGTTGGTCCTTGAGGACTTGCAACACAATCCTCAAATGATTGGTATGCTCATCCTCACTCCTTGAATAAATCAAGATATCATCGATGAATATAATCACAAACATATCAAGGTATTATCTAAACACACTATTCATTAAATCCATAAATGATGCTGGAGCATTTGTCAAGCCAAAGGACATAATCAAAAACTCACAATGACCATACTGAGTTTGAAAATCGTCTTCAGAATATCATTTCCCTTCACCATCAATTGGTGATAACCCGATCGGAGGTCAATCTTAGAGAAGTAACTTGCTCCCTGAAGTTGATCAAACTAATCATCTATCCTTGGAAGAGGATATTTGTTCTTAATGGTAACCTTGTTCGATCGTGGGTAGTCAATACATATACGGAGTGAACCATCTTTCTTGCAAACAAACAAAATGGGAGCACCCCATGGAGAGATACTCGGTCATATGAAACTCTTATTCAACAAATTTTTCAATTGTTAATTTAATTCCTTAAGTTCTATCGGAGCCATATCGTAAGGAGGAATAAAGATAGTTTGCGTATCTAGGAGTAGGTCAATACCAAAGTATATTTCCCTTTGGGAGGAACACCGGGTAGATCATCGAAAAACACTTCCAGAAACTCATTAACTGGGACCGACTCAAAAGTAGGGGTTTCGGGATCCATATCTCTCACCCTAACTAGATAGTAATGCAACCCTTAGAGATCATCTTTCTAGCTTTAAGACAAGAAACAAACTGACCTCTCGGCATAGAATTTCCCCATTTCCGCTTTAGTATAAGCTCATTAGGAAACTAAAACTTGACCACTCGGGTTGTACAATCGCATAATAAGAATGCAACCAATCCATGCCAAGGATAACGTCGAAATCTAATATATCAAGCTCTACTAGATCAACATGAGTGACTCTATGGGATAATGAGACATGACAATTTCTATGGACTCTTTTAGCCACAATAGATTCACCAATAGGAGTAGAGACAGAAAAAAGGTCTACTAACTCATTCGAAAGATTATCAAATCTCATAGCCACATATGGCGTCACAAAACACAGAGTAGCACCGAGATAAAGAAAAGCATAAACATCAAAATTAAATACTTTCAACATTTCGTTTAACCATATCGGGAGAACCCTCTTGCTCATGACGAATTTGAAGTGCATAAAAGTAGTTTTGCTTTGGAGCACTTGAACCTGAACCACTAGGCAGAGCTTGCCTACCTTCTCTTCCCTTAGCCGTAAGTGATGGAGAATTCCTTATCTTATGACCACTCTTACCACAACCAAATCAACCATCCGTATTGGCTAAGCATTTACCCTCATGCTTCCTTCCACATTTAGCACAAGTAGTCGTTGAAAATCCACCACCATTTCCTCCTTGAGGCTTAGGATTAGACACCTTATCTTTGTTGAACTTAGGAGCATTGGAGGAACCTTGACCGAAAAACCTTTGTCGGAACTTAGAACAACCATGTCCATCAAACCTTGAATATGAAAAGTCAGCATCACCGACCCTTGCCTTTTTTGTCTCCCTAGATCTTTCCTTAAGTTTCTCCTTTTCTATTTGTTGAGTGATCTTAGGTGTACTTATACGCCTAATAACTAATTTACCCCATATATCTAGCCAAGTTCGAGAGTAAATTTCTCTTTTGAATTGCATTTTTAGAGTCAATAAAGTGTGTTTCCTCGAACCAAGATGATTAGGTTTTTGTATGGTGATAAGCAAGCAAAGGATCTAAAAAAATGAAAGCATCCAAGATGTTGGAAAATAGAAGTCAAAGTTGCTAAGGAGAAATGGCCAAAAGGCTGAAAAAAATGCCCTGTAAGGAAGCACCTCTGCGTCGCAGAGCTGAAGCCAGAATGTGGAAACGAATTTCACATAATATTGGAATGCGCAATGGGAGCGCGTCGCAGAGTTGGCTCAAGCTATTCGAAATGTGCAGCAAGGGAACAGGTCCGCGTCGCAGACCTGGACTCCAGATTTGCATCACATATTTTATTTCAGACTATAAATAGTCCAGTTATATTATTTTATCACTGGTCAGTTTTTGAAAAATGGGAGAACACGATTTGGGCGATTTTGCTGACTATCTCTAAGGCTTTTCTTCTACTCTTTCATTTTGGTAAACACTTTTATGATCCTTAAACATTATTTGATGATGATTCATACTATGAGTAGCTAAATTCCCTTATTCTAGGGTTGTAGCTACGATTAATGACATAATAGTATTTACTTCTAGCATGAGATGGGTTTTCTTATGATTTATACTTGCATTCTTGTTTAACTATTTTAATGACTGATCAACATTAAAATAAATCCATTGTCTTATATTGAACTCGAAAGACGAATAGAGGGATAGACCAAACAATATGAGAAGCATGTTCATTCTAGGGTAAAACTTAGAGTGTTTCGTATATAGGATAGGATTATACCTAATACCTCGTTTGGTTAATGTACAGGATGATATCTTAATGCTCCGCGATTGGTTCATGCATATCCCCGCTCAACGATGTAGTTAGGTTGTCAATGTTGGTAGGCGATTAGAGGTCGGGAGACCATGATTGTAAATTCAACCTTGTGTATCAATAATGACGTTAATTTATCAAATTCTAGAATAAGTTATTATTATGTTTGAAATCGGTGTATACTACAACCCTGGAATACTTCCCAAATTGTGAAATCCCTTTTTGTAATTGAGTTAAGTGTTAGTAATTAATATTTGCAGTTGTTTAACTTAGTTAATATAAACAAATTCCTGAAATCATCTGTCACCGAGGTAAATTTATTTTAGTTACAATAAAGTTAGTATTTATTGATTTGAAGTCCCTTGGGTTCGATAATCCGGCTCGAAAGAGTCATTGTACTACTTTAGTGACCATGCACCATTAGACGAGAAATAATCATATCATTGATAAACATGGTGGTACAAAATTCCATGACTACCATCTCGGACACTTCCGAAACAAACTTACTCATTCTTGCCCTAGGATTGGCAACCATAGTACGAGCATACTTAGACAATTGTGTGAACTTCAAAGAATATTCCTTCACACTCATGTTTTCTTGATGAAGGTTGATGAATTCAATTACATATCCTCTCTCATCATCTAAAGAGGAAAGAACCTATTAAGAAAAGTGACCATAAACTTTACTCAATCAAGAGGGCCCGCATCAACCCCCTCTCTTTCTTTCATTGGTTGAACCATACTTGAGCAACACCCTTAAGTTGATAAGCGGCCAACTCCGCCTTTTCCACTGACATCACTCCCATGATCATCAACACCTTATACATTTCATCAATGAACTCTTCATCAGGATCCTCATCAACCTTAGAACCATGAAACTCCGGAGGATTCATTTTAGTGAAGTCTCTTACTCTAGATACCACCGTACCCACATTTGGGTTCACATGGACCACAACCTCCCTATTTTCTTGATCCGTCATGGCTTGATCCAACACTTGAAAAACAGCTCTAAACTTTGCATTAGTCACTTGTTCGGCCAAAGGGTCGGTCGGAACTTGAGGAGTTTCTCATCCCACATTCTCGTTCACATTACTCATAATGTATGCTCTTTGAGGGGCCATATCTTGAAAGGCATCGGATAAGGATTAGGAGAAAGACATATACAGTTACACTCTATCGCACGACTTTAGAGTAATGAAAGAAGTGGAGTTTCCTAATCATCGTATAGCTTCTTATTCATAAATGTGACACACTTCACACTCATGAACAAGACTCTACTCGATGTGGCTTAGAGACTTCCTATGACCTCTCTAAATCTTGTGCTCTGAATATCAAGTTTGTTACGACCCAAAGTACACCTTAGACGTGACATAACGTATAGGACCCTGAGAGGCCTTACACAAACCACTTAGCATACATCATACAAGATAATAGAATTTATGAGTTCAAGTAGTCTTTCAAATAAAAGAATTTGACAAAAATAGCGAAAGTCTAACATAAGTCTCAAAGCCATCTATTACATCAAAAGATTGATTGGGACGTAACACATAACATCACATAAAACATCCAAAATGAAAAGACATGAAAGCAAATAAGGAGTCTCGGTCCTCAGAACATGAGGACTCACCAATCTTCAAAGCTCAATATGGGATCACTAGCCACAAGTATTTGGAATAGAAGTGTATGACCCTACATTAGTGAAATAATGTTGCCAAGAGTATGTATTAGTACATGGAATGTATCAAGTATGATAGAAATGCAAAAGAGTTTTGAAATCATGCTAAAACGGACTTTACATGATATGTAATGACCAAGCTAAACCATAAGATAAAATGTTAGAAAACATGATTCGTAATCATGGTCAATGCAAACTAATATCTTTAAAACACACGTGAGATACTTCTAAAAGTAACTTTAGTTCATTATTGTGGGAAGTTTTCCATTAATCGACATAGACCATGTGATCTATAACAAGAAATCTGGTGTCTATCCCACACAAAAAAGATATGTCCTCACTTGCCAAGGTAATAACCATAAACTTCTAGCTTAAATGGATCCACTAGCTAGTGTCTATATAAGACAAACCTATGGTGGAACATAGTTATGGGATAAGGAGATTGCTACTAGAAACCCGACTCTACTACGGGAGATCTTTCATCTCGATATCCTCTTGATACTACGCATAAATCCACTAAATAGTCATTAATCTTAACTTGTCTTATCATTATGAGACATGGGTAATCGCCACTTGTCTTATAATCCATGGAAGGGCACATCAAGTAGCCAATTCAAGCTAGAGTTCATTAGAATAGCTCCTAGTTCTTGATTCAAAGTTTAGTTGAGATAACTTTTCAACCCTATGAATCCTTCGTGTGAGAAAATCCTTTCACAACAACAACAATAATGCTTCACTCTCAAAGCAATCTTAAATCATTTACATCAATTTCATAAAGAACATGTATATCTTCATAAATTCATCATTTATAGTTCAAAAGCCCCATCATATCATCATAGTCTAGATATTAAAGATTTCACATAGGTCCATGGGGATTCAACTTAAAACATGCAATTACTTCAATGCTTATCTGATCCCTTAGACCAAACTCTTAAGGCTTATACATAATGCTTACATTAGCCTATTCCACATTGATAGCTCAAATATACTATCTAGGCACACATGACGATCTCAGGTACACCTCTTAATGCTCTTGCTAATTTAATGACTTAGCAACACTTCACTGCTCTCATCTAAGAGTCATAATACCATACTTGTACCACTCACATTCATTACAAGCTAACACCTTAATTTTCCACCTTTTCTATGTCAAATCAACCTAATCAAATCCAAAACTAACATCATCACTCTTATGTTGCCATTTTTTTTATCGTGACACTCATCTCAAATTCAAGTTTAGTATCTATAGTACTAAACACATATATCAATATAATTGGTCACACACTATACTAACTTACGGCCACTAGATAAAACTAAGAAACACTCGTGCACTAAGACCTCATAAAAAGTAGTCACTCTTTATTTCCCAGTCTACCTATTGACATATTGCCGTCACATTTCCTTTCACAAATTAAGTACTATTTATCATTCACTATACATCATTGCCTAATTAGTTCTATAACCATCTGAATATCATGGGTTCTCCCTTCTAAATCATAAGCATATCTTAGACCTATCACCTCATGAATACTCTCATTTTCTATTCAACACATATATTTGGTCTTCACTAGTACATTGACACATCGACATAAACTCCCTTCTGGTTAATGTATACTTCCTGACTAGTAACTATTACTCTACCTTCTATCATGAAATTCACACAAAATTACTACTCATTATCCCACACATAAGGTAAAAAGTCATCATTAATGACTTGCTAGGTACACGGGTACAACTTACATACTCTACTCAATAACTATTCCCATCTCTTAAGTTACAACACTTTCAAATGCATACTTCAAACTTTGGGCACTTCTACTATCACTGACTCATAATATCGCAATTCAAACTATACTTCGGGTGATAATACTACCTAGGCACTCTAAAACATACTTCCCTCTTAAAGGGTATCATACGAAATGAGGTTTAGAGAAGAAAATTTGAGGGCACATCTTGATTTTAGCTCGAGTGCACGATTTATATGAAGATGGGTACGTTCTTTTAAATCAATACACTTAATGCACACTAACGAGCTTCTCTCCAGCCCTGTGCAATCTCTTTACTTTCTAAAGACTTTATCTGAGAGTAACTCATCGATAAGAATCTGGACTTTGTTATTTCAACCACCTTGAGTATGAGAGGTAGTGAAATGGATTTGAGAAACACCTGAGTATGAATAAGTTCATTATGACATAGTTCTATTGCACGATTTAGAGTATGAAAGAAAGGACAAATTTTCTTAAATGTTCATAGTCCCTCATTTGTAGAAGTGGGGGCCTTACAACCATAAATAAGATTCTACTAACATGTCTTTATAGACATCCTAGAACACTTGAACTCTGTCTCTGATACCAATTTTTTCACGCCCAGAGCTTACACCTAGATGCGACCGACACTCGAGAGCCAATTTTGGATCCCAAGCAAGCCTTCGGTTTGACTGACTACTTAGCGGAAGATTTCACTCAACCAAATTAAAAGTTTTAAAGAGAAACACATAACTCAATTGTCTCAAATACTCATTTAAGAAAAATATTATATTCGCAAAACACTATAAGAAATAATTTCTGAAAACAACTAAACTCTACCTATCAATGAAACTTCTAAGTTCAACATGGACATCGGGACAAGACTCTCGATGCCCCAAAGTAACTATTATAATAGAAAATGGGCCCCTCAGACTCACCAAAACTCTCAAATGGGAAGTGCAATGTGATCTCAATGAAGCATTTGTTGATGATTCTAAATACCTGTATCAGCATCATAAAAAGATGCAAGTCGAATGACATCAATCTATTGAATGTACAAGTATGTAATATAGTCAAAGAGGAATGACTGAATCAAAAGACTATAATAGATATAAATATATACTCAACTGATTGTAAAGAAATAAAGGAGTGAAATCATTTAAACTTTACAAATACTTACTCATCTCTGAACTCAGCATATAAAGTGATATGATAAAAGAATGCACTTTAACTCTATTTGAGAGATTCTCTTACCGACAACCATCACTATGAGTAACGTGATGATACAACGTCTCGCCCATGTTGCTAGAATTGTCATATACCTTACCGGGATATTGAACATCTAAGCTAAGTGAATCAACTAAAGCTCTGCTTGAAGCAATAAGGAGTCGTCTAAAACGTATGATCCTTTACCCATATTGGCTACATGGTTTATGAGTAATGTGAGTTGTTCTGAAATCATCCATGTTTTCAGTGTTTTAAAAAAAAGAAATATAAGACTTATTTTATAAAAAAATCGATTGAACTTAAATTTATAAGAAAAACCATTTTTATATAAGAGTTGCCACTTAATTTTTTAAGAAAAACCAAGAAAACTTTAAAATTTTCAAAAGATTTAAACAGAATAAAATCAATTAAAATGAAAGTGGGTTCGGGGTTCAAATTACACTTCAAGAAGAGTTTAAGCATTCGAAGCGTCCGCAGACGGCAGTTGACCTACGACATGACGGAGATTTGACCAACTTTGAAAAAAATTATTAATTAAGTAATAAATACTCATTTTTATTTGAAAGAAAATAAACTAAAAGGATTTTTAAGGAAATAATTCCTATATTGACAAATGACTAATAATTAAGTAAATAAAAAACTAAAAAATTTCAATTAACCATAAAAAGAAGGAAGGCTATCTCTTTGGGGATTAATTAGATTAACCAAATTAAAATAAAGGTTAGTTAATACAATAAACAAAAAATAAAGAAATAAATAAATAATTCAAATTTGGGCCCTTGCCCAAATTTAAATTTGTTGGGCTGCTGGCCTACACCTGTCCTAAACTAACAAAAGAGCTGCAAAATAGATGAGTTTTGGCCCATTTAACCTAAAATCTACTGCTGGACATTTTTGCTGTCGTATTTGGGCTTTTGGCGTGTATACTGTTGTATATCCGCACCAAAACCTGTAAATCTAATGTATACAACCTGGTTTTGGGCTCCTGGACACCTGCATCTCCATTCTCAACCTGTATTCCAACACTTTGGGCATGTATACTATTGTATACAACACATATACAACCCATTTTTGGACTTTCCGTAACCTTTAATCTCAACTTCATCCCTTTATTCTTGCATTTCAACCTATATTTCAGTAGTTTGGAACTATATTTTAGCACCTCGACATGTATATCATTTGTATACTGTTGTATACAACATGTATATAACCCATTTTTGGACTTTCCAAGACCTGTTTCAGCTTCCCTTTCACTCTAACACAGATGATGCCGACTCGATAAAGTGATTTGAGCCTCCATGGCTCATCTAGGAAATGCAAAAAGGAAGTCCACAGGGGAGTCGGGCAGGGGTTCACACGTAAATAAAGAGAGCGAGGATTACTACTTAATGGTAACATCTCAAACCGTAGCTCTATTAATACTCATAAAATAATAATACACCAAAGTGAGCTAAAGTAAGACAATTGAATTGAATTGAACAATATAGCAAGCAATTCTTAAATACTATTAGACGATTCAATTATAGAAGTACCAAAAATTTGAAAAGGCAGACGAGATGTTTTAGTAAATTATGAGCAGGATACAATCGTATTAATACAAATCATGCTTCAAGATACCACTTACTTCATCTATTAAGCCAAAGAAATAAGATGGCTACTGAAAAAAAAAAACAATAAATAAGGAAAATAGGCTAGCTTTAATATTCAACATATTTGCCAAAATCACTGAAGAAGCATGGCTACAGTTAAGGAAATTTCAAACAGTCATCAACTTATTCTAAATCAGAACCAGATCAGATTTAAGCTTAAAATAAATGGAAGGTTAGATTATATTGTGATGAAACCATAACAACAACTGATTCAGACTTAGATAGAGAACAAAAATCAAATCATGCTTTAATCATACTAACATTGTTCAAGAGTTCATTCTATTCTCACAATCAACAAATGAGGTTGATGAGCAGTGATGCTACCAAAGAGAGAACAAAGAACTAAAAATCTGGATTTTTTTAACAGTGAACTAATTGTGCAAAAAAATGAGATCATTTTCAGGTTTGGACTCCATGAATTTTTACGAACAAGCTATCAATATTCATATCTAAATCATGTAGACAAACAGTAACAGAACCTGGAATGGATCAAAATAACTAACAACAAGAAATCAAACTTAAGAAGAGAAACGTAAAAGCTAACAAAGGCATTGATAAAACGTACAGGGGTACGCTGTTGATTAGGGCTGGTTCGGTATTTCGGTTCGGTTTCGGGTTTGTTTTTTGGTTTTTTTTTTTATTTTTGGTTCTTGTATAACGTGTACCGAACATCGAATCGAAATAATTCGGTTCGGTTTTTATTTTTTCGATTCGGTTCGGTTTTTATTATTTCGATTCGGTTTATGTTATTTCGGTTTTTGTTATGGGTCTGCTGGTGGTCGTCGAAAGTGGAAGGTGATCGATGGTCGGCTCACGGCTGGCGCTTGGCTGTGTGGAAACTGGAAAGGTCGGCTGCTGTGCTGCGGCTGCATGCTGGTCGACTGGCGGCTACTGCTGGTCGCCGGTCGCCGAAACTCAAAAGTGGAAACGGTCGCTGCTACTGTAGTCTATAGACGTGGGAACTGGGATGATCACTGTTGGCCTTTGGGAACAATGGTCTGTAAAGTGTAAAGTGAAAAAACATGAAAAGTAACAAAAGTTTGAAAAGACAAACTTTTGATTTGACCTACTTTTGCTTATTATTTTAAATTATAATATTTATTATTTAATATTAATAATTAATATAATATATTAATATATTATAATATAATATATTTCGGTAAATCGAAATACCGAATAACACAAAAATTACATATCGAAAACCGAACCGAAATACCAAAAAATACAAAAAACGTATACCGAATTGAAAACCGAAATACCAAAATTGAAATACTGAAATAGTTCGATTCGGTTTGATGTTTCAGTTTTTCAGTGTTTATGCCTAGCCCTACTGCTGATTGTATTGTTGTAAATGTTGTGGTGTGGGCTGACTGGGTCAATGAATGTTGGGCTAAATTGGCCCAAAATGCCTAAAACTTGAAAGTGAGTTGAAGGAATTGGTTACATTTGTAATAAAAGGGCTAGGTTTTGAATTGAGGATTTGGTCAAATTGATTGAAATTATGAACTTAGTCAAATTGATTAAATTAGTAAATTCTACTAATAATTAAATAGGAAGAATTAATATAATTAATTCATGAGTTTCTTCATCTTAACGAAACTTAATAATTAAACTAATTAACTTAAAATATAACCCAACTTAAACTAAACTAATTTAATAAAATATTTCACTAAAAAAAAAATCTTTTTTGAGATGATTTTTGAATATCCATAAAATATACTAATTATATACATAATTATCTAAAACATATATATTATTTAAAAATTATAAAAAGTGACAAAACTATTTAAAATAACTTGCAATTTTTATTTTTTTTTAATTTTATAAAACTAATTATTTTAAATCGTTTGAAATTGAAGAAGCTCAATGATTAATCTATATTGTGGAGGTCCAAAATTGTGTGCCAACAATCCCCATATTGGTGTTCAATACTACTCCCAATAAAAATATATATACTTATGCTCAAATGTATAAAACATGCTCTTTCTCAATTTGAGGTTATTGCTCAAAATATCTTCTTAAAAGCGGTAACCACTCTGAAATATTCATTAACTCATTTAGAAATCAAAATTTCTTTTTTCTCAATGTAAAAAGTGATACATTTGAGAATACGTATGGCTCATTTGTTTTCATTAAGATTAAAACGTCTGAATCTGAATGCACATCTGAATATTAAGATGTTATTTTTAGATCTGAACGTAAATAATTAAAGATGATTTGTTTCTCAACATCTAAATGAATATTATTTTATTTAGTTTCAAATTATTAATAAACATAATAAAAAGAGTTTTGAAGAAATTGATTAAATTCTAAATCTATTTATTTTTTAATCCCCAAAAATTCAATCGTCCATTCTCATTAGCAAAGCCTTTATTTTAATTTTCCGAAATATTGTTGTAACTTGATAAAAGATCATATTGTCAAGGTGGTGGTGAGTGAGTTTTTTGGATCTTGTTCATGGTTATTTTCCATATATTGATCTTTAGTTATTTGTATTTGAGTGATTTTTAGCCATATATTTCAATTGTATTTTCTTAAGCCAATGAAGGAGTAATGATTGGAAATAAACATGAATAGAGATTATATATTGTTTCCTCTATTTTAGAGGTTCTTAGAGGTTGAATGGTAGTTAATTGATTCCACTGATCTAACAATAGAAGATGGATAATTTGATTTCTATCAAGAAATAAAAATTTGAAAAAGATGACATGATGAAGCAAGTTAAGAAATCTTAACAATTGATGATTTGGGTTTCTATCGGGAAAGACATGTTGGGGAAGAAGAGAGGTTTTTAATAAAAAAACATAATTAAAAAAATGAATAAGCAAGAAGAGTCTGAATGATATTCAGTCTTTGGTGAGGATATGAGGGATTCAGGTGTATTCAGCGGTATTAAGTGGCTAGATCTTAATAAAAACAAATGCACTTAATAGACTGAGATTTGAACCATTCAAATTCAGACATCTGTATTAAGTGCAAATAAATGAGGTCTTAGTTCTCTTATACTAAGGGGTCGTTTGGTGGAGTGTATAAAAATAATACCCAATAGAGTGTATTAGCAATGCAAGCATTAGTAATGAATGTATTAATTATATTTGTATTAGTTATGCATAGATTATTTCTTATGCATTGTTTGGTTTGGTGTATTAAAAATAGTATGCATTGTATAAAAATATCTATTTACAAAAGTATCATTCACAATTATGGTGAAAAAGATGTAAAAGTACTTTTGAGAGATAATTGAGTCTTTAACTATATTAATGCATGTATTAAATCATTTGCATTACTAATACCTAGAAATCCATGGTATTAGTAATACACTCCTCAATACACAATAGAGTGTATAACTAATGCTCGCATTAGTTACGTTATACATAACATGAAAAATTGCACCAAACAAGGAATTACTAATACATATAATTAATGCAAGCATTATTTTTGCTAATACACTCTACCAAACGACCCCTACTCAAATCATGTTTAAAAGTCTTTCTCAAAACTCATCTTTAATTTGTTTTCTCAGAAAATTAGTTTAAGACAAAAATGTTTGTTTTAAAAGATTCTAAAATATTATAACTCAAACTATACAGTCCATACATAAATATATACATGAACAAATCAATTCAAGGATCTCAATAACAATATAGAAAACTCAATACTCAAAAATCAAAAACTCAGAACTCAACGATACTACTCATTTCAAGAATACTCAAAATACAAGATAAAACCCTAGATTACTCTCTTACTAAATTTAGATAGATGTAGGGCGTGAAGATTAACTCAATCTATCACTATGATACCCTTACATACCTGGAAGAACAAAATTCTTGAAGAAGTTTGAAGAACTTGATTGGAAGACTTGAAATTCTAGCTTTTGTCTTCCTTGTGGTTTTCAGGGAGATGAAGAGTGGAGAAGAATCTTGGATTGAAAACTTAGGATTCTTGAAGAGAATATTGAACTTGAAGCCTTTAGATCTTGAGAAATTGGACAAATCCTTTCTTGGAGTTCTTGATCTTTGAAAGAATAAGAATTGAAAATTTTGAGAGTTGTTATACGTATAATGATAGTATTGGGTTGTAATATAGACTTAGAGAAGTTTATTAAGGGTAAAAGATTAAGAATACCCTTCTAGGAACGTATAAGGACCATAAAAATCAAGAAAAACCTTTTAATGAATCCTATTGGCCAAATCGGCGATTTGGAGGCCTCCTAGCCAAAAATACTCGGCGAGTTGCCCATTGAGACTTTAGATTGCCCAAATAGGCAAAAACGTAAGGTTTCTAGGATATTTCGACGAGCTAATTAGGTGATTCGCCAACCCATTCGGCGGATCTCCGATTGAGCAGGTGAGTTCGCCGAATTTCCCAACCCAGGTATGTTCCAGTAGAATGTCTATAAAGTTTTACTCCGAACTCTAAATAAGGCAAACTTGGTGGCGTTGGAAAGAAGGCTCATAGACCTTTAATTTGATAGTTCATAAGACACCTAATTCATTATATGCTGAGAGATATGAGCGTTTGAAGTTGACCTTTATATGAACTCATGCGGGAACTTAGCCAACATGAATGCTTTGAACTTGACTTGGTGTTTGAGGTCCCTTATGACCCTATATCACTTTAAATACCCTTTACACAGTTGTTAAAGGACCTTAAAGCACATGATAAAGTAGGATATCATCGGATTCAAGCTTATATATACGATGAACGATTCAAATTTTAAGTGTAGAGTTGTGAGATGTTACAGAATGATTCGAGTCTTAGCTTTGATTTTTTTGGAACGTTACACCAAGTTATGATATTAACTAATAAGCCAAGAAAGGAAAGACTCAAATTACTTTAGGTTTTAGACAAGTTAAAGGATTGATCCATATGATTAAACTAACTAATCAAGAAGGTTAGCAAGGTTCCAAGTGAGATGATCGAAATAATTATTGATCGGTTCATCAACAAAATCATATATAACAATAAATTTTTTATTATTATCTTATACATAATGCACAATTCAATAAACTAACCTCATATTTTTAAGCAAAACTATAATATCAATTAAGTGGGTTACAACATGAGAATAGTACAAATAAATACTACAATTATCAAAACTTTATCAATATCAATATCAATATTTCCTTTTTAATCTTATTCAAACTAATCAAGGAATAATATCAACCTAATATCAATATTTCCTTTTTAATCTTATTCAAACTAATCAAGGAATAATATCAACTAGGTCATTGCATATTTTATAAACTGCAATGTTAGAATATAATTTTACAATTACGTACCTTGTTTCTTCTTTTTTCTGAAGAAGAAATTAAATATAATTTAGCTTCTTTGGAGAGAGATCGAAATGTGATTAGAGTTTTGTACTGATAATGTTTTATAAAATTAAATTTAAAAAGTAACAATGTTAGAAAATGAGAGTAATAGTAGTAGAGAAACAAGAGAGGAGATTTTTCTTGTTCTTCCAAATATATTCAAGTGTATGACTCATGTCCTATTATACTCCTATTTATACTACTCCTATTACAAGATGATAGTTGTAAGTTTGCTTTAAACATAGCGATAAACTTTTAAGAATGTGTGAGAAAATTATGAATGATGCGAGATCAATTAGAATATAGTGAATGTGTGGATATTATTACATAAAACATTATTACATAAAACTATGGAATTATACATTTAATTATGGACATCCAGATTGATATAATATATTCTCTCCGTCTCAATTTATGTGACACATTTCAGATTTCGAGATTCAAACAAATTTATTTTTGTACATATATCTTTTAAATATTTTGGATTGTATATAAATTTCATTTCAAAAAAATTAAAAAATTTCATATACAAATTTCCATCAAATTTAAATTATTTAACTCTAAAAAAAAAATGTGCCATATAAATTAAACCAGTACATTAAATATTTTTTTCCTTAATAAGAAAAAGAAGGTTTATCGATGCTCTACTTCACCTCGGGCACCACGGGCATTCTTAGGGGCACAAGCAACTGACCTATCTTGACCTATTAGTAATTATTTTTCACAATTATTCATGAAAAAAATAAATATATCAGAAAATTAAAAAAAAAATAAAATCACTTTGCACTCAGAAGAAAGGAGAGGATCGAATTCGAAGATCTCATCAAAGAGGAAAACGAAGATTCATCTTTTTCAGCTCTCTTCATTACTGTAAGTTTTTCTTGTGAAGATCGTTATTTATGTCTTCCTTTTTTGTTGTCATTTTTAGCTAAATTTGATGCAAATTTTGGTGAATTTTGTGGAGTTTTATGGGGGAATTTGCTGTGTGGGAGTTTTAAATGAAGTTTTAGGGTTTGAATTATCGCAGTTTGCGAATTGGTTTGGGATACAGATGCAGCTAGGGTTGTCCATTATAGAGTTGACTAGTATGATTCTGAGCTATGGAAGGTGAAAAATGTTTCGTCTTGTAGCTGAAATGAAAAGGGTTTTTAGTATTGGGAAATTCTATTCTTCTGTAAAGATCCTTGTGCTTTCCTCAACATTTTTTTTTTTCCATTTTAGCTGAATATGAAGGAAAATTTGTTGAGCTTTATGGTAGGAGTTCGAGAATGAGGTTTTGATTTTGAATTATCATAATTGGTGCGTGGTTTTTACTCAGCAACTAGGCCTAGGGTTACTTTTGATAAGGTGGAAGAGTTGACTTGCATGGTGGAGCTATGGAAGTTGGAAAATGTTTCATTTTTTGGAGCTGAAATGATATCTTTTATACAGTTGCTAGTATGATTCTGAGCTATGGAAAGTGAAAAATGTTTCGTCATGATATGATATGTTTTATTCTAAGGGTTGTTTCCCAGTTTAGTGAATTGAAAAGGGTTTTTCGTATTCGGAAATTCTTTTCTTCTGTAAAGATACTTGTCTTCAGCATTTTTTTTCCATTTTAGCTGAATTTGAAGGAAACTTTGTTGAGTTTTATGGTAGGAGTTCTAGAATGAAGTTTTGGTTTTGAATTATCGGAATTGTGTGTGATATTTATACATGTAACTAGGTTACTTTTGATAAGGTGGAAGAGTTGACTAGCTTGGTGGAACCGGAATGATATCTTTTAGGTTATTGCTATGTTGCTGAGCTAGTGAAATGAAAGGATCTTTTGTATTGGGTGATTTTTAGCTTCTGTTGAATTTCTTGAGGTAGTAGTGGTATAGACTTTGAATTTAGAGAAATAGGTATAAAAATGGGAAATCTTTAGCTGTACTAGGGAATTCTTAATCGAAGTGTGCTAAATTATGCAGTTTCCATTTTTCATAAATGGTTGAGACTTGAGAATATTTCCTTAGTGATGAGTTAATTATTGGTAGATTGTTGAAAGCTAATCTTTGGGCTGTTGGAAACTTTGAATGCTTGGTGGTAAGGTTGGATTTAATGAAAGCACTTTTATTGTGCTGGTCTTTTTGACATCAGTAGTACTTTCCTATAAATTTTTTTGGTTATTTCTCCTTTACATTAGCTTAGTATTCAAACTCATGTTTCCGAAATGGAAAACACAACTTTAGATCAAATAGTGTATTTGAAGTAAACGAAGGGAATTTGTAATTACATGGTTTTGTACCTGTTGAGTATCATCATTTGGCTGCAGAGATGCTGCTTCATAATTGTGTCGCCGACTAAAGTTACAACAAAGGTTGAATGATGTGCTAGTAACTCATATACTTCCTTTTTTCAATGATGCTGGGTAAATTGAAACTTTATCAAGATATCATATGTAAATGTTCAAGTGGTAATAGTTTTGCACTTGCAATCTATTAAGTTTCTGAAGCGAAGTATAGTGGTAATATAAATCTGTACAATAAGTTTAATACTTCATATTTTTCACCTTTTCTAGTTTCTTGTTCCTTCATGCATGAGATTATGTTTTTAATTTCCAGCTCGAGAGACAATTATAATACAGATAATGCTTTAGATATAAGTACTTAATGATATTTGCATGTAGTGCTGAAGTGATATTTTTTTGGCTGAGCAGAGCGGAAGTTCTCCCTCTTGACATGTTTATTTTCTCATTCACATTTTTTTTTGGTAACTATGATGTCTGGGCTAGCTTTCGTGCACCTTGATTCTAGGGATACCTGCCACCTCCCAGCAACAACATGTACACTTTGTCCATTGGCTAGGACAGATGAGAAGAAATCACCTAGTGTTTTTATCTTTGCTGGGATTTGAACTTGAGACCTCATGGTTCAACCAACTTCACATTCATTTCTCCTCCCTTATTTCAGTTTTCCTTCTTCCATGTTGTGTATGTACATGGAGAGCAGGACAATTTCCTTTACTTTATTATTAAACTTAGAGAATCCTTTGACTTTAAATGCCGATTCCGTAGTCTTCAATTTTAGCTATTTTCTTGCTTTCGGAAATCAAATCCGTCATTTTGTGTAGAAACTGATTCTACCCTTTTTTTTGTTTTGTGAAACTTCGTAAACCCGACAGACCATGTTTTACATACTGAATAGCCCAGCTTTCTCTGTTAACTCTGCATTGACTTGGTAATAAATTATTTTCCTCAATTTCAGAATCAGGTAGTTTATTCACTTCGGTTTGAAATCACTATTGAAGTTCAGGAATATAGACTTTCATGCATATCGGCACAATACTCGCTATGACTTCACTATAAGTTGTGTGAACACTGTTTCTTCCACTTGTTTCCAAAGATGTAATTAATGATCAATGTGGAAACTTGTGCTTTTCCTTTTCCTCTGGCTAGTCGTTGCTTGTCATTATAGGGATGGAAAGATACCCATCAACTAGATACATCCTAATTTTCCTGATAGATTTAAGAAAATAGATCTAGCTAGGATGTTTCTTTCTGTGAAGATATGAAATCCTAGCGGAGGCAAGAACACTAGGGGCCTGTTTGTAAAGCCACCTTGTACATTCGTTTTAGGCGTATTTGGGTGATATGCACTGTTTGAACAGCATGGAATTCGGTGCAATTGAGGGAAGCAATTACACAATACATTTTCCATGGGGGCAAAGAATTGGTGGTAGTTACACTTGTGACTTTTCAAAATCTTTCTTTTCTCATCAAAAAATATTTTTTATGAACACATACTTTTGTCACACATTGAAACTTCATTACACAACAGCAACAACAAGATATCCAGTGTAGTTCCACGCAGTGGGGTCTAGGGAGGGTAGTGTGTATGCAAACCTTACCTCTACCTTATTTTTTACTTACATGTTCATCAGAAATAGAAAGTGTATTTAATTTTATATAAAGTTTCTTTAGTTAAAGTATAAGCATATCAACTATGTAATTACACATGTGCAACCAAACATGACACTGCAATTATGATTTACGTGTTATGGCAAAAAACAGGTCATGTAACTTTTAATTTTGATTTTTTTTTTGAAATAGATAATTTTTATACTGCATAACTACTTAGATGTGTTACTACCCTAGTAATTACAGTTATTTCCAAACAGGTCCTAGGTGATTTCTTCCCATCTGGGTAAGCCAGATGGGCATAGTTTGGACAACTGGGTGGGTGGGACTGTGGGAGGTAGCATGTACCTGGTGTAATAGTTGGGGTGCGGGCAAGCTGGTCCAGACACCACCGTCGTTAAAATAGAAAAAATATATTGATGCTGCTAATCATTCGATATTATCTATATATGTAATAACAATGTGGAAATATAAGATGCTAAATACATTGGCTGTGGTATTTTATCATAGGGAAAGGGGTCAAAAATACCCCTCAATTTTAGTTTATTAGTTGACTATATCCCTGCCGTTAAAACAAAGTTATTTATGCCCTCACCGTTACTAATTTCACCATTTATACCCCTCAATTGACAGAAATCCCCAAATTGACTCAAATTAACCAATTTTACTAAAATTACCAATTTTAACCCGACCCAACCCAACCCGACCCACTTAAATAATATAACCCAATTTTGTTCTATCTTGTTCATCGTCATCTTTAATGTTGGGTTCCTTTTCAAAAACAACTTGTAAACAATCCATTTGAAAACACCCATCCACAACTCCAGCGAAGAGCGACCGCCGCCAGTCCCCTCCCTTTTCCCCTTTTACGTTTTCTTCTATGGTATATGTGTTTTTGGCTCCAACTCCGGTGAACAATGACCATGAACTCCGGCGAGGCTCTGCAAATCAGCAGCCACCACAGCCTCTCTCCCAATGCCAAAATCAGCAAACCCATTTCTCAAACCAGTTAACAACACCAACACAGCTCCACGATCGAGCTTCACCCCCATTTTTCGATGACCCTCTATTTTCTTTCCATTCTTATATTTTATGATGATTTATTTTTCTTTTACATTTTTCACTCTATTCTCTGTGTTTCAGATTTGGTTAGGGAGTTCAAGCTCCAATAATTTTTCATTCATATTCCTTGTTCAAATTTGTGTATGCTATTACACTTTGTTGTTGATTATTTTAATTTTTGGTTTGATTTTATTGTTTTTTGGCACTGTTCAGCGAATTGGAACTTTTCCGGATAGCTTTTGCTTGTTAATTTGTTGATTTGTTATTATGTTGGACTATTTTTTTTTATTGATTTTAAAGATGAAGATTAACAGAAATGAAAATGAACAAAAATGGGTTTATATTATTAGGTGGGTCGGGTTGGGTCGGGTTAAAATTAGGTAATTTAAGTAAAATCGGTTAATTTGAGTCAATTTGGGGATTTCCGTCAATTGAGGGGTATAAATGGTGAAATTAGTAACGGCAAGGGGATAAATAACTTTGTTTTAACAGCAGGGGTATAGTCAACTAATAAACCAAAGTTGAGGGGTGTTTTTGACCCTTTTCCCTTTATCATATGTACAGGTCAACCTGGTAAAGTTCTATTAGATTTTACATTTTCACAGAGAACAGAACATAATGATTAGATAGCACATCTCAGTGACTAACTTCCACCTAGTGTTGATGAATGTTTACTAGAGAATTAGTTGATGAAAGAATTACTAAAACTATTATAAAAGATATGTTCAAGTGTGTGTTTATCTTTTGATTTTGTGTGCATCAGGCTAAAGGCGTCCTTGTTCATGCTTAGTTCCCAAAAACATTACAGTGACATACAGTCAGATATTATATTGCGGTGGCAGCACAATGGACCCAACAAATGAAGGAAACAACCTCAATAGCAATCCTAGTCTTGCTTCAAAGCAACGGTTGCGTTGGACCCATGAGCTACATGAACGGTTCGTTGATGCCGTCGCACAACTTGGTGGCCCAGACCGTAAGATCTCGAGTTTAATTGTGTTTTTTCTTTTATGTAAGGAATAAAAATCTCCGAGGGAAAAGGATCCTTATTTGAGTTGCTATGGAGGCAGACATCCTTTACTCTATTCTTTGAACAATATAGTACGTAGAGCATAAATAATTTATCTTTCCCATAATTATTTGTGTGTTTACATTTTTCCATTAATCAGTTTTTATGCTCCCTAGATGCATGCAGTGCATAGAAAAACTCCATAACAATAAATAATCAGCAGCTGAGGTGATGCTGTATTTCCACATTTTGGCTTAATCATTTAATTGTTCTGACATTATTTCTTTTTCTGATTCAGGGGCTACCCCTAAAGGTGTTCTTAGAGTCATGGGTGTTCAAGGGCTAACTATTTACCATGTAAAAAGTCATTTACAGGTATACATGCTGCAGAAAAATATTCAGAAATGCTTTCTTGAAATTGAAATATTTCATTTAGTGACTGACTTGCATTATTTGCCTGTTCATTCAGAAATATCGGCTTGCTAAATACCTCCCAGATTCCTCTTCTGATGGTAGGATCCTTTAGAATTAAAAATTTCAACTATGTTTATTTCTTTAAGCTTTAAAAGAGGCTTAATTCCTTTGAAAATGTGGTGATTTTGTTGATCCTCCAGTAACACACTTTTTGATATCATTTTTTTGCCTGCAATTGTGATTACAAGGGAAACAATCTGACAAGAAAGAATCAGGAGACATGCTTTCCAGTTTGGATGGTTCATCGTGAGTAGATTTTCCTGTTTGCTGGTAGTTTATGAAGTTGCAAGCTTTGAATGTCTCATAATTTACAGTTTTACACTAATTTTCTGTATACACCTACTTGTGCCTATGCATTCGACATTTGAAAGATTTTTTAGCTGAAAAATCTTCTTAAACTGTTGAACTTTTTGTAATTTTTATAATGTGAATTGTTGCTCTTTTCTAGGACTGGTGTGCAGATAAATGAGGCTCTAAAACTGCAGATGGAGGTACAAAAGCGACTTCACGAGCAACTGGAGGTATGTTCTCCTGAACTTCTTGTACACATTTGGAATGCATATAATGTTTTTGGATAATTAAAGCATGAGACAAAAAGTGAAACACACTGTTTGATTAGCAAGCTATTTCTACCTATTTGAGAGTGTCTTTCCACAGTTGCCAATGTCTTAAGGAGATGTTAGGCACCTGTTTTTAACCTATTATTAACTTTTACGTTTATCTTAAACTTGCCATTGAAACAAACATGCGCGAGAAAAATGTTTCTTCTGTTACTTCCCGTTAATACATTAATTGAGGCTTAAATTTGTATCTTTGGTTTGAATTTCTCTATTCTTCAATGTTGTCATATATACTCTACTATCCATTATAGACATGAAAGAAGCTCTTTTACTTGTAAAAGCTGATCTTTTCATTCCATTTTAGATTCTTTTGGTTTAAACATTCCATTTAAGATGAAAAAATGTAAAGTAATTAATTATCCATTTTCTTATGTACCGCACCTAAATTCCATATTTTGTTTCTGATGGGTGTGGCACATACTTATGGGTATGGAGATGCTACCAAATGAAGTGGTCTTTTAGTTGCATCTTCAAACATTTCCCTTGAAATCTACCTGGACTCTTTTTCTTTCATCAAAAGCGACTATGTATTGGGCAAACTGATATTTGTATTAGGATAACTTGCTTCATTTTGATTTCATCTCATATCATCAGTCTGCTAAACAGGAAGTTGTGGGATTTATGAAAGAACACACCCTCCAATAAGAGTTCCCTTTGAAGTCCGAATTAGTTCTTAGGGATTTGGAAGGTTACTTGTTATCACCTACTTCCTTTCTTACCTTTACAGGTTCAAAGACAGCTACAACTTAGAATTGAAGCACAAGGGAAGTACTTGAAGAAGATAATAGAAGAACAACAGCGGCTCAGTGGAGTTCTCTCAGAAGTTCCTGATTCTGGGGTCACTCCTTCAGCAGCTGGTGACAATGGTCTAGATTCGGATAACCGGACTGATCCAGGGACTCCTGCACCAACATCTGAGTCTCCTCACATTGATACGTCTGTACAAGAACATGCCCGTAGCAAGAGCCCTTCTATTGATCAATCATTCTCCTCGCAACATGAGCCTCTTACTCCTGATTCTGGTTGCCGCGAGACTTCACCAATAAATAGCTCTGAAGGTGAAAGGTCATCAAAGAAACAAAGAGTGGGCACATTTACTAAAGCAGATATGCTACTTCCGCACCAGATATTGGAGTCGAGCTTGAGCTCACCATACGAGCAACCAAATCCTGTTTTCCTGGCGAGCGAGCAATTCAATCTGTCATCAGGATTGTCTCTTGGCAATGAAGGACCAAATGTTTCTGGAAGCAACATATAGTTACTACTCCATGTGCGATAGGATTCAACTACTATTATGTAGTGTGAAAATATATGTTGTGATTTGGTCACAGAAGCTACTTTGCTTACTGATTGTGCTATGGGTTAAATGTACTTTATTCTCATGTAGTAATACTTTACATTACAGCTCTTGTTTAATGACACTCTTAACGTTAGGCCATTATCTTTTATTATTTAGAGGTTTGAAGTTCTGAAGTCTTGCTGCCTGCACTAATGAGGCTGTTTGTTTACCTTAGTTACTGATAGTAGAGGCGTCTGAGAACTGCGCCTGAGGAGTGGGAACAATGCGTGAAGGAGCTCTCATGTATGGATGCGAATGGACATTGTTTCGTACATGCACAATACATCATGAGGCAGATAATCATCCCATGCGTCTGGTTAATACAGATGCAGGAAACACAAGAAGCTACGTAATATCTAATGTTCAAATTTATGAACATGATGCATCTTCTTCTTGCGTACTTGTGATGATGAACTTGGCAATTTGTAGCGAATTGGTTTTTCCAAGTGCCCTTGTTTTCAATTTCACCTTTGTTGTTTTTCTTTGTGATAAAGTAACGATCATCATCATCTGAGGGTACTCCCTGACCGTAAATCTCCCATGCTTCTTCTTCACCATACACATCTATGTTTGTACTGATCTCTTTTTTCGCCATGAATCTTATGAAATATTCAAGTCCTTCTGAAGCAGTTGGATGGAAACGGTACCCCAAAGGGCTCTGCACCGAAATTTCAGATCTAAAAACTAAGAAGAATAGGGCGGAGATGTGAAGGAGGAATATTTATGCTAACTTTTTCTCCAAATCGGTTTATTTTGCTTTCCCCTTTTTCTTTTATGAAAACATCCAAACACTAGTTTTTTCTGTGTCTAGTTTAAAAAAAATACCAATCGTAAAAATTCATTCTTTGTACTATCAAACCCCTAGCACATCATTTAATATATATATATAGATTTAATTTTTCTCTCGTGATTGGTGTTTTCAAGGAAGTGGATGCAAGTGCGACTGAATCAAAATGACATCGCCTGCCTTGGCTATGAAGAAAAGGAGAGAGAAAGCAGTACTCGGACCAGTTTGTTCTTCGAATATTGAGACTTTTAGTGAAGCTTGACATTATATATAGCTTCGCTAATCGACATGGACCGATGAACTGATTATCTATCTGATTCGGTTAGATGCTTTCAGAGGTATTAAGTGGTTTACATCATGTTGTAATAAACTAGGTATAACCTCATCGACGCAGCATTATCAAAAACATCTGCATATATAAACGACTGAGTTTAGAATACTGTAAAGGTACCAACCACTTGTGAATTTTCCAAGACATCTCGGAAAGGAGCGTTGGACTTATCTACTCTCAGGTGCATATATAAGCAATGGTGCTTTTCCATAGAATCACTCATACGTACGGAGACTCATCATTAATTATATTATATAGTATTATTCCTGCTGCTTTCAACCTTTGAGTGACTCCAGGATTGGATGGAGCCAAGTACGCATTTGCCAAATCATCCCAAGCACGTCAGCATTGCCACATCAAAAGCATTATTCGCCAAATCATCCCAAGTACGTTGGGAGTCTTGTAGCAGTATTAAAAGTAATATCTACTATTTTTCCCAACACCAACAAGGACAGGGTCTGCTATTCTCTAGCAATTGCAAAAACACATTCACTGGACTTGGTATCATGCCCCTTAACAAGGAGACCAAAGTTGGTGTCATGGAAATCAAAGAAACATATTGTGGTCCATCTCTACAAGCTCTGAAGAAGCAGAATATAGAAACCTATCTACAATTGTTGCATAATTGATTTGGTCTAATGAAAGAAATAGCTGATCATTTTCTGTTTTTCATGAAACAAGATTGTCACTTTGTAAGAGAAATAATTCAACAAGGCTAATCAAAACTCAATACATTAACAACAACGAGCAATCAAGTCACATTCTCACCAAGGGACTTACTAAAGCTCCAAATGAATACTTAAAGTTAATACCTCCTAATGACAAAAAAGTATATAGAAGGACCTTGAAGGGTTTAAACTAGAAAATCAAGACCTCCAAGCTCGAGGGGAGTGTTAAAGTAACAAGGAGGAAACAATTACTTAGTTCATGAGTTAGTTAATCTGTTAGAGTTTTTTTTTTTTTTTGGTATTCCATCCGGTGTCCGATACCCACACTGGAGTCCGACTAAATTAGGATTCGCGCCGGGGAGTCCCACATTGGGGTAAATCGTTCCCTAAAAAAGGCAACTCCGTACCCAAAGGGACTCAAACCCAAGACCTCTTGGTTAAGGATGAAGGTATACTTACCACTCCACCACAACCCTTGTTGGTTAATCTGTTAGAGTTAGTAAAGTTAGTTATGAGTCATAACTAACTTCTCGTCCTGGGAGTTAGAGATAATCTCTTGATCTACAACTATATATACTATTAACAATGTAATCTAATACACATTGAAATATAGAAAATCTATAGATCCATTGATCCTCAAAAAATTAAAGCATAAATTTTAAGTCATGAAATATTTTCAGTCATACCTAAGATTTTTCACATTCACATGTAAATAATGTGTTATTAAAATATTGCAATAATAATCGTCACACTGATATTTGATATAATGTTAAAAGAACTGCATTATTGAAGTTATTCTAATAGAGCTTTGTTGCATTGAAAACAGTATAAGCATTATAAATACAAAATATAATGGTAAACCAAAAAAAAAAAAAAAAAAGATAAAAAAAGCTTAAATCAAAAATTGGAAGGACAACCAAAAAATATAAGAAAGAAACCGAGGAAAAGCAAAAATTACAAATAAGGTGTTTCGGTATTGAAAACAGTATAAGCATTATAAATACAAAATATAATGGTAAACCAAAAACAAAAACAAAAAAAGATAAAAAAAGCTTAAATCAAAAATTGGAAGGACAACCAAAAAATATAAGAAAGAAACCGAGGAAAAGCAAAAATTACAAATAAGGTGTTTCGGTACTTTGCGGAAGAATCTATATATATATAATAGGAGAGGTGATAGCGCCTACGTGTCAACACCACAATTAATCTCTAATTTTAACTTTTAAATTATCAATTAATTAAATAGAATTAATTCAATATTTTAATCAAAGAAAAAAAGTTACTGTTTTAAAAGAACAGTTAAAGTTTTTTTACCCCAATTAAAATTGTTAGTTTTTTTAAATTAAAAAAACGTTTCAGTTTCTTTAAAAGACATGTTATAGTCTTTCATTTTCAGTTTTCAAAAAAATTATATTATAATATTAATAATCTATATATATATAATAGGAGAGGTGATAGCGCCTACGTGTCAACACCACAATTAATCTCTAATTTTAACTTTTAAATTATCAATTAATTAAATAGAATTAATTCAATATTTTAATCAAAGAAAAAAAGTTACTGTTTTAAAAGAACAGTTAAAGTTTTTTTACCCCAATTAAAATTGTTAGTTTTTTAAAATTAAAAAAGTGTTTCAGTTTCTTTAAAAGACATGTTATAGTCTTTCATTTTCAGTTTTCAAAAAAATTATATTATAATAATAATAATAATAATAATAATAATAATAATAATCTATATCTATCTATATATAGTAGGTAAGAAAAAGTGCCACGTATCAGCACCACAAAAATAGTTTTTAAATTAATTAAAATTAATGATATGTAATTAGTTTGAATAATAATCTACTATTTTATTTTAAAATATTATTTTAAATCAATTCTGACATTTAAATGAGATAAAATTTTAAAACAATTTTAAAATTTAACGTAATGTAACTGTAAATTATATTTTTAAAATCTGTTTCTAAAATTAACCAAAAAGCAAAAAAAAAAGTAACCGACCAAATTATCAGTTTTGTGGGTAGTTATCAATTTCTTTGTATCAATTATTTGAAGTAACTATTTACCGTTACTCCTTTATAATAATAAAAAGACAATGTAAATTGTTAAATCTATATATATATAAGAGGGCTAAGGGTCTGAAAAATACCTCAACTTTGGTTGAATTTACTGTTGCGATACTAAAATTTCATAAGGACCTATTACCTCCCTACACTATTTAATACCGTATTTTAAACATATATATTTTCCCACGTGGACATAAAAATTAATGCAAAATTATAAATAGTAATGTGTCCATGTGGGCACATATATACCTTTAAAATACACTATTAAATAGTTCAGGGGGTAAAAAAATACGGTATTAAATAGTCTAGGGAGGTAATAGGTCCTCATGAAAGTTTAGTATTGCAACAGCAAATTCGACCAAAGTTGGAGTATTTTTTAGACCTTATCCCTATATATAATAGGAAAGGTGATAGCGCCTACGTATCAATACCACAATTAATCTCTAATTTTAACTTTTAAATTATCAATTAATTAAATAGAATTAATTCAATATTTTAATCAAAGAAAAAAAGTTACTGTTTTAAAAGAACAGTTAAATATTTTTTACCCCAATTAAAATTGTTAGTTTTTTAAAATTAAAAAAACGTTTCAGTTTCTTTAAAAGACATGTTATAGTCTTTCATTTTCAGTTTTCAAAAAAATTATATTATAATATTAATAAAAAAAAAATAATAATAATCTATATATCTATATATCTATATATCTATATTCTATATATATCTATATAATAGGAGAGGTGATAGCGCCTATGTGTCAACACCACAATTAATCTCTAATTTTAATTTTTAAATTATCAATTAATTAAATAAAATTAATTCAATATTTCATATCAAATATTTAAAGTAACTATTTACCGTTACTCCTTCTTTATAATAATAAAAAGATAATGTAAATTGTTAAATAATAATAATATACTAATATTATTAATAATAATAATAATTTATCTATATATCTATATTTATATTTTTTTTGAATCTATATCTAAAATTAACCAAAAAGAAGAAAAAGTAACGAAATAAATAATTCCATGATCAATTTTTTTTATATTAAATATTTGAAGTAACTTTTCATCGTTACTCCTTCTTTAAAAAAAAAAACAATTTTGAAAGTTGGATTTGAGTTTATTCTTATTGGTTGAGATAAATTTAAATATTTAAAAATTCTACAACTGAAAGTTACTGAGTTGTATAGTTAGTAACCGCAAACATTTATCTATCTATAAAATATTAAAAGCATAAACAACTTTTTGATTCATCCGGATAGATAATCTATATCTATCTATATATAGTAGGTAAGAAAAAGTGCCACGTATCAGCACCACAAAAATAGTTTTTAAATTAATTAAAATTAATGATATGTAATTAGTTTGAATAATAATCTATTATTTTATTTTAAAATATTATTTTAAATCAATTCTGACATTTAAATGAGATAAAATTTTAAAACAATTTTAAAATTTAACGTAATGTAACTGTAAATTATAATTTTTAAATCTGTTTCTAAAATTAACCAAAAAGCAAAAAAAAAAAGTAACCGACCAAATTATCAGTTTTGTGGGTAGTTATCAATTTCTTTGTATCAATTATTTGAAGTAACTATTTACCGTTACTCCTTTATAATAATAAAAAGACAATGTAAATTGTTAAATCTATATATATATAAGAGGGCTAAGGGTCTGAAAAATACCTCAACTTTGGTTGAATTTACTGTTGCGATACTAAAATTTCATAAGGACCTATTACCTCCCTACACTATTTAATACCGTATTTTAAACATATATATTTTCCCACGTGGACATAAAAATTAATGCAAAATTATAAATAGTAATGTGTCCATGTGGGCACATATATACCTTTAAAATACACTATTAAATAGTTCAGGGGGTAAAAAAATACGGTATTAAATAGTCTAGGGAGGTAATAGGTCCTCATGAAAGTTTAGTATTGCAACAGCAAATTCGACCAAAGTTGGAGTATTTTTCAGACCTTATCCCTATATATAATAGGAAAGGTGATAGCGCCTACGTATCAATACCACAATTAATCTCTAATTTTAACTTTTAAATTATCAATTAATTAAATAGAATTAATTCAATATTTTAATCAAAGAAAAAAAGTTACTGTTTTAAAAGAACAGTTAAATATTTTTTACCCCAATTAAAATTGTTAGTTTTTTAAAATTAAAAAAACGTTTCAGTTTCTTTAAAAGACATGTTATAGTCTTTCATTTTCAGTTTTCAAAAAAATTATATTATAATATTAATAAAAAAAAAATAATAATAATCTATATATCTATATATCTATATATCTATATTCTATATATATCTATATAATAGGAGAGGTGATAGCGCCTATGTGTCAACACCACAATTAATCTCTAATTTTAATTTTTAAATTATCAATTAATTAAATAAAATTAATTCAATATTTCATATCAAATATTTAAAGTAACTATTTACCGTTACTCCTTCTTTATAATAATAAAAAGATAATGTAAATTGTTAAATAATAATAATATACTAATATTATTAATAATAATAATAATTTATCTATATATCTATATTTATATTTTTTTTGAATCTATATCTAAAATTAACCAAAAAGAAGAAAAAGTAACGAAATAAATAATTCCATGATCAATTTTTTTTATATTAAATATTTGAAGTAACTTTTCATCGTTACTCCTTCTTTAAAAAAAAAAACAATTTTGAAAGTTGGATTTGAGTTTATTCTTATTGGTTGAGATAAATTTAAATATTTAAAAATTCTACAACTGAAAGTTACTGAGTTGTATAGTTAGTAACTGCAAACATTTATCTATCTATAAAATATTAAAAGCATAAACAACTTTTTGTTTCATCCGGATAGATACTTTTTATCAACCGCTTCAGTAAAAGAATTTCAAATTGAGACAACTATTAATGTCATTTTTATAGTAACTTCTTCAACAAAATTTCAATGGAAAAACCAAAAAAAATAGTTTATCCTATTGCCAAAGATTTTCACTATATACATCAATCTCAATAACACATATTACAATTATACATGGAATTTGTTGGATTTTTAATAGTGGCTATAAAGCTATGAAGAAGGAGATGCAAGAAAAGGGTTGTAAGAGATTGGGAGTTTATGACCTTTATTCGGTAAATTAGATTTACATTTTGTATTTGAAACTCTTCTAATGGCAATCATGAGGGAACAAACATGGATGGTGATAATGAACTTCTGGATGACTCTGAATTCTACGAGCAATTGTTGGATGTGTTCTTAATTTGAGGCAGTAGATCATGCATATCTGGTAAGATTTTCAACCCCCTCCACCCTCTTAACATGAGTTTTGCCTACATGCTATCTTCACATGACATGAGTGTCAAATCTATTGTTTTCATTGCATGTATGCAGCATGCAAACGTTTCTAAAGATTACAGTTATAGATGAGCCTTTCTCATAATAGTATTAGTATGATTACAGTTCCTCTTTTTGGCTGAGAATGCACTTAAAATAAGTCCATTCAAAAAGTCACCTACTCGATCCTTTTGTAAAGATGAATAGAAAAAACACATATATGAACATATTAAATGTTGAGATAAATATACCAATGTTATTTTTAATGTGTATAAAGAAAAACATAAATGTAGGGATAATCAGAAACAAGACTTTTTATGAATTTAGAGATTAACTTTTGAATTTAGGTTATTGAGAATTTTAAATTTTGCTAATGAAATAACTTGATTGCTGAATTTATGAAATATCTTAAACTATTTGAAATTTTGATATAAATGATATATTAAAGTTTACTAATATTTTTTTTGACATAAAGCTATAGCTACTAATTATCATGTAATCTATGTGATAAGTTATACATCTTAATACATAATTTACATAAAACTTTCTTTTCTTAGTGAAATAAAGGGATAATATTTTATTTTTTTGAATAGGAGATAAGGAGTATTATTTAATTAAAATTACAAAAGCTCTATGTGGATTATGACCGATATAAGTTTTCTTGGGCTTTTTTTTTTCTACTGTTAGTTTGTTTAAAATGGGTAGGAGTTGTTATAGAGGTCTAAAACTTACAATAGGTTCAGAAAATCATTTCATTTTGGCAATGAAAGAGAATAGTAACACATAAAAATACATATTTTTGAAAAAATTCTAACAATAAAAAATATTTGCATTTAATTTTTTTTTTTTAAACATTTGAAAAGTTGAATTCTTGGAGATAAGTATAACATTGGAAGATATCAATGAAGCTAAAGGCGATAACTCCAAAGTAATTTTGCACTTCTTGACTGATTAAATTTGAATATTAATTAAATTAGTAGCAATTGAACAATTTTTCTTAGTATTTTTATTAGAACAATTTTATTGGTTACATATGTTGAGAATTCTGATAGTTATTTAGTATGACTATATATCAATTAAATATTAATTTTGGCTTATTTAATTGTTTGTTCTATTTTATATTTTATTATATTTATTTGATGGCTGCATTTTACACGTTGTGTTCGATTTGTGACAAAAGTTCACATGATTACGTAAATAAGAAATTAATTAAAGGAATTGAAAGATACTAAATATCGAATTTCTACAATTACTTGAACTTTTTACATTTTTTTTAACTCAAATTTTAATAGTTGTTAACTACGTGAGATTTGTGTATGCATTAAATATATATTGATTAATAAATATAGTAAATTGTTAGTTTGTGTTGATTTTTTAAAAAAATTAATGATTTTAAATTTGTTTGTTTGTTTTTGCAGGCTTTGTGTATGAACTAGATTTTAATTTTAATTGTTTAGATATTTTTAAAGTTGTTATTACTACATATTTAAAGTGTAGCATTTGTTTGATAATAATGATATCTTATAAAATTATTGATAAAGTTATAACTACACATATTTAAAATTTAACATTTGTTTGGTAACAATGATATCCAAGTGATTATAATTTTTTTTTTTGTATGCTTAGCATTATGATAGGACTTTTCTTAGTTATATTTTGTTTTAATCTAACTATTAATTTTTTTTTATATTTTTATTATTCGGATAATATGGATAGACAGATAATCTTTATTATTCTAAATAATTTTTAAAAAAATCTATCTATTTATAATAGGAGAAGTGAAATAATCTATCTATATATGGTAACTATATATAATAAATCTAATTTAAAAAAAATTGTAAACACTAAAATAAGATGCGATTTTGAAAAAAAATAATAATAAATAAAAATATAAATATAACATAACTACTTCTAAGGTCTCCCTTTTTGAATTTATTTTTTAAAATGATAGTTATCCAAATTAATATCCAAACGTATAAGTTTTTGAAATTTGAATAATTAATTTAAAATTTAAATTTTAAAAGATAAGAAACTAATCTTACTTTTCTTATCCCTAGAAAAAAACTAACCGTATAACACAATATTTTATATCTATATATAATATGAGAAGTAAAAAGTGCCACATATCAGTACCACAAAATTTTTCCTTTCTTAAAAAATTAAAATCTAAAAATAATTAAATCTGTATTAGTTAGTAATTTTCAATTTAAATTTAAAATTAAAAATTAAAAATTAAAAATTAAAAAATCATCAATTATATGCTAAACGAATTCCTTTTAAAATTGGAAAGTTACCATAGTTAATGTAAATCTTCCATATTCTTTTCATTTTTTTAAAAAGTAACTGATTTTATATATGGCTACTATTTATTTTTTTGGACTCATATTTTTATTCTAATTAGAATATTTATTTTATTCCATGTATTTATGAGTAAGTGGAGTAATGGGGTAAGTATCGTCTATTTAGTTTTCTTTAACTTATTTTTTTTTTCTTTTTTTATTACTGAATAGTATATTTGTGAATAAGTGGGGGTAATGGGGTCATACCGTGTATTTTACTTTTCTTTAACTTATTATTTTTTCTTTTTTACTACTGAATATATGAAACTTTGAATATTTAGTATTTATTTTTAAAAACATAAAATCAAATAAAAAAAATTAAGTTAAATTAAAACTCGAGGAATATATGTTGTTTTTAAAAAAATTGAGGGCATGAATTATGTTGCACTTTGTTTTAAAGAACATATAGAAGTAACCACTGTTGCCCACAAAAAATAATATTTATCATTAAAATAAAAAATATATCTATATATAATATAAGAGGAATATATATATATATATATATGCGTGTGTGCGCGCTAAAAGTATCATGTGTCAACACCATAATTTTTTTTAATTTTCTGAACAATCAAAATTAATTATTTGTAATTATTATAAAATAATAGATTACAATTATAAAAGCAAATTTTTTAAAAAATTACCGTGAATGCAATTTTAAAAACTATAGCAGTTTTAACCGCACTTTTTACACTATACACAACAAAATGCTCCTTATTTACAGCAACTAAAAATAAATAAAAATTTTAATCTCCTTTTTCTCTCTATTTTATTAATATTATACTTCTCCAAAATCAAAATCAACATCAAATTTTCAATTTTTTGTATGACTAAAATTAATTATTTGTAATTATATTATATAAGTAAATAAATAAATTACAATTTAAAAAACAAAACAGTTATTTTGAAACTGTTTTAAAATTAACATGGAAACAAGTTTAAAATTTATCTATTTATAATTTAAAACATTTTAAAACAATTTTTCCTTATTTGTAACAACTAAATACAAGTTCTTATTTCCTTTTTCACTCTATTTTTAAATTTTTAAATATTGTACTTATCCAAATCTATATCCTAAATAATTGAAGTTTTTGAATTTTATTGATAACGGGTCCACAAATTTTTTCTTATTATTTTAATTGTTCATTTTAAGTGTTTGATTCATGATTATTTTTTTTTTTTAAAGTTTTTTTTCTATTTTATTTATTTGTTTTATGTTTGATTCTTTTAGTGTCTTTATGCCAAAGGATTCAGAAAGGAACAATTATTCAGATGAATGAACAATTTATTATATTTTAATGGAATGTTATATTTGAATTCTCTAAAGTATCAAGACTAAATCTCAAAAGATGAAGTCTTTTAGTTTGTTCTGTTAAATTTTTTTGTTGTAGTGTTGTTCATTATGAGATACATTCACTCATTTTTTGAGAGTTCTTTTTATTGTTATTTATGTGTAGATGAGGGAACTCTTTAATTTCCGCGCAACGCGCGGGTACGCATACTAGTTTGTCCTTAATAGGATAAATATTCATCCTATTTTTTCAAGAATTATGGACTAACAAATCACATTATTTTCAGAAACTTGCATTGTTGTGAATTTCTATTGAACAACTCAAGTGTTTACAAATATTAAATGATTTTTTTTTTTTAATTAGTATGTGGTACACGTGCAAAGCACGTGGCGAGAACTAGTATATTATTAAAAGTGGAAAGCTCCTATCTACAAAGTTAGATTACAATTTTACCCTTATACTTAATCAAAATGTAATAAATAAAATATTTAATATAATTAAATAATAGTTAAAATGTATTGTCTCTTCAAAATTAATATACATAAATGTAAAATCACTAAATTATAATATACAATCTATCAGATGCTCTTTAGTTTGATAACCAAAAAAAAAAAGAGTACTCTTTGGCCTAGAAAACGTTTAAGTATTCCAACTATACGATAATGACACTTACTAATCATTAATGTTCCCAGCGAAATAAAACGATACAGAAATTTATGTGATGAGAACTGAGGTGAATGTATACATAATAAATTTGTTTTTTTATTTTGCATACATAATAAATAATGACACTAATTATGGGTTTTTTTATTTTTTTTTTTACAAAGATTTATTATGGCCTTGAATATGTTATATTTTGTTTGTTTTGTTTTTGTTCAAACTATTCAAATAAAGATAAATAAAACGAGTCTTCAAAATTAGCTTACAACTTTGCTCTTATATTTAGTTAAATATAATAAATAAAATATCAAATCTAATTAAATAATAGTAATATTTAAATTTCATGAAGACAATTATGAATTTTCAATGTTGCATTAGATCAAAATCTAATTAATAATAATATTTAAATTTACACAAACATTTGTGAATCAGATATTCAAAAGTTCAATTTAAATGTAGCCCTTTATAACTTATTCATTAATCAGTATTTTTTAAGTGTGTGCCTATTCATTGCTAAGAGGTGAGGGCGATAGTTTACTAATGGTTAGGTTCAAGATCCGCATGCATTTTGGTTCACTAAATCTAACCGTCAAATTGAAGGATCTGAATTTCTTGTGAAAAGTCTCCACTGAATTTCTCAAATTGAATTACAGCAGTACTCAATCTTTGATCATATTTTTGCTTCTGCTACAAACGATGGAGTTGATGGTGAATTCGGTACAGATGCAGTAAACACAGCTATTCCAACTAGTTACAGTAGTAAAAGTAATATCTACGTTACAATCCATTGCGTTTATACAGATTTCCTAACCTTTTACAATTGGGCATTCGTCAGAAAAGATTAAAACGAATACAGCTTAATAGACAAGTTGCTATAAGATAGTTGTTCATACATCCTCATCAGCTGGTTGTGGTTGTGGGTCATCAAAAGAACATTCGTCAATGTACTCCCTCTTCATGGCACACAGAACATAATCTTTACGATCCTCATCAAGAAATACCGGAGAGAGTTCATACTGCTTCATGATCCAATGTCCAAATTCATGAACATGATGCATCTTCTTCTTAGTTCCAATAACATGTGCTGTTGATACATTCCCTATTTTGAAGAAAATTGGCATTTCCAACTGCCATTGTTGTTTTTCTTTGTGATGAAGTAACGATAGCTATAGTCGTCATCATCTACTCCCTGATTGTAAATCTCCCCCCATGGCTCTTCTTCACCATACACATCTAAGTTTGTGGTGATAAATCCTTCATCATTCATCGCACTTTTCGCCACGATTCTTAGCAAAAATTGATTAGCAGATGGATGGAAAATGTACCCCAATCTTTCTCCCGGGGGCTCCATTCCTGCAATTTTGTCACGACCCGATTTCTCAAGTCATGATGGCACCTACTATAACCCACCAGTAGGTAAGCCAACCCGTAACCCGGAACAACAAGTAATGGGTCTGAGGGTAGAAACTAAACAAGAGTAGACAAATAACAATATAAACAGGTGGAAGCAAACCAAAAACATATATACAAATAAAGATCCATCCCAGAACCTGGAAGTCACTAGTACAGAGCTACTAACAAAATGAGTACAAGTCCCAAAAGTGGACAACAGAGACTGGACTGTCTTGAAAGGTAAAAGACAGGTCTATATATACAAATGGAGACTGAAATAGTACAAAACGTTGTGTGCTCACTCCCGTCTCCGGATCAGACTGCTCCAAGCTCGATCAACGCTGGCTACTAGTGCTCGAACCTGCATCACGAAACAGATGCAGAGCGTAGCATGAGTACCAAAACAACCGGTACCCAGTAGGCATCATAGGCCGATTGAACTTGAAAAGTAAAGGCAATATGAAAAGAAGGAATAACACAAACCGAAGTGAAGAACTAAAATCTAACTAACAAGGGAATGCACACGAGTGTACAAAGAACTAACTAAAGTAATCTATAAGCTAACTACACCTAACTGGGCCCCCATAAGCCCAGAAGGTACACTCGTGCGCAAGTTAAATAAAAACCCGAACGGACCCCCATAAGCCCGACGAGTACACAAAATAACTATAACTAAAGAGAATTGCATAAAAGAACCCAAGAACGAAGAACATCGAACCAGAACCTCAACCCTAATTGGTAGAATCTGACAGTACGGAGGCCGGACCTCAAACCGGATGCTCACCAGAAGTACCCAAGTAACCAATCACAAGTAGCAAGTATAAGAGGCCGGAACTCTAACCGGATGCTCTATATAGGTATCTGAGCAATAGTGGCCGGACCTTAAACCGGATGCTCTATATAAGTATCTGGGCAATAGAGGCCGGACCTTAAACCGGATGCTCTATATAAGTATCTAGGCAATAGAGGCCGTAACTCTAACCGGATGCTCTATAAAAGTATCTGGGCAATAGAGGCCGGAACTCTAACCGGATGCTCTATAAAGGTGCCAATGTAGCTGCTGAAAGAGTCCTAATCGATCCACACTCATAAATATCCGTGGAACGTCGTCCATACTTAGCCAATCAATGTAAGTCCTTGGAACCAAATCGAAAATCAAATTCAAATCGCGAAATAGAACTAGTGTCGCCGATGTAACTCGTGAAGCCGTAACATCAGAGAAAATAAGGATAATTATAGTCGGAGAAAGAGTATCGCCTAACTAAGGCCCAAACTATCAGACTCAAGTCTGCTACACCAATCTACAGGGATCTAAGCCGGCCGAGCGACGTCGGGGCAAAACTAAGGCCTATTGAATCCGAATAATGTATTTCTAAGGCATGCCCTAGTCAAACCTAAACTAAGGCCCAACATTCTTCAAATAAACAATAATTAAGCATGAAAGCACTCCGCATAGTGAAGAGGGTCCGTTAATAACACAAAGCATGCTCACATTTACCCGATAATTCCCGAAATAGGTCGAAAACATGATTTCTTAACACCTATGCAAGATTCAATAACTACCCAACCCAAATTCCAACTAATCAACATGCATTCACATTCTCGAGCTCAATCTAAGAGAGGAAAACCGTAGCCTACCTGTAGGCCGATCACACGCGCTTCAAAATCACTCCTTCGGAGCTTTCCCTTTCTGAAAGGTCTCGAAACGCTTCCCCGCTATCAAAAATAGATTCACAACGTTAATACGGTCGTTTAGACACAAAAATCACAACAAACGGAGACGGGTCAATTTTGGAGTCAAAACGGGAATCATGGGACCCGCGCAGGAAATTCTGAAATTAACCCCAAAAGTGGGTCCTAACCAGTTTTCCCAGCTCATGTCCCAAAATGGGACACAATTCGGGGCTCGGGAACAAAACAATATCATCATGCAACTAAAACCCAAATTTTCTCAAAAATTAGAAATGGGACAGCAGTGTATTTACCAAAAATGAGCAGTCTACAGTAAAATCTGACAACACCACAATGTTCTCCTCAAAAAACCACTCAAGATAGCCTCAAAAATCACCAAAATCAGCTCTAAAATGGCTAAGAAAACAAGTCTCAAAAATTTTCAAAATTAAGCTCACAAAAAGGTGTGGCAGCAGGTATTTTACGAAAATTACCTCAAACGGGGACTCCAAATCACTATCCGAGATCACCAACGCGTTGTCCTCGAAAAATCTCACAACTTTGCCTTTTGAATCGCCCAAATCGGTTGAGAGATGAGAGAGTTATGAGGGTTTGAAGTTTGGGAAAGTTGGCTGATTTTCTGCAATTTATTGCAGAAATTTCTGTAATTTCCCAAAAACTAAAAACTCCGACGGGGTGCTCCGAACTCGTTCGGAACCCCGTGAACGCAAACGAAATATGCAACCATACCAAATTCAACATTCCAGACTCAACGGCGCAGTCAAAATTTCCATCAGAGGTCATTTCGATAAAAAGTGGGTCCCACTTCCAAAAGCCAGTTTAAGTCAAAACCCACAAAAGGGCTTGGAAAGATATCGAAAACCTCCAGACACAAAAGAAGGGTCAATCTAGACCAAACTCGGCATTCCGGAGCTAACCACGCTGATGGAATTCTCATCCGAGCACGTTTACTCAGAATGTTGACCAAAGTCAAACTTAGGCTTAAACTTAAAGTTAAAACGCCTAATCGCACCGACTCACACTGAAAACCTCGGGAGTCATGTCGACCATGCTACTAACCTAAAATGAACCTTTCGGAGCTGATGGAATTGTCAGAATTGGATTCCGATGTAATCTTCTTGAACTTTTGATCGAAAATGATCGTTCAAGGTTCATAAGCTCCAAAACACAAAAACTCGCACCAAGACCAAACGAATGACCAGGTGACCGAACTGTCACTCCCAGCAAGTCATAAATGACTTGGGGTCGCTATAGGAATGCTCTAAATGACACAAAAGGCAAGACACAGAAATGACCAAGAGGGTCATTACAATATCCACTACTAAAAAGGACTTTCGTCCGCGAAAGAAAGGATCAAGAAGTACCTGAAGGCTCAAACAAGCCGGGAAACTGCTCTCGCATCTCCTGCTCGGTCTCCCAGGTAGCCTCCGCGACTGGACGATGCCTCCAACGGACCTTAACAACAGGAATGGCTCTCGAGCGCAATCTCATCACATCTCTGGCTAGAATGGCAACTGGCTCCTCTACAAATGTCAAACGATCATCCAACTCGACTGCATCATACTGGAGCACATGGGACTCATCAGGAACATACCACCGTAGCATCGAAACATGAAAAACTGGGTGGATGGTTGAAAATGCTGGAGGTAGGGCCAACTCATAAGCAACCTTTCCAACTGTCCGGAGTATCTCAAAAGGCCCAATGTATCTGGGGCTAAGCTTGCCCCGCCTCCCAAACCTCATCACGCCCTTCATGGGCGACACACGGAGGAATACCTGGTCACCAACAGAGAATCTCAAAGGTCGACGCCTCTGATCAGCATAACTCTGGTGCATACTCTAAGCCGTCCTGAGCCTATCCTGAATCACCCTCACCTGATCCAGGGCCTCCTGAAGCAAATCTGTACCACGCAGCCTAGGCTCTGTAGACTCAAACCAACCAATAGGAGAGCGACAACGCCTACCATATAAGGCCCCAAACGGGGCCATCTGAATATTAAAGTGGTAGCTGTTGTTGTACGCAAACTCCGCCAAAGGCAAGAATTGGTCCCACTGACCTCCAAAATCCATAACACAGGCCCGCAACATATCCTCAAGGACCTGAATAGTACGCTCTGACTGACCATCCGTCTGTGGGTGGAATGCTGTGCTAAGGTGGACACGGGTTCCCAACTCCTCCTGAAAAGCCCTCCAAAAGTTGGAAGTGAACTGTGAACCCCGATCTGAAATGATAGAAACAACACACCATGAAGACGAACTACCTCCCGAATATAGATACGAGCCAACCTCTCAGCACTGAAGGTAGGATGAACAGGAAGGAAGTGTGCTGACTTGGTCAATCGATCCACGATGACCCAAATGCTGTCAACACCTCTAGAAGTCCGAGGCAACCCCACAACGAAGTCCATAGTGATACGCTCCCACTTCTACTCCGGAATGGGTAATCTCTGGAACTCGCCACCAGGCCTCAAATGCTCGGCCTTTACCTGCTTGCAGCACAAGCAATGGGAAACAAAGTCAGCAATATCTCTCATCATGCCACTCCACCAGTAATGCTGCCTCAAATCACGATACATCATCGCTGTGCCCGGATGGATAGAGTATCTAGACTCATGGGCCTCAGAAAGTATTAACTGTATCAAATCTCCAACTCTCGGAACACAGATGCGGCCGACAAATTTCAACACTCCATCAGGATCTAAGGTAGTCTGACCACCATCACCCGCTAACACTCGATCTCTAAGGGCCACCAAGGTATTATCCTCAAACTGGCAACCACGGATCCTATCAAGCAAAGAAGACTGAACTCCCATAAAGGCCAAGACGCGTCTAGAATCTGAGATATCCAACCGAACCATGCTATTAGCTAAGGACTGAATGTCCAAAAGCTAAGGGTCGCTCCTCAACAGATAAGAAGGCTAGACTACCCATACTCACTGCCTTCCGGCTCAAGGCGTCCGCTACCACATTCGCCTTGCCCGGATGATAGAGAATAAAGATGTCGTAGTCCTTTAGGAGCTCAATCCAACGACACTGCTTCGAATTAAGGTCCCTCTGGCTCATGATGTACTGAAGACTCCTATGATCGGTATAGATCTCACATCGAACTCCATACAAGTAGTCCAAATCTTAAGCGCGAAAACTACCGCCGCCAACTCCAAGTCATGAGTGGGGTAGTTGCGCTCATGGATCTTAAGCTGCCTCGATGCATAAGCAATAACCCGGCCCTGCTGCATCAATACACAACCCAAACCAACGCCGGATGCATCACAATAAACTGTGAAGCCCTCACCCTCAACTGGAAGAGTCAATATAGAAGCGGTGGTCAATACTCTTTGAGCCTCAAAAAGCTCGCCTCACACTCCTCTGACCAAACAAAGAGAACATCAACACGAGTCAATCGAGTCAGAGGGGCTACAATAGTAGAAAACCCTCAACAAAGCGTCTGTAGTAACTCACTAACCCGACGAAGCTACGAACCTCAGTAACAGAAATGGGCCTGTGCCAATCACAAATTGCCTCAATCTTCGCCGGATCAACCCTAATACCCTCATTGAACACCACGTGCCCCAAGAAGGCTACAGACTCAAGCCAAAACTCGCACTTTGAGAACTTGGCATAAAGCCGCTGATCTCTCAAAGTCTGGAGCACTATCCTCAAATGCTGCTCATGCTTACTCCGGCTCCGCGAGTATACCAGTATGTCATCAATAAAGACAATGACAAATAAATCAAGGTATGGCCTGAACACACGTGTCATCAAGTCTATGAAGGCAGCAGGGGCATTAGTCAACCCAAAAGACATCACAAGAACTCATAGTGGCCGTAACGAGTCCTAAATGCAGTCTTAGGGATGTCCGCTGCCCTAATCCTCAGCTGATGGTACCCGGACCTTAAATCAATCTTAAAAACACGACGACACCCTGAAGCTGATCAAACAAATCATCAATACGAGGTATGGGGTAACGGTTCTTCACCGTCACCTTGTTCAGCTACCTGTAGTCAATACACATCCTCATAGTCCCATCCTTCTTCTTCACAAACAGAACAGGAGCACCCCAAGGCGACACACTCGGACGGATAAACCCATTACCTAAGAGATCCTCTAATTGAACACTGAGCTCCCTGAGCTCTGCAGGAGCCATCCGGTAAGGTGGAATAGAAATAGGACGGGTGTCGAGCTCCAAATCTATGGCAAAATCAATGTCACGATCTGGAGGTAAGCCAGGTAGGTCTGTAGGGAACACATCTGCAAACTCTCTAACCACGGGAACTGAGTCAACTGAAGAGCCTTCCCTACTCGCATCTCGCACATAAGCCAAATAAGCTAAACACCCAGAAGCAACCAACCGTCTAGCCCGCATAAAAAAATGATCCCTATCGGTGTGTGACTATAAGCACCCTGCCACAACACTGGGGAAATGTCAAGCATCGCTAAGGTAACAGTCTTGGCGTAGCAATCCAAGATCGCATGGTAAGGGGATAACCAGTCCATGCCCAGAATCACATCAAAATCAACCATATTTAGCAAAATAAGATCAACTCTAGTATCACAACCCTGGATAGTCACTAAGCAAGATCGCAACACCTGATCCACTACTAAGGACTCACCCACCGGGGTCGAAACATGAATCGACTCTGCCAAAGACTCAGACCTCATACCCAATCGGGGAGCAAAATAAATAGGTACATACGAGAATGTGGACCCGGGATCAAATAATAATGTAGCAGGCTGATGGCATAATAAAAGCGTACCTGTGATAACATCGTCAGATGCCTCAGTCGTCGCCCTCGCCGGGGCTGCGTAGAAATGGCCCTGAGCACCTCTGCCCGATGCATCTGATCTACCACACAGCCTGCCTCCTCGAGCTCCGCCTCTGGTACCCTGTCGGCTGTCCCGACGACCCTGGTCCTGACCACCACCTCTAGCTAGAGGGGGCACTGCTGAAACTGGTCTAGGTGCAAGGAGAGCTGGTACAATCGCCCTTCGCCCTCGCCGGGGGCACCCTCTGGACCAATGGTCAAGTGCACCACAGTCAAACACCTCGAAACTGAACGCCCTGAAGTAACCCGACCGCGGTGGGAATGAAGGGATTCTGATCCCCTCGAACTCTGGCCCGTACTAGGACCACCCTGGTGATGCTGACCTCCCTCAGAAGCAGGTAATGCCGCCTGAACAGGACGACTAGACTGACCCTGTTAGAACCTCTGGCGGGGCCTATAATAGGAGTCTCTCCCTCTAGTCTGGGACCCGTTGTAGCTGCCCTGGTAGCGTGCCCTCTTATCGCTGCCCCCTTGGGCCTCGGGATGAATATGCTCCATGGATCAGGCATGGTCGACCACATCAAGAAATGAATGGCCGATCGAAACCAAATGCTCTGTGTCGACCCTCAGACGGTACCGCAACCCACGTACAAAACCACGATCTCTCACCTCCTCCATATCTCGAGCCGATGCTGCGGCCCTGGCTCGACCTCGGTGCCAACGTCTACCCTAAGATGGGATCTGTCTGCAGGCCCGATTGCATCAGCCCCAACCGCGCCGCCTCGCGTGCGAGCCATCCCCTGAAAGAGTGAAACAAGTGAGATTTCCAGAAACCAATAAGACACACGATGCACGAAAGCGAAACAAAAAAGGAAATTTTCCTGAGGACATCCTGTAGCCTCCCGAAGATAAGTTACGGACGTTTCCGCACCGATCCGCAAGACTCTACTAGACGTTAGCTCTGTACAAGTGAGACCGATAAACCTAGGGCTCTGAGACCAACTTGTCACGACCCGATTTCTCAAGTCATGATGGCACCTACTATAACCCACCAGTAGGTAAGCCAACCCGTAACCCGGAACAACAAGTAATGGGTCTGAGGGTAGAAACTAAACAAGAGTAGACAAATAACAATATAAACAGGCGGAAGCAAACCAAAAACATATATACAAATAAAGATCCATCCCAGAACCTGGAAGTCACTAGTACAGAGCTACTAACAAAATGAGTACAAGTCCCAAAAGTGGACAACAGAGACTGGACTGTCTTGAAAGGTAAAAGACAGGTCTATATATACAAATGGAGACTGAAATAGTACAAAACGTTGTGTGCTCACTCCCGTCTCCGGATCAGACTGCTCCAAGCTCGATCAACGCTGGCTACTAGTGCTCGAACCTGCATCACGAAACAGATGCAGAGCGTAGCATGAGTACCAAAACAACCGGTACCCAGTAGGCATCATAGGCCGATTGAACTTGAAAAGTAAAGGCAATATGAAAAGAAGGAATAACACAAACCGAAGTGAAGAACTAAAATCTAACTAACAAGGGAATGCACACGAGTGTACAAAGAACTAACTAAAGTAATCTATAAGCTAACTACACCTAACTGGGCCCCCATAAGCCCAGAAGGTACACTCGTGCGCAAGTTAAATAAAAACCCGAACGGACCCCCATAAGCCCGACGAGTACACAGAATAAACCGGATGCTCTATATAAGTATCTAGGCAATAGAGGTCGGAACTCTAACCGGATGCTCTATAAAAGTATCTGGGCAATAGAGGCCGGAACTCTAACCGGATGCTCTATAAAGGTGCCAATGTAGCTGCTGAAAGAGTCCTAATCGATCCACACTCATAAATATCCGTGGAACGCCATCCATACTTAGCCAATCAGTGTAAGTCCTTGGAACCAAATGGAAAATCAAATTCAAATCGCGAAGTAGAACTAGTGTCGCCGATTTAACTCGTGAAGCCGTAACATCAGAGAAAATAAGGATAATTATAGTCGGAGAAAGAGTATCGCCTAACTAAGGCCCAAACTATCAGACTCAAGTCTGCTACACCAATCTACAGGGATCTAAGCCGGCCGAGCGACGTCGGGGCAAAACTAAGGCCTATTGAATCCGAATAATGTATTTCTAAGGCATGCCCTAGTCAAACCTAAACTAAGGCCCACCATTCTTCAAATAAACAATAATTAAGCATGAAAGCACTCCGCATAGTGAGGAGGGTCCGTTAATAACACAAAGCATGCTCACAGTTACCCGATAATTCCCGAAATAGGTCGAAAACATGATTTCTTAACACCTATGCAAGATTCAATAACTACCCAACCCAAATTCCAACTAATCAACATGCATTCACATTCTTGAGCTCAATCTAAGAGAGGAAAACCGTAGCCTACCTGTAGGCCGATCACACGAAATCCAAAATCACTCATTCGGAGCTTTCCCTTTCTGAACGGTCTCAAAACGCTTCCCCGCTATCAAAAATAGATTCACAACGTTAATACGGTCGTTTAGACACCAAAATCACAACAAACGGAGACGGGTCAATTTTGGAGTCAAAACGGGAATCATGGGACCCGCGCAGGAAATTTCGAAATTAACCCCAAAAGTGGGTCCTAACCAGTTTTCCCAGCTCATGTCCCAAAATGGGACACAATTCGGGGCTCGGGAACAAAACAATATCATCATGCAACTAAAACCCAAATTTTCTCAAAAATTAGAAATGGGACAGCAGTGTATTTACCAAAAATGAGCAGTCTACAGTAAAATCTGACAACACCACAATGTTCTCCTCAAAAAACCACTCAAGATAGCCTCAAAAATCACCAAAATCAGCTCTAAAATGGCTAAGAAAACAAGTCTCAAAAATTTTCAAAATTAAGCTCACAAAAAGGTGTGGCAGCAGGTATTTTACGAAAATTACCTCAAACGGGGACTCCAAATCACTATCCGAGATCACCAACGCGTTGTCCTCGAAAAATCTCACAACTTTGCCTTTTGAATCGCCCAAATCGGTTGAGAGATGAGAGAGTTATGAGGGTTTGAAGTTTGGGAAAGTTGGCTGATTTTCTGCAATTTATTGCAGAAATTTCTGTAATTTCCCAAAAACTAAAAACTCCGACGGGGTGCTCCGAACTCGTTCGGAACCCCGTGGACGCAAACGAAATATGCAACCATACCAAATTCAACATTCCAGACTCAACGGCGCAGTCAAAATTTCCATCAGAGGTCATTTCGATAAAAAGTGGGTCCCACTTCCAAAAGCCATTTTAAGTCAAAACCCACAAAAGGGCTCGGAAAGATATCGAAAACCTCTAGACACAAAAGAAGGGTCAATCTAGACCAAACTTGACATTCCGGAGCTAACCACGCTGACGGAATTCTCATCCGAGCACGTTTACTCAGAATGTTGACCAAAGTCAAACTTAGGCTTAAACTTAAAGTTAAAACGCCTAATCGCACCGACTCACACTGAAAACCTCAGGAGTCATGTCGACCATGCTACTAGCCTAAAATGAACCTTTCGGAGCTGATGGAATTGTCAGAATTGGATTCCGATGTCATCTTTTTGAACTTTTGATCGAAAATGATCGTTCAAGGTTCATAAGCTCCAAAACACAAAAACTCGCACCAAGACCAAACGAATGACCAGGTGACCGGACTGTCACTCCCAGCAAGTCATAAATGACTTGGGGTCGCTATAGGAACGCTCTAAATGACACACAGAAGGCAAGACACAGAAATGACCAAGAGGGTCATTACAAATTTTCTCTTTCTTGCACCAAAATTTCAAATCTAAAACGAGAAGAATAGGCGGGATGGAGCTGTGAAGAAGGAAGGAGGTTTTCTGAGAATTTATAGAATCCCTTTCATTTTCTTTTTTCCCCCAAATCAATATTTATGCTAACTTTTTCTCCAAGTCGGTTTATTTTGCTTTCTTTTCTTATACACACCCGTTTTTCCTAATGAGAACTTTTTAAAATCCAAACACTAGTTTTGTATGTGTTTAGTTTCAAAAAATAATAAATCAATATATGATATTTATATTAAGCGTCCTAATTAAATTCAATGTATCAAGCTTAAAAATAATGGATTTCTCTTTTCATAAATACCAATTATATATCACTAGAGTTGTCAAAAAGGGCAGTCCAACCCCACTCGGCCCAAACCTCGCCGGCCAAGAAATTTGAAGGGTTAAGGCAGGCTGATCCTTCATTTCGAAGGGCCAACCCTAGAAGGGCTGTGGGCTGGGGCAAGCTAACTCTTGTATTCATTTTTTTCCTTTTTAAACTTAAAATTCTGACATCAAGAATAAGAAGATTTTCAAATAAAATATAGCAAATAATGGTGTTGTTTCAATAACACTAGCAAAAAATTTAGTGTGATTAACATGTATTTAAGAGACTAGATACGTGAGATAGATGTATCTGGTGTGATGCATCCCACATATGCGAGCGAGATAAGAAAGTGGCGAGCGAGATGGGAGGGAGGCGAGGGCGCGAGATTTGTCAATGTCTCCTAGATACATGCGAATTCACTTGGATAGAGTATATTTAAAATAAATTACACATAATTTTGAGTCCATGTATCCCAAGATACATGTCTCTAGGCACACCGAAATCGGGTAAGATTCGTACTATTACA